>NW_020837956.1:31178037-31274528 GCF_003676395.1 Aethalodelphis obliquidens
TTAGAGGCACCAGCTCTGTATTTTCTAGGGTTCTGTGATTGCAGGTAAAAGGCTGCTAAATAAAAAAAGGGACATGGTCCTCTGGAACTAGGAAAGGAGTAAATGAAAGCTGAGGAGGACTCTCCCCGTCTCTCATGCCTGCTTCTCGCTGAACTTCTCTTTTCTCTCCCTGCTGACGGGCTTTCCCTGTGACTCAGTGCAGATGGCAGGAGGTGCCTGCCCCATAGCTTTGAGGTTTACAGCTTCTCCGTTCCAGACACCAGAGCACACTGGGATTGAAATCTCCATCCACAACTCCAAAATTCTAAACAATGGACTGGAAACTACCCAGTTTGTCTCAGGCGTCCACCCTCAGCCCAGTCAACCTTGTCCGTGGGGAGAGGATTTTCCATGTGAACTGATTGTAAGCAGCCCACTTTTATGAATGGGGTAGAAAGTTCCAGGGAAATGGGGTGTCTTTGGCTCACAGCATAGAACTCCTTAAAAGATGCCCACTACTCTATCCTTTTGAAGTTGTTATAAAAATAATTGAGAGGCAGTTTACATTCTAAGAAAAAAATTCATTATGAACGAATCTTGTGCAGAAACACAGGTAACCAAAGCAAAAGATAAGGAAAACTATCTTTATTTTGCCTGAACAGAAAATACAATTAAACTACTCCCTAAGTTAATAATAAACATAGTCTGTCTTTATCGAATGCCTACCATTTGCATGCCTTCAAGCATTCTCATGATTAAATACAAAATCAGCCTGGCTTGTGTTTTGCCACAGATAAGAGTGTGAGGCAGGAATGACCCCTTGGGGAGACTTTCAGATGGAGGTGGCTGAACCACTGCCCCAAAGGATCACCTCTGATGCGTGGGACACGCTCAGAGCTTCCAAAGACAAAGGATGCAAACGCTCATGTGCCTACCAGATGAAAATGGAGTGAAGTTGCCTCTTGGTCACTGGGAATTTGATGAGGGGAAATAATCTCACTCAGCCTGTCCCAACGTGCTAAACTCTGTAGCCGCTGTTAACTCTCCCCTCACCTCATTTGCTCCACCTAGCTTCTAATATTTCTAAAATACCTGGCCACTTCTTCACTTAAAATAGACCTTATCATTATCCTGGCAGAGTTACTGAAAAACTAGTTTTATGAATTATTCATTCTTCAGTGAAGAAACATTCATAAAGTACATTCATTTTTGGTTGCCCCTGGGAACAAGGATATGGAGAAGACACACTTCCTGCCCAGGAGAGACTCTACTGGCCCATTTTTTATTGAATTTGAACCAATTTTTATCATTATGATTACTACTTATTTCCTGCTAAGGAAAGGGTTTTGGAGAGAGCTACAGGCTAAGGCTCAGCCTGATTGGAAACTGCTTCGGTTTGGTCAGATTCATTTTTGGTAGAGGTGAGTAGTTCTTATCATTTAATTATGGCTCTCCTCATGTCTGCCCGTGTCTTAGAGTTGTGTGTGTGTGCACCTGCACACACATGCTTGCTTTGGGTTGACATTAGGGCGTGAAGTTTTGCTTTCTCCAAATACCTGAAATGTTTGTTTTACTTACTCTCACCAACCTGCTATTCTTGATGCGGGTTCCTCAGGTCCAGTTGGATAAAAAATAAATTGCAAAGGCTTCTGGGATATTTTGTGATGCTTACTTTATAAGATCAGGATAAAATGGAAGACTCCTATTTGATGGCCAGCTTGTGACTCATTTAGAAAGTAGAGGAAATTAGGCTGGACATCCCTCAGCCTTATGTCTCCCACCCTGTTAAACTCATCTACAGGTGCACACAGCCATCCTACCCTTCCTTCTCTCCCACGTGAAGAGAAGCCTCCCTGCTTGTGCTCTGGACGTATGTGCTCTTGCAGAACTTGGCTCTCCCTGAAGCCTCACCTGATGAAACACACAAATAAGACAATGTGCACATCTGATAATATGCACAAGTCTCTTTCATCTTAAAAAAGAAAAGAAAACAAAAAAGGTTCACCCGTCTCTTCTGCAGCTCAGCACTCTGCACCTACTGCAGCTACATCGTTTCCCTCCCCTCTTCTCTTGGTTGCCGGCTCCCTTCCTGTTCAGGCCTCAATTCACTTTAATCCAGCTCTCATATCCTCATCACCTGACTGAAACTGCCCAAGCCAAAATCAGCAGTAACCTTGGAGTTGCCAAAAGAGACTTCTCCATCTGTAACCTTCTTGTCCTTGCTTCGGTCCTTAATACTTTTGACCACACCCACAATTTTAAACCTGACTCCTCCTGACCTTGGGGCACCACCCACTCTGAGTTCCTCCCTGCTGTTTTTCTCACAGTGACGTCCTGCTTGAGACTTCCTCGTCATCTGGCTTTCTCACTCCCCCATCATTCTACGTCTCCCTAATCTCTGTCTTTGTCCACATTTCTTTTCTGGTGCAGCAGACACACGTGTACAACTCTGGGTATTTGGACTTCCCCACCTGGATACCCCATGAGTCTCAAATCAACACGACTGTCTGGTCTCATCCACCTACACGTCATTCTGCCCAGACGTGCTCGTCTTCCTGTGTTCTTAGCGCAGTGAACGACACTAATCTGAATGTAGTTTCCCAGTCCAGAAACTTTAGAGTCACCCATGTTTTCTTCCAGCTCACCCCAAACATTCAAAGTCCTTGTGGCTTATTTAGCTATGGCTTGTATCTTGCATGGATGATATAAACAACGCTAAGAAGTCTCATATCATTGATTCCAGTCTTACCCTCATATCCATCCAACTGCACTGAAGCCAAGGTAATCTTTCTGAAACACAAACGCGGTGATGCCAATTCCCTGCTTAAAATTCTTTGAAGGGTCTCAGTAGTGCAGGGTGAAGTCCACACTCTTTAGCATTGAATGTGCAGTCTTAATCTTTTTGCTTATGTCTCTAGCTTCATTTCCTACCAGCTCTTCACTCTCAGATTCTCAGCTGTATGCTCTGTGGCTTGAGGAAAGCCAAATCTTTTTTTAAACTTATCTCCATCTTCTTAGTCCATAAGAGTTTCATTTCCTCTTACAGATTTGCCAAAAGCAAAGTAGCAAATCTGATCCCCTGTAATGCAGTCAGCCTGTAATGTGCTTCAGTATGAAATGCCTGTGCTTCTGATATCCTTGGTAACTTCAACTTCTCTATTCTTGCCCCCATTGCCCTGAAGGGGGTAATTCAGAGACTGGAGCATTGGCAGTGATTAAACAGGTAGGTTCTAGGCCTGGAGCCTAGCAGCTCCAATCCATTCATTCTTTTGTCTGGTCCTGTTTTGTTGTTCTATGGAACTGGAAGACTGGTTCCTGGGGCACCTGGCAATTGGTCAGTCCAAGCTCATGGTGGTTATTCCTCATTAACTGGCACAAGTATATAGTAAGGTTTCAGGTCAACACTGTTTTGCTATATGCCAACCCCCATGCGTAGAATTTTCTCCCAACTCCATGCTCTGTTTCTCCAATTCAGCACCTGGTGAAATTTCTGGCTTCCGGATGCAGCTCACATACCTCCTCCTCTGTGCCTCATTCCCTCACACCCCTGCTCTCAATGCCAGTTAATTACTTGCTCAGAGCTCACACGGTACTATGTACATCCCTCTAGCACTACATTTAACCCAATGTGTGCTGAAGACCACACTTGTATCTGTTTCTCTCTCTGCCCTTGAATGAAGTCTTCATCGTCGGTCTCTGAGTTTTAGTCATCACTGTTTTCAGTGTCTAGCATGGTGCCTAGCATGGAGTAGTTGCTCAGTAAATGTCTCTGAGATGAACAGTGTATACCTACTTGGAAGAAAATAATGGAACATATTTATCCTATTGTCTAACTTCACTTACAAAGGCGTTTCAAATAGAATCACAAGGCGTCAGAACAGACCTTTGAAATCACTAGGGAGTGGTGTTAACTGTTTGTCAATGAAAACCCTTAAGCAAATGTACGTGGATAAATGAAAGGAATATCTGGAAGATTCCACTGGAGCTGTTTTGGTTTCCCAGAGTTAGCCGATCCCTGTAAGCAATCCTAGATCTGATAAAGAGCCCTGAGCTAAACAGATTGGCTCCTTCTTGAGTCCCTTCCTGCTAGGCTGCCGTGGCTGTTTAAGGAGAACTCCCAGGCTTGAGTGACAAGTATTTCCCCAGGCGACAGCAATGTGGGACATTATTCAGTGGGTTTGCTCCCCTTTCATGCTCCTAGTTGATTGATTGATTGAAACTCTGGTTCTGTTGAAATCCCTCCCCCTGCTGCAAGGTGGTCTTAGGCACCGTACTACCAACACTCCGCATGTCACAGGAGTCCCCTCCACTCCCAGGCCCCACTGTGACGACGTGATGGCTGACAACTCCAAGCAGAGCTGTTCCTGGCGCAATGCTGCTACAAGGACACGCGCCTCTCCGTAGTCTGACAATCCCTCCAGCACATCTGCCCTTTCGGGATTTTGCTTCTAGCTGTCAGCCTTGGGGTGGGCTCTCTTTCACTTGTTTCAGTAGATGTAGGCTGGACTCAGAGTTGGGGCTGCTGAGAATTCTTGTCTCTCTTCTTCCCCAGTGGTGCAGCTGTTTCCTACTTTTTGTTGAAGACTAGATAACGTTTCTCCAGATTTTATATTCAAGGGTCCAACAAGGTGGGTTTGTGTCTAAGCATCAGAATCCAGAGCAGAGAGCTTTGCTTTCCCTTCTTCTCCCTCATTTCAGGCAGGGGCAGGCATTCCCGCGGAGCTCCCCGCCAGCTCCGCTCTCTCGCTCCCTCTCGGAACGCTCTTTCTTCTTCTCTCTTCAGGTTCAACCAGTGAATCATCTCAGATTTTGTGCTGCCCTTTGAGACTCACAAAACATTTGAATTTTTCAAAGCAGCTTTTGACTTTTGCCTTCTGGGACCTCAAAAGCCTCCCAGCCCCGACCTAGTCCAGGCCTGACATGCTATTGTTACCTCATTTACACTGCTGTCTGGAACACAACGCAGACTGCCTTTATCCTGCAGAGAGTGTGCATATTTTGAGAAAATTACTCAGCATTTAAATGTCAAGATAATTGAGCCCACAATCCCACAGATAATTACATAAAGGACAGAAATGAGGCATCGCCACTGCCCGTGCTGCAAGGGACCTTTGGGGCCAGCCCACACCTTTCACAGGTGGAGAGAGGAGAGGAGGCATTGCTGGGTCACATGACTGCACACGGCAGCTCCCACTGACCTCTCCTGAAGTCATATCTAAGGCCAGTTAGCACTTACACATCTCACCCTCTTAAAACCCTCCATTTCTATTTGTTCTGTTTTCAAAATTATCTTACATCTCCCTTATGCTAAGATAAAAGAAAAAAGGAAATGGATGTTGAATCTTGAGGAAATATTGTGATGCTCTTTGGGTCCTGACAAGACAGACACCCTGATTCACCTTTTCCTGATGGGAGGTAGCAAAATACCACACAGTTGTTTAAAGCCCATCTTGGAAGTGGATCCTGGAGGTCAGCAGCCTTTGGGCACTCTCTCCTCTGAAAAGACCTCACTGTGTTTCTGATGAGCTGGGGGACCTGACTCAAGCAGTGAGATGTTTTCCTGATTTGCCTTTTAGTGTAGCAGCAGCAGCAACTAGAGGTATTTAAAGGGTGAGGCACCAGCAAGACGAGACCATGGTATTTACACACAGGCTGGGGGAATAGTCCGGCAGGAATGGAGAGAGCCCTGGGATTAAGGTAGCTTGATTCTTCGGGACTCTTTTACATCACAGAGGTCTTCTCCCAACTGATTTCTTTTCAAATAACCAGTTGTCTTGATCCTGAGCAGTAAAACTGAAACAACACTCGTATGATTTTATTGTCATGGCAGTTGATGTAAAGTAGATATGTGCTAGGTGCCAAGGTGCATGCTGGGCACAGTGGGAGGACAGCGCTCCCATAGGGCCACATGAAGAATATCAGCAAAGCAGGGTACGTGGAGTCGGTAGCATCTTGGCCTCAGAGACGCAAAGTGCTTTGGCCAGTGAGAGAGAGTGAGATGTGCGCCCGGTGATTAGCACCATCTTGGACTTGAGTAGGCTTTCTGTGTTCTGTGACTTTACAGCCCTGGATATGATGGTACTTCCTCCTGGGGAGCTTTTCATCTCTCCATTGTCAAAATGGTAAAGGCTCATAAAACTCTTAAAGCTCACATAAATAAGTCCTCTTGAAGACACAGTTTGGAGCTGATCTGCTTGGTGGTAACCTCTGAACTTCCTAATCATACCGTCCATCTCCCCATTAGGTCATCAGTGACCAAGCTGCAAATTCTATAGGTCATTTCTTGACTCTCGCTATCAGCAGTATTTGACCTAGTGGATTACTTGCCTTCCAGGACACCAGAGTCTCCTGGCTTGACTCATCCTCTTTGTCCTTCTGCTTCACAGAGTCTCAGCAACCTGAGCTCCAAAAGTTGCAATCTCCCAGTGTTCAGTTCTTAGAACTCTTAGGTTTTAGAATGGATTAACACCAGGGGGCACATTCACAGAGGTATCTACATGCTTGGTACTCCTGGAGTTGTGCAGCGCCCTGCTATTCTGTATCATGATAGCAATGTGGACAGTGCTGGTCCACAAACTGTTACTAGTTCACAATGAAATAAGAACAGAGATTGAGAGAACACACCTAGAAACATTTAGAGCAGTGTGACATTGTTACTGTTCAGCACATCCACATCTGTAGTTGTTGGACTCTTCTCATTGTTCATAGCCTGAGCAGGTACAGTTTGGGCATCTTTGAACTCATATGGTGAGTCACACTTGATGTGAGCTGGGTACCAGGCATATACAACAGGACCCTGTTGCTATGTGTGATAGTTTAAGTTTAATTAGTCAATTGAAAAGAATATAATGTTGGAATCCATTCTTTTTGTTGAAAGATAATTTAAATCAACTATAACATTATCAGATAAATTGTTGAAACTAACTACTGATGAAGGATTGAAGATGAATGTTGGAAATATGACTTCCTTTGTTTCATTTTGAATAAAAGTAAAAAATGAATATTCTGAGCCTGGAGAAATTGCTTTAAAATTTCTTCTTCCATTCTCATCAGCCTGCCTCTTCAACCATGAGTAATATTGAAACAAAACATGGCAACAGTTTAGGTGTACATTGCTCTCAACGAGTACTGTCATCATCAATCCAACCTAGAGGAGATATATTAACAGCAAGAAGCAAGCTCATTTATCACTTTAAAAAGTTATACATAGATATCTACAGTGTATGTTCCAAATGTATGTAGAGATTCTGAAAATGAGGAATCACTCTTTCATTAATAATGTTTGATTAAAACTGCAAAAGGATAAAAAGGTACAAGTGCAATGCTCTTATTAATCACCTATATCCATAATTTCAATGAACAATGTGTAGTTTTGGTCATCTTTTCTTTATTGTGTTGTATTCTGATTATATTACTGAAATGTAATCTTACATTTGCTGAATCAAATAGTAAAAATGAGGGCTTGTATTTTGTATGTCTTTATTTTTATTCCATTTCCCTTTTTCAATAATTTACTTTTGTTTTCTTTTACAAAAGTATCAGTTTTGCAATAGATTGAAGAATATAAGAGATGAGATATGTACCTCAGAATTAATGCAGCCCCTGGAGATGGGCAAGTCCTTCTCTTTTCTATGTACACTCACTCCTGTGATGATATCATTAAGACTCATTCCTTAAATTCCACCCAAATGCCAACAACCTCTAAATGCATCTCTTCAGCACAGACGTCTCCCCTGAATTCAGCTTCACTTGTCCAGTTGCCCACTTGACATTTCCACCAGGATGAGTGACAAATCCAAAACCGAACTACTGATCTTCTCCCATCCCCACCCTAGATGCTCTGTTTACAAACTTCATCATCTCAGTAAATAGAAATATCTTTCTGCTAGCTCAGGCCAAACACGCAGAGTCATGCTTGACTCATCTCTTTTTCTCACACTCTACACCCATCTGTACTGAAATCATGTTGGTTCCATCTGTTAAATATGTCCAGAATTTAACCATTTCTTACTCTCTCCATTTCTATCACTCAACCCTAGCCCTTACCCACCCTTGCTTGGATTACTGCAATAATCTCCTAAACAATCTTTCTTTTCACCCTTGCTATATAGTCTCTACTCAGCTCCTCTGCTGAATGAGCCTTTCAAAGCTAAGAACAGATTTTGCTACTCTTTTGTTCTAATCATTCCAGTGAAGCCCCATCTTAGTGTAAAAGTCACTTGTAATGACTAAAAATATACATGATCTGTTCTCTTCCTTTGGTCACTCTGACCCAATCAAACCGACTTCCTTATTGTTCATCAGATGCACTGATCATGTTTCTGCCTCAGGGCCTTTGCACTCATTTTTTCCTCTTCCCGGAACACTTTTCTCCTACAGATCCCCTTAGCTTGCTCTCCCTTTAGATATTTTCTCCAATCTTACCAGCTCAGTGAGCCTTTTTTTTTTGCTTTTTTTTTCCTGCGGTACGCTGGCCTCTCACTGTTGTGGCCTCTCCCGTTGCGGAGCACAGGCTCCGGACACGCAGGCTCAGCGGCCATGGCTCACGGGCCCAGCCGCTCTGCGGCATGTGGGATCTTCCCGGACCGGGGCATGAACCCGTGTCCCCTGCATCGGCAGGCGGACTCTCAACCACTGCGCCACCAGGGAAGCCCAGTGAGGCTTTTTCCCAGGCCTTATTTAAGTTTGTACTCCTCTGATTTCTCCTATTCCTCTTCCCAGTTTTTTTTCCTCCATAGAATGTAACACTTTTTAAGGCCCTGTATAATTTGTATTGTAAAGCTTTTCACTAGAATATAAACTCCACAACAGTAGGGAATTTATCTCTTATGTTCACTGTCAACTTCCTAGCACCTAGAGCAGAACTTGATGCTTAATAGGTACTTACCCTTTTTATCATGAGATCTGTTATTTGACTGTGAGCCCCTGGTAAAGAGAGAAGATACCCTATAACATTTTTTATTATCTGGGCTTAACCTAGTACCTAGTAAAGAGCAGTGATCAATGCATATTTACTAATAACTGAATGAAAGGTTGTCTGGGGACATTGCAAATGGTGAAGGTGTACCACCAGACCTTGGTTTTTACTATCTTAGTATGAAGATGAGACAGCTGCAGAAGAAAAAGATTTACCTGGATGAGAGAGACAAATAACAACTTACATGTGGTTCTGGAAAAGAATACATTATTGAGGTTTGGGGTAGAGCAGGTGTGTTTTGAGTTCTGGCCCTTGGCGAGAGAGAGAAGAAAGGTTATCTACAGGTGAGGTGGGAACAGGCTTGAATGAAGTATATTTGGTGAGAGTTTAAGCAAATCGCCTGGCTGAACGTACTGGTCCAATTTTGAGGACTCACCCTGTCAGTCAGAAACCTCTACTCTCTCTTTACTTTTTCAAATAGTGACATCTAGAAGTAAAAGCTGTCACCTACTAGGGAGAAAAGCATATCTTCAAAGTATTTTCCTTGAGACAACTAAGTGTTTGACTGGAGTTTCAGGAAACAGAATACAGCCATTGTGTACATGAAAGAGATATATTCTTCTAGCCATAAAAAAAATCACTGCCTGTTATTTCAAGAACAAGCAGGAGGAAATGATGGCTATATTTCAGGTGGCAGTGATAGGAGAGGTTATGGAAGCTCATAGAGGCTGCTTCCCTTTTCCTAGATCATAAAGGAATGCTACGACCAGTGTAGTCATTCACACTTTAGTATGAATAAATTCATATCTTTTTATTTTTTTTCCTCAGGCAAATTGCACTGTGGACCCCCTCTCTGCTTATAGGATGAATAGATTTAGGCGTCAACAATCAAGTAAGATCAAGGATAGTTCTATTCAGTAAGTAAATGTGCTTCCATATTCCCCTTCAGATTTCTAAATTCCTGGTCATATTGAATGGTCCACTTAAATCCAATGGATCAATAAACATGAAGGTTACTATCAGGAGAGGCCTCTAACATTTGGGTATTTGATTTGCACTCTTACTGAATAGCTTTAAACACCAAGTAGTAAGAATACCTCATGATAAAAAGCTTTTATAATTTTCTGGTGTGTTGTACAACTTGCTTTTGCTTAATGGGGCCATATGCAAGGTATATGATATTCTACAATATAAGCTGGGGACTGGGAAAATCAGCGTGGTGTGCTTCTTGGGATTCAGATGTGCAGATCTGTTATTCATCCTGCCTGGCATTTATTATCCAGACAACTGTGAAAATACCAAAACATTGTTTATATTCATCACTATCTTATTTGATGTTCTTTTTGTTTCCATTAATGATTTATAAGAGGACATTTGCTTTATGGAAAACGTGAATCCAATAAGCTTTACCTTGTGAAAGGAAAAGAGTAAACTTACGGGCATATCACTTCTGCAGCCTCATTTTTCTTATCTGTTTAAGATGTTTTAGCCAAAGGACCACACTTTCTGAGCCAAGAAATGAAGCATGGATTTTGATGCCTATCTTGGATGGTGAAACAATCTTGGCAACACACTGTAGGTTTTGAAATGTTGACTGTGAGGGACAAGTTGGTGGTTTATAAGTACAGAGAACATAGTGACACAGTATTTGAAATTAGGTCTGTTTTTGTGAGCCTAGGAGGGATAGTTATAACAAAGTTAAGGCCCCACTAGATATGACGATTTCTGATTTCTAAACAACACCCATAAACCTTCTAGAGATATGCGCAAGAGAAAGATGGGCGTATTGTAGGATCTGAATTTGTTTTCTTCAAACAGTAAATTTTCCTTTGTGGCCAGTTTATGTCTTTGAACTTTTTGTTTACTTTTCTGGCAGAAAGGGAAGGAGAGAGAGAGAGAGAAAGAGAGTGAAAGGAAGGAAGGAAGGAAGGAGAAAAATTGTGTTTATCTGCAATATGAAATGCTTACATATGGCAGATCATTTCTGGATCCTTTCACTTTTCATAAGGGATAACACTTACAAGTGTATCATGTGCCAGAAGTTTTCAAATCATTTTACACATACGAATGATACATTTAATCATCACAACAATCTTATGGGATGGGTGTTATTCTTACCTGTGTTTTACAGATAAGAAAACTGAGGCATAATTTGCCCCAGCTCAAACTGCTAATAAGAGGCAGAGGCAGGACACAAATACAGACAGTCTGGTGCCAGAATCCATTGCCTATAACCATTATACTCGGCTGTCTCTTACTGGAAAGAGCAAGGCTCCTTGAAAGGGTGTTTTTATTTTTTGCTATTAAAAATATTTTCATCTTAGGTAAGTTAGGTCCATAAGACTCTGTTTATGGAAATTATACTTATCCTTTTATTTCCCTCCCGTACTTCAACATTTCTTCCCATTCATCAAGATTTTAAACCGGATATTTGAGAAAATCAATAAAATTAATACGCATGTAGAGTTGGATAAGGAAAAGAAGATAGAAGACACAATTTACCAAAATAACGAATCAGAGAGATGAAATCAGTATAGATTTTACAGATATTAAAAGGAATATTATTAAAGACAGTATGTCTATATGTTGAAAGCTGAGATGAAATGGACAAATTCCTTCAAGAATACAAACTGCAAAAGCTCACACAAGAAAAAATAGATAACCTGAATCCATTAGAGAAATTGAATTTTTAGCTAAAGACTTTCTCATAAAGGAAATTTTATGATGGTTTCACCAGTAAATTCTGCCAACTATATAAAGAAGTAATTATATAAAAGCTGCACAAATCATTCCAGAACATTGAAAAAGAAGAAATGCTTCCTAATGTATTCTATGAGGCAAACCAGGTAAAGATACTTCTGGAAATGTCCCAATGAAGACCAATATCTGTCATGAATATGTTTTCCAAACAAGAGTTTAGTAATTTCAATCTTAAAAATGTTTGAAAGTATAATACATCATGATCAAGTGAGGTTTATCTCAAGAATTGCAGAGTTGATTTAACCTTCAAAAATCAAACAATGTAATTTACCAGATTAATAAATGCAGGAAAATACTTGACCTAATCCAACGTATATTCTGGGTAACAAATCTCAGTAAACTAAGAACATCAAGAAACTTCCTCAGCCTAATAAAAGGGCATCTATGAAAAACCTACAGTTGATATCATACTTAAGGGTGAAAGATCAAATACTTTACCCCCAAATTCAGGCGTAAGACAAGTCTGTCAACTTTTCATCATTTATATTCAGCATTACACTAGAGGCTCTAAGACAGTGCAGTCAGGCAAGAAAAATGAATAAAAGACCCTCTAGATTGAAAGAAAGAAGACAAACTGTCCAAACTCCATCATCATCTATGTGGAAAATCTGATTGAATTTACAAAAATGACTAGAAGATTGTTCAACTGAAATTTTAAAATGCCATTTACTATAGCATCAAACTGTGAAATAATTACAGGTACATCTGACAAAAGATATGAGAGATCTATGCATTTGAAAATACAAAATATTAAGAGGAAATAAAGACCTAAATTAAAGACCTAAATTCCTTTTTCAAAGGCCAGAATATTCAGTATTGTTAAGATATCAGTTATTTCCAAATTTATCTATAGATTCAAAATAACTGCAGTAAGAATCCTGGAAACTGACAAGGTGGCTGTAAAATTCATATTGAAATACAAAGACATCCTTGGAAATGTAAAACAGAATCTGAGAGCTAGCCCTACCTACCGGGCTTCAAGTCATTAAAGAGACAGCCACCGAGGAGCTAGTGTGACGCTGGCATCAAGATAGGTAAGCTAATCAATGGGACAGAACCCAGAATCCAGCAAAGGTCTCATACATGTAAAGATCAATGATTCTGACAAAGCTGAAAAGACAATTCAGGGAGAATTGATCATCTTTTCAATAAATGGTACTGGATATCAAGATGAAAAACAAAAACAGAACTTCAATCCATTCCTCTCACCGTATATTAAAACTAACTCAGAAATGGATCATGGGCCCATGGACCTAAATGTAAAATCTGAAACTATAAAACTGCTGAAAAAAGGAGAAAACATTTGTGAGCTTGGGTTAAGCTAAGATTTCTCCCACAAGTATGATCCATGAGAGAGAAGATTGACAAATTGAACTTCATTAAAACATCATCTTCTCCTCAAAAGAAATTATCAAAAGAATGAAAAGACAATACACAGTTTGAGAGAAAATCTATCTGAAAATGGTGCATCTGATACAGGACTTGTTTTAGATAAAGCTCTTTCAGAACTCTGAGAAAACAAACAACCCAATTAAAAGTTGGCAAAAGATTTCAACAGACACTTTACTAAAGAAGAAATAAGAAGAGAATAAGCACATGATAAAATATCTGACATCATTAGTCATTAGGGGGATATAAATTAAAAGCACAGGATACCACTACACTTCTAATAGAAGAGCTACAAGTTAAGATAGACCATACCAAGCATAGATCAGGACGTGAAATAACAGGAGCTCTCATACACTGCTGGTGGGAATCTAAAATGGTACAGCTTCTTTGGTAAACATTCTGGCAGTTTATTTAAAGAAAAGTTATACATTTGCCTAACATATGATCCAGCCACTGCTATTTTCCATAATTACCCAAGACAATAATAAGTGTATGTCTATATAAAGACTTATGCACGGATATTCATTGCAGCTCTATCTGTAAAAGGCAAAAACTGGAAATAACTCAAATGTCCATCAGCACGTGAATGTCTAAACAAATTGTGGCATATCCATACAATGAAATACTATTCAGAAATAAAAATGAATTACCCAGGGATTCATGAGACAACATGAATGTTGCAATCCATGCAAGATGTAAATATGCAAAGTGCAAGAATTCAGATAAAAAGACTGCATATTATTTGATTCCATTTATAGAAAACTTCAGAAAAATTCAAACTACTCCATCTGATAGAAATCAAGGAGGGACAGAGAAAGACAGAGGAGAGTGATTACAAAGGGTCTCAAGGAAACTTTGGGAGATGATGGATTTTGATGCTTATTATTTTGATTGAGATGATGGTTTCATGGATGTATATTTATGTCAGAATGTATCAAATTGAATACTTTAAGTATATACATTTTGTTGTTTATCAGTTATTCTTCAATGAAGGGGTAAATGAGAGATGAACAGAGCAGAGCTCCTTATAATAAATGCTGAGTGGTTCTATAAAATCAACTGCTTTTAACAATCCCCTCATTTGAACTTATGTTTGATATGGTGAAATTCTGATGCAAGCAAAATATTTACTCAGTCTGTGGGTTTGTTCTGGAAGCAGATTAACATGTATTTGGGGGACTAGTTGGCTTCTTGCTCGCCTGATTTAAATTCTGTGCTGCAGAGGTGAAGTCATTTGTATGCAGTCCGTGTTCTTCACCAGCAGACACAGACTCTGTAAGTCTAATAGTGAATCTGAGCAAGCATTCTGGTTGTGCTGTGAGCAATTTGAGTTTTGAATGACCTTGAGAATGAGCATCTCTAACTTGCAGAGAAAATTGCATCTTTCTCTTAAAATTTAAGTTAAAAAGGAATGATTCATTTTCATCATACATAAGAAATCGTATGTTGATAGTACCTTTGAAACATCATTTTAACAATATTAATTGATCCAGCAAATAAAAAATTCCCTTACTCCTGGGAAGGATGAGACAATTTTGAGAGTTGATGCCAATTTTTTTTTAACATATGTTTAAATCCAGCCTGTGAGTTAAACAAGAGTGGCAAATTCTTACCATTTAATGTCTCTTTTTCATGGTACTTTTAAAGGCCTCAAAATTGGGTAACACTGGCATGTGTATATGTATATGCTTATGCATAATTTCCTAATTCTTCTAAATGTCCTATGGTGGGGTGGACTGGGCACTGAACTAAGAGTAACAATACTTTTTTTTTTTTTTGCGGTACGCGGGCCTCTCACTGTTGTGGCCTCTCCTGTTGCGGAGCACAGGCTCCGGACACGCAGGCTCAGCGGCCATGGCTCGCGGGCCCAGCCACTCCGCAGCATGTGGGATCTTCCTGGACGGGGGCACGAACCCGTGTCCCCTGCATCGGCAGGCGGACTCCCAACCACTGCGCCACCAGGGAAGCCCACAATACTTGGTTTTGATGTCCTAGCTTTGCTACTTTTTAGCTTTGAGTTTAGGCAAGTCACTTTACATAGTTTAGCTACAGATTATTTATGTGTAATATGAGAAACAAGCACATGAGTTGCCAGACTTGTCCATTTTGTGTGCCAAAAGTGCAAACTGTCCAGGGCCAGGCACATTAAAGTATTATTAGCAGCTGGACTGCAGAAGTCTTGGATTGCAAATTAAGCAGTATAAATGCAGTGCGGGGTAGAAGGTAGGAGTGGGCCTCCTGGAGCAAGACTGATGGATTCAAATCCCATCCACCCCTCCCAGCTGTGTGACCTTGGACAATCAACTACGTGTGTGAGCCGCCAATTCTTTATCTGTAAGATTTAAGGACAACCTACCTCAAAGCGTTGCTATGAGAATTAAATAAAGCCATTTATGATAATATTGAAGATTGCTCAATTAAAGTTAGCAATTGTTATTATGACAATCTATCATTCAAATAAAATTTTTATGATCAGAAAAAATGCATTTTTGAAAGGAATGATTAAATTCCAGTTGGATATAAACACTGCAGTCAGGACTGCCAAATGCTTGAACATTTAAGGTAGATTGAGAAGCTTAAATGAATTCCTTTTATTTTTTAATTTTTTTATTACTTTAAAATTTTTGTTGAGGTATAGCTGCTTTACAATTTTGTGTTAGTTTCAAAGTGAATCAGCTGTACATATACATATATCCCCTCTTTTTTGGATTTCCTTCCCATTTAGGTCACCACAGAGCACTGAGCAGAGTTCCTGTGCTATACAGTAGTTCTCATTAGTTATCTATTTTACACATAGTATCAATAGTGTATATATGTCAATCCTCATCTCCCAATTCATCCCACCCACCCCTTCCCCCTTGGTATCCAGATGTTTGTTCTCTATGTCTGTGTCTCTATTTCTGCTTTGCAAATAAGATCATCTATAACATTTTTTCAGATTCCACATATATGCGTTAATGTACGATATTTGTTTTTCTCTTTCTGACTTACTTCACTCTGTATGACGGTCTCTAGGTCCATCCACGCCTCTACAAAAATAAGAATTTTTGTTCCCTCCTTATATAAAAAGCAATTCTATTTCTGAGGAAAGATTGACAGGCCATACACCAGTTTTAAAGAATAATTTCTAATATAATTGAGACAGTATGCACTTTAGTCAAATGAATGTTAATCCGTCATTTCAGAGTAAATGTTATGTATCTAAAAATTGCATGGGTAGTTTTAGTGATGCCATGAAAGTTGGAGAAACGAGAAACAATAAATTCTTCAGTTAATGTCAGTCAATTTTCTCCAGTACTTTGCCTAGAAGATGTGGAATGTTCCAGTACTTTGCCCTAGAATATGTGAAATGTTTTCTCACATGATAGATCATTACTAAAGATAGAAAACAACAGCTTTGTAGAACCAACCCTAATACAGCCTGTCCTGCGTCTTTAAGTTTACAGAGTCTGTGAAGCGATGGTACTTGGCTAGGAGTGCAGGAATGGTGAGAAAGAGGCACAGGAAAATCAGTAATTAAAATAGGGTGATACGAGTACATAATGGGGGCAGATGAGGGGACAGAGGTGGCCCAGAACAATGGGAATCTATTCTGTTTACAGGATTCAAAGAAAGTTTCAATGGGGAAGTAACTTTCAGGAGTGTGTCTCAAAGGGTGAGTGAATGTTTTCCAGGGGAACAATAAGGAAAAGGAAGAGGACACAGAGGACAGATCTGTTTGGGAGACTGGAAGCAGCAAAGATCAAAGTGGGGTGCAAGTGCAGAGCAGTGAGAACAAAGGCATAGCCTGAGGACCACACAGTGATGGGCCTTTTACGTACAATATAATGAGTGTTGCACTACTTAGGGCTAAACGGTGATGCCTGCAGGAATCTGTTTCACTAACTATTTTGGCATCCAGGAGTCCTTCCTGTGGTTGAGGTGTTGGTTACTTCAGGGAAGTGCTGTGGATGCAGAGAAAATCTTAATGCTAAATAGCTGGTGGAGTTTCTTTTGTAGTCCCAAATGTTTCCAGATGTGCGGAGACTTGTGTATCTGCTTGGGACGGAACTGTGTCAATAGTGCATAACTGTAACCAGGCACTGTATGGGCAGGGCAATGATGGCTGCCCAGTGGAGGAAACTCCTGGATCCCAGCAGTCCTGTTTGCCAGGTCTCACAGATACAGAACTTCCTAAGAATGTCCTAGTCTTCAGCTGTGCCAGAGCACAAAAATGGCCACAGTGGACTGCCGTCTGCATTGTAGATGGGATAAAGGAGGCATCACGGTCCCCTGAGTCTGACTGTCTCTTTGTGGATTTTCGGAGAACTGCTGCTGAGGAATTCCACCCGGGCAGTATTTGCCATCTCTGAAATGCAGAATAACACAAATCCAGAAGGAGGTGGCTCTGGACAGAGATCCCTATATATCAGAAAGTTCAACCAATCAGAATGGTTGAACACTCCGCTCATTTCTTCCTCTAGGGTACCTGGGCCATCCCTGAAACGCAAAGCCCTATAGGCAATGCCAAAACCTGACCCCATCCCACCTTCCTAGAGCCACCATGTAACTGAGGGGGAAGCTTCCCACTTAGGCAGTTCAACAACAACCAGAGATGACCGCTTTGCTGAGTGTCCAAAGAGGGGCAGAGACTGTCCATCCTGATAGAGCTCAGCGGGGAGAGAGGAAGAGCTCTGAGATGTGTTGTGATCAGGGACAGTTTCTTGGAGGACTTGGCCGTATCTGGACTTTGAAGCTCAGATAGTGATTGAATGGATTGATAAGAGAGTATTCAAGTAAGAGAAAGGATGTGAGTGGAGGCCCAGAGGCGCTGGCAGAGCCTCTGGTCCCCCCCGCCCCGCCCCGCATCTCTCCAGAGTCAGTTAGGTCCTCCTCCTGTCTGTCCCCTTCACTCTGCTCTTCTGGCTCAAATATTCTAGAGTTCTTTGCCTTCTGCTTGGCTCTTTGTCTCAGTATTCTTATTCCAGCTATTCTCAACTTGGGGCACCTTCACCCCCAATCCCCACACTCCCATCAGTGGGTATTTTTGATTTTCACAACTGGGGGAAAGTGTTACTGGCATCTAGTGGGTTTTGGTCATCCTGCAATGCAAAGAATTGAAAAAAAATATTTTTTTTTGCAAAAAATGCAAAGAATTATCCAGTCCAAAATATCAGTGGTATCAAGGTTGAGAAAACCTGGATTATTCTATTTAACCCTGTCCTCCCACTCTCACTGAAAAAAGTTGCTTTTTCTTTCTTCAAACTCCAAAGTCACCTTCAGACGTAACTGTGACATTTATTCTGGGACCTGAGCACTAAGGCGCCATCTCTGTAAGGTCACATTTAGAGGTACTAGGGGTTAGCTCTTCAATATGTGAATTTTGGGGGGACACAATTCGACCTATCACAATGTGTTAATCATCTTGCCTACCTGTAGATTTCCATAGCATTTTCTCTGTACTTTAGAACTATCGTGGAGTCCATGTTATCTGCCTTCATACAGGAATTTGTATAGTGAGATAATTCTTCTGTGGTGCTGTGAGCTTCCTGAGGGGAGAGCCTGAGGCAAATAAACAGGCAGAGAGATTTTATGAAATTGAGCATAGAAAAAAGAAATCTAAGTGCTTTGAAAATTTAAATTTTTGCAGTAATAAGTGGTATTTTTGAATTCTAAAATTTGTATATTCATGTATTAAAAAAATCAATCATGTCACTTTGTTGGCAGGTCCTGCCAAGATCCTTGTATTTCTTCTTTCTTTGGAGAGAACAAAGCTGATACTTGAATTTGAGATAACTGCATTACCCACATGGCCTGCATTTCACTTTTCCCTCTTTTATTTTAGTTTACTTTATTATACTCCATTTTATGTTCATCTACTGACAGTAGCAATCAGCAGGAAGAAAATCTTTTCATGTAGATATAGTCTGACTGATGAAACTTCTGGAGTGAGGACAAGAGGGAATGTAGAGGCATGAGTAAACACCAAATGCCTTTTGAAATAATTTGTCTAATCATTGTAAGATCTTACTGACAGTTTTTAGACATATAACTTCATAAAATTCATTAGTTTCTTGATATTTCTCTGAGGTGCTTTGATCTGTGAATTCATTTCATTTCAGCTCCTTGCCTCTGGTCTGGCTCACACAAGCTGCTTTGCAGCTACCAGAAACCACACACTCCCAGCACTGTGTTTTTGGTTTTTATACTCAGCCTGTCCTTTGTATGTGACACTTAGTTGTTGCTGAACTGATGAGTGACAAATTAACTCATGATTCGATGGATTTTGTTTGTGATTTTCTAGACTAATAGAATTTGTGATTAATATAGATGATAATGATGGCTTATATCCAATCCCAGACTCCAACTTACTAACCGTTATCAACCTTTTCCACTCTGACTGTAGTCCAGGGGCTTTTTCCAAGTGTGCCTCTGGCCAACAGCTGCCTGATGCATGGTCCAGGCTAAGCTTCCTCTCAGGTGAACGTGGGTGAGGGGTAAGAAGGTTGGGCAAGGGGAAGAGAATGGCTTTGTCCCACAGTCTAGCAGATTGGATTTGGTGAAACAATAATGGAAAAGGGAAAGAATAAATTTGAAAGAAGATGGAAACATGAAGTGGCCATAACATCCAGAAAAGTTTTGTTCTGTTCCAGCAGGAGCAGGAGAAATACCATCAGTTACTCATATCACTCTAATTACAAGCTTATTTATACCTCTGACCCTTGTTAGTCCAGCTCCTTTTGGTAGTCTGTGGTCAATGGCTAAAGAGGGTAAGGTAAAGGCAAATATTTTTACCAGGATCCTTTTGGAAACTTGCTTATCCTCTTCTTGCTACTGCTACACAAACATAGCAGAACCCAAACTTAATGAGAAAGTTTATATGTAAAATAGACCACATGGTTTAATGGAGAAGTATATGGGCAATGGAATCCAAAGATATGCCTTTTTTTGCTTTTATCTCTTTAGGTGTAAATGAAATACCTCCTCTATTCTAGGTTCTACACTAGGTACTAAGGTGCCTTGTATATTTGTACCAAAATAACAAAAGACGAGATCTCTGCTATCAAGTAATTTTCAGTACACTAGGAGAAACAGAAAAATAAACATGTATTTACAGTGCAATATGATAATTGTCATAAGATTTCTATAAGCACACTGGCGAATGAGAACTCAAATCTGTTGAGGAGCATCAAACAAGGTATGAGGGAAGGGAAATGTCTGAGCTGAGACTTGAAGGTTATATAGACATTTTCCAGTAAACAAGCCTGGAGAAGGCATTTCAAGCTCAGGAATTCAGTGAGCTATAAGGAGTTAAGTTCACCTGAAATGTAATCTGTAAGGATAGGGGAAAAGGCTGGATATGAATCTGAACACCTAGGCAAAAGCCAGATTCTGAAGGGTCTTCTTTGCCAAGCCAGTAGTTTTTAGATTTTTACCTTGTGGAAGATGAAGTGTCATTGGTGAATAATACATAGGGAAATAGCATGATCATATTTGCATATTCAAATTATTACTGTAACAGTGATGTAAGGATGAATTGGAAGATGTATTCTATTTTATTTTATTTTTTTGGCGGTACGCGGGCCTCTCACTGTTGTGGCCTCTCCCATTGTGGAACACAGGCTCCGGACGCGCAGGCCCAGTGGCCATGGCTCATGGGCCCAGCCGCTCCGCGGCATGTGGGATCTTCCCAGACTAGGGCACGAACCCGTGTCCCCTGCATCGGCAGACTCTCAACCACTGCGCCACCAGGGAATCCCAGGAAGATGTATTTTAAAGACCCACTGATAGGCTAAAAAAAATCACACAATCATATTAATAGAATGCAGTAAAAGCTTTTGGCAAAATCCAATGTGCAGTAATGACAAAAACTCTCAGTAAACTAGGAATAGAGCAGAACTTCCTCAACTTGATAAAGAATATTTACAAAAAACCCACAGCAAAAATCAAACTTAATGGTGAGAAACTTGAAGCTTTTCTACTGAGATCAAGTAAAACGCAAGGATATTCCCTCTCACCCCTCCTTTCCAACTTCATACTGGAAGTTCTATCTAATACAATAAGACAGGAAAGGAAATGAAAACTATAAAGATTGGAAGGAAGACATAAAATCATCTTTTTCACAGATGACATGATCATCTATGCAGAACATTTGAAAGAATTAACAAAAAATAACTATTGGAACTAATAACCAATAATAGCAAGTTTGTAAGATAAAAGGTTAAAATACAAAATCAATCACTTTCTTATATACTGGCAATGAACAAGTGGAATTTGACGTTTAAAACACAATACCATGAACATTAGTACACAGAAATCTGAAATACTTTGGTGTAAGTCTAAGTCAAATCTGTACAAGAGCTATATGAGGAAAACTACAAAACGCTAATGAACAAAATCAAAGAAAAACTAAATAAATGGAGAGACATTCCATGTTCATGGATAGCAAGACTCAATAATATCAATATGTCAGCTCTTCTCAGTATAATCTGTAGATGCAATACAATTCCAGAAAGTTATTTTGTGTGTGTCAATAAACTTATTCTAAATCTATAGAGAAAGGCAGAAGACCCAGAATAACCTACACAATACTGAAGGAGAAGAACAGAGTTGAAGGATTGACAGTGGCTGACTTCAAGACTTACTATAAAGCCACAGTAATCAAGATAGCGTGGTATTGGCAAAAGAAATAGACAGATTAATGGAATGGAATAGAGAGCCCAGAAATATAGATCCACATATATATATATAGTCAACAGATCTGTGGTAAAGGAGCAAAGGCAATACAATGGAGCAAAGATAGTGTTTTCAACAAATGATACTTGAACAACTGACATCCACATGCCAAAAAAAAAGGGTCTATACACAGACCTTATATCCTTCACGAAAACTAACAAAAAATGTATCATAGACCTAAATGTAAAATGTAAAATTATAAAACTCCCAAAAAATAGCACAGGAGAAAACCTAGATGACCTTGGGCTTTGGCATGGCAGTGACATTTCAGATAAAACAACAAAGGTAAAGGTATGAACCACAAAAGAAATAATAATTAATCTGGACTTCATTAAAATAAAAAACTTCTACTCTACAAATGACAATGTCAGAAGAATGAGGACAAGCCACAGACTGGGAGAAAATATATGCAAAAGATACATCTCAGAAAGGACTGTTGGGCTTCCCTGGTGGCTCAGTGGTTAAGAGTCCACGTGCCAATGCAGGGGACACAGGTTCGTGCCCTGGTCCGGGAAGATCCCACATGCCGCGGAGCGGCTGGACCCGTGAGCCATGGCCGCTGAGCCTGCGCGTCCGGAGCCTGTGCTCCGCAAGGGGAGAGGCCACAACAGCGAGAGGCCCGCGTACTGTAAAAAAAAAAAAAAAAGGACTGTTATCCACAATATACAAAGAATTTTTCAAAATCAATAATAAGAAAGTGAACAACCTGATTTAAAAAATGGGTCAAAGACCTTAACAGATACCGCATCAAAAAATATATATGGCAGGCAAATAGCATATGAAAGATGTTTCACATCATATGCCACTGGGGAAATGCAAGTTGAAGTAACAATGAAATATCACTACACAACTATTAGAATGGCCCAAATCCAGAACACCGACAACTCCAAATTCTGGCAAGAATATGGAGCAACCAGCATCCATTACTGGTTGGGTTGCAAAATGGTACAGCCGCTTTGGAAGACAGTTTAGCAGTTTCTTACAAAACTAAACATACTCTTACCAGTAATTGCACTCCTTGGTATTTACACAAAGGGATTGAAAACTTATGTACATACAAAAAACCTGCACATGGATGTTTATGGCAGCTTTATTCATAATTGGAAGCAACCAAGATTTACTTCAGTAGATGACTGGATAAATAAACTGTGGTACATCCAGACAATGGGATATTATTCAGTGCTGAAAAGAAATGAGCTATCAAGCCATGAATAGACATGAAGGAATTTTAAATGCATATTACTAAGTGAGAGAAGCCTATCTGAAAAGGCTACATACTTCATGATTACAACTACATGATATTCTGGAAAAGGCAATGCTTTGGAGGCAGTAAAAAGTGCCAGGAGTTGGGCAGAGGAGGGATAAATAAGCAAAGCATAGAAGGATTTTATGGCAGTGAAAGCACTTTGCATGGTACCATAACGATGGATATGTGTTGTTATACATTTGTCTAAGCCCATCGAATATGCAATACCAAGAGTGAACTGTAATATAACTATGGGCTATGGGTGATTATGATGTGTCATTGGGGGTTCATCAATTTTAACAAATACCCACAGTTTGATAATGTGGAATGCTGTTTGTGTTTGGGGAAGGGGGTATATGGGAAATCTCTGTACTTTCCTGTCAATTTTGCTGTGGACCTAAAATGTCTCTAAATATATAAAGTCTTAATGAAATCAATCAATCAAGTCTTATTTGTTTGAAAAGTCCATTAATAATTATTTGATGAATGACTAGAATGTCTAGTATGGTTAGTGAGCAAAGCTCTTGTCTGGTGATTCTAAGACTTAGCTTTACCTGGGAGGGAAAATAATAGTCATGCTTGGAGGGAATGTCCTCTATTCTGGTTAGACAACCTTGGCAATGACAGCCATGGCCAAGTCTACTGGAAACTATTTAATTGATTCCCCCAACTGCTGTTCTTTCAAGTTTCCTGTGTGAAGAGATCAGAAGTATAATTCTCTGGGTATCATAGCTGACTCCTAAAGAAAGATTCCTTTCTACAGGAAACCAATTTAGCCACTAGCCTCTTCTGTCTTATCCTCCTATGGCTTTTTAGCTCTCTAATCACAGTCTGTTTTCCAACTAATTAGTGTTGGGACAATTCAGCCCTGAACCTCAGCTTGAAAATGTTAGTGTCATGGAGACAGAGCACTTAATCAAATGACTTGTGATTATTCAACAAAGAGATTTTCGCTGATTAAGACTGCCACCCTTTCTAAGGCACTCCGTCTTCTTTCTTAAAATCTTTGCTTGAGCAGGCTCTGCTGTGGCAGGGTAGCGACTGACACGGATGGTTTACTGAAGGGAACAGAGAGACATGGCAGTACCATGAGGAGAACTGCCTTCTCATTTGAAAGGATGTCTTTAAGCAGTTCCCTACTGGCTATTAACTTTAAAGAGTCAAGTCTCTTACCATCGGAATGGTTAGATAACTTATTCAGCTATATAGAATGGATTATCTCGTTCTCATAAATTCTTCAGTCTGTAAAGATTATGGCAGGCTTAATTGTATTGTTTGCTTTTATGTTTCCTTGATTTTGAAAATTTCCTCTCAGAAGGAACAGGATTTTGATACATGGCATTGACAGTGAGTGAGCTTTTAACCTGATCTCTCCTAGACATTACATGGGAGGCAGTTTAGGAGCAGTGAACCAGGCTCTAGATCCTTGAGACAGGTTGACTTTAGTAAGAATTGAATTCTGCACTCACGGTGTGATTTCAAGCAAGGTACTGAGCCCATCTTTTTATTGAGGAAGCTAGTACGTACGCAGTATAGTTCTTATGATGATAATATGAAACAAGATACCTAAAATACTTCTTGAAACACCTGTTAAGATAGGAAGCATTACTTAGTAACAGCTAAATTGTAGTTTAAATGGAAACCAGAGATGCTTGTTTCTGACCTCCCATAACCTCGCTTAAATATTTCTTTTCTCACAAGATTCTTTCAGACTAGGTTTCATGGACCAGAGAAAATGACAACAATAAGTTCTCTTAAAAGAAAATAACTTACTAATATAGTGACTATTCCTTACAGGTTGTTCTGGGAGGTTTCCAGTGACCCTCAAAGTGGTTACTTTACTCACAGGTCAGATGAAGCTGTTTTCTTCCTCCCTGGGGACTCTGCAGGGATCTCACGCAGGGAATGGGGTGCCCTCCAGAGCTCAGATGCTGACAAGTGCCTGTCGAAACAGGTTATTTTTTTCCATCAGGCATTGCCAGCCCTCTACTTTATTTCCATTCATATGTGAAAATGAAACCTAGAATCGGCTCCTCTAGAGCAAGTTCAAGCACGTTACCAGCATTCGGTAAAATATCGATTATCTCTTCTCCCAAATGGCAGCACTCCCAGTCCAGCAGAGTGGGATGGAGGCAATGGAGAAGAATTCTATCTTTCCCTGTGTATCCGTGTGCTGAGGGCATTGAAATTAAAGGGCTGTTTTTAAGTTATCTAAGGTTATCATGGACAGATGGAGAAATGAAAGTAGCAAGATATGGTGATAAGATTGGGGGTATTGGAGCCAGGTAGATGTAATTTGCATTCCTGTTCTCATCCTTACTAGCTCAGTGACAGACCACGAATTGACTTACTCACAGTTCGAGTTTTATCATAAGCAAAATAGGGACACCAGCCCTGATTTGCAGTATTGATTGGAGGAAAAGCGATAATGTGCAGAAGTGTGCAGCAAAGAGCCTGACCCATTGTGCATGTTTTAAAGTAAACAGTAGCTATTATCCCTGTAGCATTACTGATTTAATAAGCAAGAAAAGGGCTCTGTCACCCCAGACATCATGCCCACTCTTACAGCACATTCTCAGTGCACCATCTGGACTTTAACAAGATCCCCAGGAGATTCATATGCCCCTTGAAATTTGAGTTGTGTTGATAATGCCGCCATGATAAGGTTGTTGTGAGGATTAAGTGAAGTGATAGATGTAAAGCACTTAGAACCTGACATAAATACTAAGTGCTGAATAAGTATTAGATATTATTTGTTTTATTTTACGTCAAGATGTACCTCTAATGACAACTTTCCTCTCAGGCTTCCTGTGATCTTTCATTATCCTCTTCTTATTTAATTATGCTCCACAAAAGTCTTCATAGCTACTTTGGATAATATATTTTTTTGAACTCTTCTCTGTCAAACTCAGAGATCTTTAAGGACGCAGGAGTGTCTTGTATCTCCCTGTTCTCTGGGCCCAGGACGATGCAAGAAGAGACCTTCAATAAATATGAGCTGAACCAATGATACACGAACACATACACCAAACAACAGCAACAACAAACAGTGACAGTTCCAAGTGGGTGTTACGAAGAACAGTCACCAGAAAGACTCAAGGAATGCTAAGGTGCTTCGAGAAATGTCCTTAGTAAGGGTGACAGTTAAGCTGTTCTTTGAACAACATAGATGTTCAAGAGTTTAAGAGAAAGAAACGGTGTAAATTCCGGGTGTGGGTAACGATGTGAGTGAAACTTAAAAATGGGTTGCAAGGGCTTCCCTGGTGGCGCAGTGGTTGAGAGTCCGCCTGCCGAGGCAGGGGACACAGGTTCGTGCCCCGGTCCGGGAAGATCCCACATGCCACGGAGCGGCTGGGCCTGTGAGCCATGGCCGCTGGGCCTGCGCGTCCGGAGCCTGTGCTCCGCAACAGGAGAGGCCACAACAGTGAGAGGCCTGCGTACCAAAAAAAAAAAAAAAAAAAGGTTGCAAGTAACAGGCTCACAGGAGCAAGAATCGATATGTGTTTCTGGAACAGAGAGTTCTTTGCAAGTTGTGAATTCACATAATGAAGAGCCTCAGCTAAAAAGTTTGAAAATAGAGGACCTTTGAAAGTTGTTGAGCTGGAAAGTAACATGCTTAACACGTCTTTTAAAAGAGAAATAAAAAGAGTATTAATTGCATCTGCTTCTTAAGTATCTCTAGAGAGAGGGATTTATGCCCACTCAGGCTCACGTAAATATTCTGTAAGAGGATGCATGTGGGAGGGATAGGGTAGCAATGACAGAGCTGTGTATGCCGGCAAAGCAAGGATCCGTCTCACCGCTGATAGGCCAGCGTTTGTTTTTTTGCCAAACCTTCAAGGGGAACAAACAACCATCAGGTCCATGTGGTCACTTAGGAATTGTTTCAAAGTTTTTAATTTTTAAAATGTTTACTTGTCACAGGTGTTATTGTTGTTTTCTGATTTGCTCATACTCTGAAAGCTTCTAATTTCCTCTACAAAATTAGAGTGAAGTATGACTGAGAAATTCAAGGACCATTTTAGGTCCTGAATTTCGGGTGCTACAAAACTACTGGATGAATAGTGAAAAAATGTGTTGGGCTGATGTAGGTGGTGTGTGGTCAGCTGATCTTACTGGCTCGTTTGGTGACTGTCTTGCAGATTTATTTCAGTTTGGTGCTTCAGTAAATTTTCTAGTTTCTCCAGGCCATTGGTCAGAAGAGACCATGCCAAGGAGTTTGTAAATACGCTAAGGGTATTTTATGTGGATTTTTCAGGATGAAGTGAAGGCTTTACAGTGTTTCCACTGGAGTTGAATTTACTCAGAAAGAAATTGTAAGAACAGTTGATTTGTCCTTAATATTCTGTGTTTCCTTTGTGCTGTAGATGAAACAGGGAAGAGTCAAAGAGGATCAGAAATACATCATATCTCTTTTGATTTATTTACTTAAACTGCGTATGTCTTTATCCTGTTGACTGACTGATTCTCTTCCGGATTATATTCCTTGTAAGCAGATATATGACCTTTTTTTTCCCCCCTTATTGTCCAAAAGTTGTGCAGACTAGACACAGAAGGCATTCAATAAAAACTTACTGAATAGTTGAAGTTCAAGCATGTTGTTAGTAAGCATCCATTTTCTGGAGATACTGATAGTGTCCCTGGTGTTTCATGTCAGCAAATGAAACAGCTGAGTAGCCTGTATTCCATCTTGGGCTTCGAGTCTTTGAGGCCATAAACTCCCCTCCCAGAGACCATGTGCACCGTGCCCATGGAGAGGCGGTCTATAATTACAAGGTTCTTGGGAGGAAACACAGTGACTGAATCAGAGTGATGTGTAGACGAGCCTTGCCAGAGAGTGAGGGGCTGGGGAGCCCTGGGGTAAAGAATGGTAACACAGTATTTTTATCGATAATGTAATTAAATATATTGTAAACAAGAGCTGATATCTACGGTGTATGCGTTGCATGCCAGCCACTGTGTGATAGTTCACAGGCATTATCTCACTTATTATTCACAGAAACTTTGGTAAGTAGGTGTTAATATCTTTCTCAGTTTAAGGTAGGAAGACACTAATGTCTTGAGAGATTATGCAACTCATCTGTATTCAAGGAGCTTAATAAAAATGAATTCTTGTTTTAATTTGGATGATTTCTAATGAATTTGCACATGTATTTATTGGAATTTTTCCTGATGAATGACTTCTACGATGCTTCCAGATCTAATACTTTATAATTTATGAAACATTTTCCCGTAGGCTTTTCTGGATATTGATTTTTGAGGATGATAGTTCATTTAATGGCAAGTCAAAATTTAATTTCAAAGTTAAATTATTTTATCCACTACAGTTAAAGGCCCTTAAAGAGATAAGCCTTTGTCGGAGGCAGATCACATGTGTACCTGACTTTTTGATGAAGATATATATATCTGTACCTATAGATACAGATGGGATTCCAGAGAGAAGGGCTGATTGGGAAAAGAAGGAGGAATTTGTGTCAATGGGGAGAAGTAAGGGTTTTAAGACCAGAAAGCAACATTCACTCCATTGTCCTATCCTTTCAGTCCACATCCATGGACAGTCTATATAGAGGGTGAGAGAACATGTGAGGAGGGAGCCTTTGGCATGGACTGTGAACTATGTAACTGAGAAAAGAAAGTACAGAAGTGACTGTCAAGAGAAATTTCTGGATTTATTCTGCTTTGGACAATCTTAAGAGCTTCAGATAAATACCTTAAATTCCCTGCACTGTAGGTTTTGTCCTAGCAATATGCCCTAAAACTATGAGTTATGACTGGCTTTGGTTTAAAAGGAATATTAAACCCTCAAGGTGAAATAGAGAGGCAATGCGTGGTCTAATGCTGCTATTTGTTTTCAGTAGATCTTTACTGAGTTCCCATAGGATTTTTAATCTATAATTTACATAGGTGGAACAGTGTCAATTTATTAAGCTTATTTAAAAAACAAATGATAATGACATCCATATGTTTCAACCGAAACGTTTAATGTTACTGAAGGTCAGCTAGATGTCACCAAAACAGAATAGGAAATAGAGAATAGAAAACTCTTCCTTCTTCTGAAAAGGGCTTGATGCCAGGATAATCTAGTTTGTTTTTCTAAACATGGCAGATTAAAAAGACTAGAGAATCTGTTAGAAACAGATGTTCTTGGAAACAATGACAGCTGAAGGCTTGTTTCCTTGAGGGAAGCAAAATGCTGAAGAAAATAATTAGTTCAAAAATCACATATGGAAATAACCTACAAGAATCATATTTGGAAATAATCTAATGAAAGACGTACAGAAGCTCTATATTATTGCTATTCAAAGTGTGGTTCATGGAGCAGAGCCAGTCCATGATTTCCTTTCTTACTTCTTAGCAATGAGATAAGTACAGAAACTGAGAGTAAGTGTTTAGAAACGTTTATAGTGACTTAACATTACTGCAACTTCCAAGCCTGTGATCCATGGATGTGATTCATTGAAAAGTGTGTAAACCAGTTTGCTTACTGTTGAACTTAATTGGTAAGCCACATCTGGTGCAAACTGTGACCTAGTCATGCATAGTAGTCATGCATATCTTGATCTGCAATCCTTAGAAAACAAAACTGGTTCTGCATCACAGACACAAAATCTACAAAACTTTACTGAACAAATTAAGAGGACATAAATAAGAGCAGGGATAAACTATGTTCATGGATTGAATGACTCAGTATTTTGAAGATATCAGTTTCCCTCAGATTAGTGTATAAAGTCAATTAAATTCCAAGTATTTAGAAAAAAATTCTTGACAGATTTTTTGTGGAAGTGGGGAGGGAGAGAAAATGACAAGCTAAATCTTATCGATACTGGCTAAAAATAACGAAAGCAGTAAAAAGAAGGAAAGAAAAAAGAAAGCTGGAAGACTTAAACTACCAGTACCTAGCATGAAGATATAGTAATTAATATAGTGTGATACTTAGACAAAAAGACAATCTAACAATGGAACAGAATAAATAGTCCAAAAACAGATCCCATAAATTTGTGGTCACCTAAAGGTGATGCTGTGCTGCAGTGGGAAAAGGGTAATCTCTTCAATAAACAGTGCTGAATTAATTGCTTTCAAAGAAAAAAAAATAAAATTACCTTGACCCTTACTTCAAACCACACAAAAAATTAGTCCTAGATTAATTGTAGATCTAAATGTAAAAGTTAAAACAGATGAAAACATAGGTGAACATCTTTATAAACTTGAGGTGGACAGATATTTCTTAAACAGGACTCAGAAAGTATTAACCAAAAAAGAAAAACTTAATAGAGTTATCTATTAAAATTAATATAGATAGCTTTTGTTCTTCAAAAGACACCGTTAAGAGAGTGTAAAAGCAACTCGCAGTATGGGAGAAAACATTCACAATACGTAGATTCAACAAAGGACTCATTCCCAGGATACACTTCTTAGAAGTCCTAGAAATCAATAAGAAAGTGACTGACAGTCTAATTGAAAAATGGGCAAATGATTAAAATGAATACTCCACAAAGGAGGATGTCTAAATGGCCAATAAACTAATGAAAAAGTGCTTAACTTCATTAGTTATCATGAAAATGCAAATCAAAGGTGTAAAATGGCAAGTGTTGGCAAACACTTGGAGTAACTGGAACTTTCATATAATTGCCAGTGAAGAGTGTGATGCTAACAGAACTGTGTGGCGGTATCTGTATATCTAAACATATACATACCCCACGAACAAAGAATTTGTGTATATTCTACCAAAAGACATCTACTAGAATGCTCATGGCAACACTCAGTCCCACACTGGAAAAAACCCAATGCCCATCGAGACTAGGATAGAAAATTAAATGATGGTATACTTACACAGGGGAATATTATACAACAGTGAGGATCGATCATTTACAGTTACACCTAATCATACAGATGAATCTCACAAACATAGTTTTGAATGAAATGAGCCATACACAGATGAGCACATATTGAATTATTTCATTTATTTCAACAAAAATAGGCAATATTAATCTATGCTATTCAAATAGCCCAAATAGTGGTTACTTTTGGGAGAACGTAATGACATAAAAGGAGTACCCGGGAAACTTTTAAAGTGTTGGTAACTATATGTGTCTATCTGGTTACACGATTTCAGTTTGAGAACATTCACTGATATGTGCTCTCTTGTCTCTGTATGTTTTATAAGTCAGTCAATCGATGGATGATTTCTAAATAAACACACAGAGAAGCAGAGAGAGAGAGAGAGACAGAGAGAGAAAGAGATTGAATTTTCAAATGAAGAGCTAGTCTCAGCTTGGAGGAAGAAGTCGAGAAGGTAATAAGTAAAGTCAGATTTCCAACTCTGAGGTTTCCCTGAAGTTGTGCCAGCACTCTGAGTTCACGGAACAGTTATATGGGTCGTGCCCCCTTTCAAAAGAGAGATGAGAAATGATAGATTCTCCAGTGTACAAACTGTATTTTCAAATATAGATCTGGTATATATACCTAGCAATACAGAAGAAAAAGCAGCAGGGACTCTCAAATATATGAAACATAAAATGGTTCAGCAACTCTAGAATTCCCAGCTTGAATCTTTTTCATCCAAGAAAGTATACTGTGTCTCAGGCCAAGGAAACACTCAGGTTACCATTGTTGCTGGTTTATTATAAGCCGGAGGGTGACAGGATCTCACAGGATCATTGATAGCCCAAATCGAGGTGCCGCATGTGACGCAAAATGCTCTAAAACGTGAGTTATTTTTGACCTTGGTTTAAAACGAATGTAATCCTTAGCTTTCCAGCTGAAACAAATGGGATGTACGGAAAAATGCCGTTAAATAAAAGTCATAAACATGTTAATTTAGTTTGGGATAGGTACCAGGATTATACTTCATCATGTCTAAAAACTTTGAGAGCCCTGCATAGAAAAATCCGTATATCGGCCGGGCCGATGGACACAGTCCTGTGGCTTCATAAATCGCGGATGATGAGAAGGTGCCTTGCTCAGGGTTAGAAGGAGGGTGGAAAGAGTCTACTGGGAGGTTTCTGCTTCCACTTGATGCCCTCTGGAGTACTTCTCTAGGTCAGTCAGATTTAAGGCACTCCTGTTAGATAGTCCACTTTTCCTGGGATGCGACCACGTGTCAGCTGCACACTGAATGGATATGCGTACTGCCTTTTACAGTAATTTTGCATTCCCCAATTCAGCTCTTTGTTCATTATTTTGGTCATTTACTAATCAACGATTGATGTTTACTAATTACAATGTATTAGGACCTTATGGAGATCCAGAGATGTCTAGGAAATAGCCCTTGCCTTCAAGAATGAATACTTACAAAATTTTCATAACTATAAAAAAGCAATATAAGGTAAAATGCAGTAAGAGAAATTAAAACTGGTAAAGGAGACAAAAGAAAGCTTCCTTTCAGAGAGGTTAAGCAAGGATTTGCAGAAGTCATGGTCTTTGAACTGAGCCATAAAAAGGAAAAACTTTTGGACAATGTAGTTGAAAGGAAGTAGGTCCTAATTAGAGGAAACAGGATGAGAAAATGTATGATGTTGTGAAACTGTGGGTATATGTTGGGAGCAGCAAATCATCAAGTTTGCCTGGAGTGCAGGCTGTGACCAAGGGAGTAATGAAAAGGAAAGGAAGGAGAATGTGGGAGTGGAGTGTATAGATTCCAAAAAGAAGACTAGAATTGAGACTGCAGGGCTGGGAAAACACTGAAGACTTTGGACTGAGGAGAGAGGGAGGCTGGTTAGAATATAAGTTACTAAAGGCAGGATCTGCTATAATCCTAAAATGTACCAGAGTAGACTCATTGTAGGCATTCAATGAATGTTTGTAGAAAATTATATTGAATGTTATAAAAGTATGCCATAAAGGATATTCATGACACTTCTATTTATTTAAACTGTTTATTTACTTTCTGAATAGGTAATGCCTTCCAGTGATAGGATATCCAAATGTTTTCAGATGGACATACATTAAAGATAAATTTCCTCTTTCCTACTCCTGTACTCCTGTCTCTTTATCATTTAGTTCCCCTCCAAGAGGCAGTAATTGATATCAATTTCTGATAGATACATCAAGAGACAGTCTGTGTGTGTTTCTGTATCTGTCTGTATTTTTTATTCACATAGTTTTATTTACTTTTATTTACAGTTTCTATTTATTATATAAATGGAGAAATTCTACACACAAGGCTCTGCAAGATGATTTTATATTTATATATCAGTGATTTTTTCTCATCAAGTACACACAGAACTGCCTCATTCTTTTAAATCTACTGCCTATTATTAGTTTGGAAAAAGGCAATATAATTTATTTAAACAACATTAAAGATAGATATTTTCAGTATTTTCCTAGTTAAACAACATAGCTAGTATAACAAGATACATCTATTATAGTGTTCTTCTTTATAAAGTATTATTATGAAACCTTTAAACATAAGAAAAAGTGTAAAGAATAATTCAACAAGAATCTTTGTGCCCACCATCAGCCAAAGAAATATAATATTAACAATATAGTTTAACCCTGTGTATGCCCTCTCCAATTGCATATCTCTCCCTCCCTTAGATGACCCTGTGTATGCCCTCTCCAGTTGCACATCTCTCCCTCCCTTAGATGAGCATCAGTATGATTATTACTAGGGCTGAGTAATTCCACATGTATTTCAGAGCCATTTGTACTTTTCCTTTTCAATGAGCTTTCAGTTCATTTGCCAATTTTAGTATTGTCAGTCTTTTTATTCATTTATAGGAACTCTTTATATATTGGTGAAATGAGTTCTTTGTGTGGAAAGACAGAAGAGAATATTTGTGGGCATCTCTAGCAGCTCTCATGGTTACCTGGTGACGAGTTAGTGGCTCCTCCTCTCCCTAGCAGCACCTGAGCCAAGCATACATCCTTCCATTTCTCAAGAGAATAGGACCCAGGCAACTTGCTGACCCTCTGCCAACGGGTATCCAAAAGATGCATATAGTGCTTATCCTGAGCATTTTGCACAAAAACCTGTGATGGGGGTTGCACTTACTTTCTTTTGCAGTTTATCATTTGTCCTTTGACTTTGTCTTTTGCCTTGAAAATTGTTCTGGTTTTCTTGTAGCTCATTTGATTTCAAAAATGAATTTTTTAAATGTACATGTTTATATTGGCAAGTTTTTTTTCTGAACTTAAAAAACTTCCTGTCTTTTGCCATACAGAATGCTTGATTATTATCTCATGTTGATGCCTCTGAATGCATAGATTAATCCACTAACTTCCTTATACAATTTAGTATCTAGTAATAGTTAATAGAGACGTGTAATTCTTTTATTACTCTAGTGTGGATTCGTAAATTCTGTCTTTCTAATGGGAAGAAGTATCATGTGCTATACCTGCTGGGAAACATAAGAAAAGGATAATTTTTAGGTTAATAATTTATATGATATAACACTCTCTTTAACTTTTCTTACCTTTGTATTTAAACGTAAAACATAACAAAAACAGAAAGAAATATACAATAAACTTCTGCGTGTGTATCATCCATTACCAGCAATTACCAATTCATGGCCACTGTTGTCCCATCTTTACTCCAGCCTACCCTACCAGCGATTTCTTCATTACTGAGTCAGTTATCAGTCATTTATGTTATGGTTTCTCAGACTTGTATTATGCTTAAAAAGGCTTTTCCTACACCAAAGTTATTAAAAATAATTATCCATATTTCTTTTATACTTTTATAGTTTTATTTTTTTAATTTAAATAATAGTCCAAATTATTTGTGGGATTAGTTTGGTCTATGAATGTGCAGAAATGTATTTTACTTATTTTTTTTCTATGTATTAAGTAACCCATATTTTCATCAGTTATTTGAAATGTTATATTGAACCTATAGTAAATTCCCATTTGTAATTGGAATTTTGAGATAGACATTCTGGTACAGTCCATTGACCTAGCTCAATATGCAATTTTAATTGACCATATTTTGTTTATGTTTTTCATCAATATTCATAACTGATACTTTCTTTAGTTTTCTTTTTTTATTCTCTTTGTCAGAAGTTTTGTTATCAATGCTAAGTTTATAAAATGAATTTGGAATTTTTTCTTCTTTTTTTAATGCTCTGGAAGAGTTTAAATCGTATTGGAGATACAATTGACCCTTAAACAACTGTAGGGGCACCAACTCAACACACAGTCAAAAATCTGTGTATAATTTATAGTCAGCCCTCCGTATCTGTGGTTCCTCCACATCCAGTGTTCCTTATTCGGGCGTTAACCACCCATGGATTGCGTAGTACTGTAGTATTTACTTTTGAAAAAATCCCCATATAAGTGGATCTGCACAGTTCAAACCTGTTTTGTTCAAGGGTCAACTGTATTTACTTTTTTTTTAAGTAAATTTTCTTGTGAAATCAGTCGAATCTAATTTTTTTTTAGGGATACCTTTGATAACTTTCTCTATTTCTTATGATAATGGGTTGGTTTAAATTTATTATATCATTTGAAGCCAGTTTTCATAATTTATATTTCATTGAAAAGTTTCCACTTTCTTTAGATTTTCATTTTTTTCCCCCTTTGGTCCAGTCTAGGTAGGAGAAACAGGAACTCAGATACTCTGCCCTGACAACTCTAGCCACGTTGGTCTTCCCAAAGTGTCAGCTCCCTTTCTCAACTCAGGAAGCCCACAGGGTTTTGCCTGGGTGTCCCGTGCCTGCTCTGTGGTCTGGAAACCCTCTCAGGGCAGTGAGTTAAGCAGTCATAGGACTATTATTGTTTATTTTCTGTCTTCCATTGACCACCAGTCTTCACTGTCTGATGTCCAGTGTTTTCAGTCTGCACATTTCAATCTTTTAGTTCTGAAAACGTATTTTGATTTATATCTTTGGCTTTTTTGCCTCACTATTTATTTCTCTTCTTTGGGTATATTAATATTTTTGGAGGCTATTAATAGGCATAGTTGGAATGTCCCTTTCCTTTCAATACATTTATTATTTCTTTCTCTTTTTCAAAATTCCATGTCGCTTGTGATCATCATTCCCGTTCTCACGCCCCTTGTAGTATGTTCGGCCTTGTTTCCTCTATTTGGGGTTGCCTCCAGTTGCTCACATGATCATTTTCCCTGGGCTCTGTCAGCTTGTGATTTGTCTCCTTCTGTTGTCACATCATACCTCCCTCTGCTGTGTCCATATACCTCTGATGTGTTTTCATCTTGTGGATACGATTGCTTCATTATTTAAAATCCATGTTGGATATATTGGTTACAGTTTTCATCAGCTGTGTAACAAGCATATTTTCTGGTGAGTGTTCTTCATCTCCTACTTTTTTTCTTATTCTCTTTTTCCTTTTCTCCTATCTTATAATTACATAGAGTATATTACTTAATTTTTATTTTTACTACTCCTTATTGACCAAAGATATTTTTTCAGGCTAACTAATACCAGGAACGCATGGGGGAGGAGGAAGCAGAGCCGTGTTCAGGTGAGTAAGACTTCTTTTTATGACGACTGCCTTTATATCTCACTGTTCTTTAAGCAGCCAAGACTGGCACTGCAGGGCCATTCACAATAATGTCTGTCTCCTCCAGTCTTCCTCAACATCACACTACATCCTGGACTAGAGCTTTTTTTCCCTCTATGGCGTTAGAAAAAAACAAACACAAAATTTAAAAACAAAATATATATTAAAAAAATCTTAATTCTTTTTTTTTTAACATCTTTATTGGAGTATAATTGCTTTACAATGTTGTGTTAGTTTCTGCTTTATAACAAAGTGAATCAGCTATACATATGCATATAGCCCCATATCTCCTCCCTCTTTAATTCTTTTTAAAGAACACTTTTCTTGGTGTTTTATGAAAATAGATCTTTTTGGTGATTGTTTCTAAAGCTGTTTATCTTCTGAAGCATAGTGTGTAATGACTTAGACCTGTACTGGTGAACTGGGGAACTGGTGACTGGAATCACTGTTGGATTCGGTATAGGACATCATCAGTCTGGAAGCCAATGTTAGTCCCACTTCTGCATCTAATTAGTTGTTACAGCTTAAGCAAATCTCAGTCTTTAATAAAAATTGCCTTCTCACAGGCACTATCCCAGCTGCTGGGCATCGGAATGTCTGCCCTCTCTTATATCCCCTGGAGAAATGGGAAAATCAATATGCATGTGCTTGAAGTGTTAAGTGGAAATCTGTTTCTGCCTTCCACCTCCTCAGTAGTCAGGCCAGAGCTTGCCTCTCAGTGTCCTGATATTGTCTCATTCTCCGCTCAATTTTCAGATGACACTCTGGCCGCAGAGGCTGCCCGATTGGAGACATCTTCCACAGATAGGTGAAATGTCAGGCTGGCACTATTATAGACAGGAAAGATCACAGTTGCTTTGATATGTTTTGCTGCCCTGAGAAATTAAATTTATTATCAAAAATAGTTTTGTTTCTTGAAAAATATTCTACATTTCCATCTTATTTGAGGACTCAGGGATTCCTGACCACACAGCATGGCAACTCAGAAAGTTCCTTCCCACCTGCCTTCCTGCCCACCTACTTCTGTTTCTTCCCTTTCCTTACGCACGCTGTTGTGTTCAAATATTTGGAATTGATATATACATGAGGATTCTAAGCACCACAATTTAAAATGTACCCAGCTTCAGTGAGAGTCATCTTTGATTAGAAAGAACATATAGTTGACAGATGTTTGGAGTCATCTCAGTGCTGTGGTTCATGAAGCCAGCGCCTGTAAGGAACACTCAGTTGTGACTAGTAGAAACGTTATGTGTGTCTCTAAGCTTTAATATCTTAGACCAGATGTTTAAATGATCCTCTCAGTAAGTGAACTGGGTAGAGCTGCACGAAAGGCAGGAGTGGAAACATGAATAGGATCTTTCACACTTGACTGTACCCAGCATACAGAGACATAATAAATAAAATAAGGCAGAAGCATAGGAAAAAAGTCTTAATTGCCTTCCTCTGCTTTCCCTTCCTTCCTCCTGTCTCTTCCCCAATGTCTGTACTCAGCTGCGTCTCCAGCGATGACCCCATCCTCACCCATTCTTTTCCTTTTCACGGTTTTTCATAGTTATCATTAAAACGGCTTTGTGACCAACTAGAGGGGTGGGATAGGGAGAGTGGGAGGGAGATGCAAGAGGGAGGGGATATGGGGATATATGTATACGTATAACTGATTCACTTTGTTATAAAGCAGAAACTAACACACCATGGTAAAGCAATTATACCCCAATAAAGATGTTAAAAAAAAAAAGAAAAAGAAAAAAAGGGCTTGAAAAATGCCTTTTGTTAATGCCAGCACTTAGCAGAGTCCCGCTGAGCAAGCCAGCTCCCAAGGTCCTGTCAACACTTTCTGTCAGCAGCTAGCTTCCTTACACTTTGGCAGTCAGACACATCCTCATGAAACACAAATCTTTCTCTGCTGAATCAGGATGTAGAAATGAAGGAGCTGGGCAGTGAGGCAGGAACCCTTGCAGGATTCTTTATTAATGAGGTGGGCCTCCACAATATGGATGGCTCTATGTCAGAGTGGAGACTGGATAAACAAATGGGGAGATGAAGTACTGATTAAGTCCTTGGACTGCTGGGTTAGTCAGCAAAAAGCAGACTGCGGGGGTGGGGGGAAGTAAGAAATACGGTTTAAAAAAATTTTTTGTAGCACCAAACTACTCTCAATTTCTGAAAATACAGCTATACTTATGGTGCAGTAGAATGGGAAGCAATTTCAGAAATCAGCTTCTCCAGCCATTTTACAGGTGGAATTACTGAGGAACAGAGAGAAGGGGACTTCCCAAGCCTATGCATTTTGTGGCTGAGATCCTTAATCTGAAATGGTATACTACAGGGGTTTTCAGCCTCAGCGCTGGATAACTCTTTGTCTTGGAAGGCTGTCCTGTGTACTGTAGCATGTTTAGCAGCAGTCACATCTTCTACCCTCCAAGTGCCCAGAGCAACCCCTCCAAAGTCATATTAACCAAAAATATCTCTAGATATTGCCAAAGGTCCTGTAGGAGCATAATCACCCCCAGTTGAGAGCCACTAAATAGTCTAATAAACCACTAAATCAGTGTAAATAGGCCGATGCTGAGCCTTGCCTTGATTAAAGAGTTGATGCAGGACTTCTGTACTTGGTGCTGGTCAGGATGTGTCTAAACTTCTCAAGCAGACTTTCATCAGGAGATAGGCAACTGGCAGGGCTCCAAAGAGAGATTATGATGGTGGCCAAGAAGAATGTCTGTCAAATCAGAACCCAAGCTCTTGTTCATTCATTTCTCTATAATGGCCAGGCTCTTTTACAAAGACAAAGCGTGAGCATGATGCTTCATGTAGAATCTGTCCTGTCTCTGCTACTAATCATGGACAGATAGACCTCAGAAATATTGTGGGTTTGGTTCCAGACTACCTCAATAAAGTGAATATTACAATAAAGTGAGTCAAACAAATTTTTTGATTTCCTAGTGCATATAAAATTGTGTTTATACTATACTGTAGTGTATTAAGTGAATGAAACAGCATTATGTCTAAAAAATAGTGTACAGACCTTAATTAAAAATACTTTATTGCTAATAAATGCTAACCATCATCTGAACCTTAAGCAAGTCAAAATCTTTTTGCAATAGTAGCATCAAAGATCAATGACCGGGGGGCTTCCCTGGTGGCGCAGTGGTTGAGAGTCCGCCTGCCAATGCAGGGGACACGGGTTCGTGCCCCGGTCCGGGAAGATCCCACATGCCGCGGAGTGGCTGGGCCCGTGAGCCATGGCCGCTGAGCCTCCGCATCTGGAGCCTGTGCTCTGCAATGGGAGAGGCCACAACAGTGAGAGGCCTGCGTACCGCAAAAAAAAAAAAAAAAAAAAAGAGCAAAGGAATGGAATAGACATTTCTCCAAAGAAAACATATAAAAATGATCAAGTACATTAAAAAATGCTCAATATTATTGATCATAAGGGAAATACAAATCAAAACATGAGATATCGTCTCACTTCAGTCATATCAATAGAATATTTTTTGTATCCTAGAACAAGTTACCCATTTGTTTGCAAATTACCATCCCCCAGAGGAAAATTTAACAAGGCTAGAGCACATTTAGGTCGGGCACTCAATTTGTGTACAGGCATTTATTGAGGGTCTAATGTTTGTCAGACTTCATGCTAGGTGGACCAATTTGCTAGTCAGTAACAGAGATTCTCAGTGTAGACTTCTCTCTTGTGCTGCAGACTTGGAACTCACTTCCTCTGGTGCATCTGTACCTAGATGTCCCACAGGCACTTCAAATTCAACATGTCTAAAATCAAATCCTTCATCTTATTCTTCCCCTCTGATGTTCTTAGTTTCCCAACCAAGTAGCAGATTTCTTTCTTTTCATACCTCCTGTTACCTTGGCAATGCTCACTAATGGGTGCATTAAATGTATATATTAATATCAGAGGTAACGATATTACTATGGTACTTAATATTCCCATCCAGGAATAGCATATGCTGCTTCATATAAATTATATAATAATTATAGGGTTTTTTTCTTATAGGTCCTGTACATTTTTGTTAAAATTTGACCTAGGTACACTTTAGAAATCTGCTGCCAATGTAAAGAGACTTTTTTCTTTTTTAATTTCTGTTTTGTTATTCTGAAAATAAAAACTACAGAATTTTGACATTCATGTCTTAACCTAAATGGCATCTCCTTCCTGAGCCTTCCATGATCACCACATTTGAGGGAACCCCTCTTATCCAATCTCTGTTTATATACATATATGCTCAATTTTACAGCCCTGCTTTATTTTCATCACAGTGTTCACTATCTGAAATTTTATTAACTAAAAATTGTTTATTATCTATTTCCCTTCCTTCAGAATATAAGCTCCATGGAAACTTCTATTCATCTCTGTATTTCTATTACCCAAAATAACACCCAGCATAAAATAACTGTTCACAAATATTTGTTGAATGAAAAAATGAATGAATTTGTGCATATTTATCATATATAACTGTTTTATGTGATTCTGTTATCATTCAAGTAAGATTTTTGTTCTTTTATTTTGACTAGAATTTTTGTTTTGCTCTAGGTATATAATCATAGCATCTGAAAACATATATTGCCTTTCATTTTATTTTATACAGATTATTTAGCTTAATTTTCCTCCAGGCTTTATTAGCTAGAAACATCAAAACTATGGACTGTAAGTGGTAATGCAGGAGATTCCTATCTTATTTCTGCTTTTAATGGAAGTAGCTTATTTCACTATTTATGCCAACATTCATTGCTAATGTTTGCAAATTGTCAGCCTGTGAGCTAATTTACTTAACATTTTTATTAGAAAATGTTGCTAGATTATTTCAAGTAACTTTTCAGTAACTATTGATATAATTTTATGCTTATTCTCTTTTATGTAAGGTATTATGTTTATAGCTTTTTCTGATGGTAAACCATGATTGTATTCTTGTAATAAATTCTCTTAGTTTGATATGTTATGGTTTAATATGCTGTTGGATTTCCTTTGAAAACATTTTGTTCAGAATTGTTGCACCTGTATTAGTAGCTTAAACTGAACTGCAGTTTTTCTTCTTTGTACTATCTCTGTTAGGTTTTTTTTTTTTTTTTTGCGGTACGCGGGCCTCTCACTGTTGTAACCACTGCGCCACCAGGGAAGCCCCTCTGTTAAGTTTTGATTGTACAGTTATACTATCATCACAAAATGAATTGGGGAGTTCTTCATCAATTTTTCTGTAGGCCTGGAATAGAATAATATTGAAATTATTTGTTCTTTAAGGTTTAAAGAGAAGGCAGTGTACAGTTTTATGTAATCTCTGTGTTTACCGTCCAAGGATATACCATGGAGTTTTTAAAATCTTAGATGTCGTTGATTGTAAGAAGCCCCATTATTTCATAAACAACTAAGAAAAGAAAAAAAATTGTCTAATTATGTTAAGCTTTATTATCATATACAGTTTTTATTTTACAGTTGTTGAAATAACTATTTTAGCAACTCAGGAAGAACTTTTATCATATGTGAATCTGTCTCAAGGAGGGAGTGAGGATATTCTCAGAGGCTGTCCCACCCCACTTTCAGGGTCAAATTTCCATTTTTCAGCACCCCCAAACTGGAGTTATATACTTAAAAGGGAAAATGGCAGGGGTACTGCTCATCTTTCCTCACACACAACTTCTGTGGGAAAAGGGGAGGAAACAGTGATAGTATGGAAAGTCAGCAGAGGAGTGTGTTGGCTTATACCCCAGGAGCGTTTTCACGCTCAGAAGTGAGGGAGCCGTCTTCAAGCATCCGGACAGATCTGAAGTACGTTTACCCCTCAGGACATACGGTCTGTGTTTGGTGAGCTAAGTGTGAGTCCTCTTCCCTCTCCTCACCCTAAAGGCGCTTTGCGTCTTCTCTCCTCCTTGCATCCTCAGCTTCCTCCCCAAAGCCAGGCCAGAGTCTGTCAAATGAAACAACAGAGAGCTCTTAAGAAAACAGACCTCACAGAGAAAGGAGCGTGGTAATTCACCAAAGTACAGGAAATTCTGGCCCCATGTAAACCATGAGTTCACACTAATACTTCAAAGACCAATCTTACACTATGAGCTTCCTAACTTTCACCCTTTCCATCCTTCTGTCATTATCCCCAATCCGTTCACTTATTTTCTTTCTCTCTCTGCATGTAATCGATCTCCTGAAACCACTGGGTTTCTGCCTCAGTGGTTGCCTCCTCACTTGGTCCAAACCCCACCTCTCCACTGTCCTGCTTGACCATCTTCTCACAGGGCCCTGAATCCCTCTTACTCAGTTGTCTGCTGGACAGGCCTCGGCCCCTGATGGGCCACGCCTTGCTTCTCGCTCAGCCTAGGAGAACATTTATCATCCGAACTCTATGACACCAGAGAACCAAGATGAGGGCCAGCTCATCTTAATGTTGTTTTAAGATTAAATAACATGATTTTTTTTTTAAAAAAAGACTTATTCTCAAGATTTTATCTGTTGCTTCAGATATTAGAAGTTGTGATTTACCCTGTAATTTAATGCCTATTCTATTTTATTACTACAATTTCTACAATGTGATTTTATATATATACACACACATACATGTATATTTAAGACTTTAGCTAAAATTTATTTGATTGTGCCAATTAAGTTGGAAATCAGAATTTTTTTCTCAATTTGTTCTTTAAATACCACTTAGTAAATCACCTTTCCTATCTTGTTTTAGTAAGTATATTTAGCTTTTATAAAGTTATTATATAGGATTGGTTCTATGTATGGAATTTTTCTTCTGTTGCATGCGTCTATATATATATATATATTTTTTTTTTGCGGTACACGGGCCTCTCACTGCTGTGGCCTCTCCCCTTGTGGAGCACAGGCTCCGGACGCGCAGGCTCAGCGGCCATGGCTCACGGGCCCAGCCGCTCCGCGGCATGTGGGATCTTCCCGGACCAGGGCACGAACCTGCATCCCCTGCATCAGCAGGTGGACTCCCAACCACTGTGCCACCAGAGAAGCCCTATATTTCTATTTCTATGCTGTTATCACATCTTGATTTATTGTCTTTTTATCTTACCTTTTATTCTTTGGCATTTCTTTTTCTAAATGTACTTTTACAATTATTTGTTAAATTAAAAAAATCCTACTGTGATATTAATATGAAATTGGTATACTAATAAAGTAATTTGAATTAAAATAAATATTATAATAATCATTTTCCCCATTCAGAAACACGGTTCTCTCTCCATTTGTTCAGATGGTCTTATAAATAGTATAATACGAGACTATAGTTTTCCTCCTAAAGTTTACAGGTCTCTCTCTTTGAGTTGATTCCTAAGTATTTTATATTTTCTTTCTTTGTTGATTTTTGTTGAAAATGGAATCTCTTTTCCGTGTTTCCTTCCCAGTTAAGTTCTAACATCATCTCTGATTGACAAAGAATCTATTTCCTAAAGAAAAAGCAGCTTCTGGGCACAAGCCCCGGGCAGTGTCTGGGATATGAATAGCAAGGCCCAGGAGAAAACCCAGAGAGCCCACTGCAGCTTTGAGCTGAGTCTTTGCACCTTAGTATTCAGGACTCTGATCACCAAGTCCAGGTTTCACCTTTTACCATTTGCAAGTAGTTTGCTGCTGACATGCAGCAACTCCTCTTATGAGGAATGTCAAGGATTGGGTACTTCCCAGTCCTTTCAGCGTGCCCATAGCTGGGCGGCAGTGGTGACATTTTCCTCCTTAGCCTAGGACACTCTCATGTAAACTATGTGGCTGAAAAGAAGTTAAATGATGGGCTGTGAAGAGTAGAGCTCTAAAATAAAGCCTCCAGGAGCTACGTATACACTCAGCCCACCCTCCAGTTCCTCTCCTCCCATTTTACCTGCTCTTCTGTGATTGCTACCTTGGAGGTCAGGGTTAACAGGTTTCATCCAGTTCTCAGCCTCTGAACTCCTAACACTGTGCCATGCATAGAGGAAATGCTCCCTACAGGCTGGGCACAGTGAAATACATAGAAGCAGGGAGGATCAGATATGGCTGTTCTATCTGGGTCTTCTGAAATCCCAGATCTTATTTTGTCACTTTCCTTATTAAAAATCTCATATTTCCTGTGTCTTCATTGTAAAATTTCAGGTTTCTTGGCTTAACAATCAGCCCACATCCTGTCTTTCCCCACTGTGCCTGTCTAGGTGTCTTAGCTCATACTGTCATAACAAAATCCCATTGACTAGGTGGCTTAAACAACAAACATTTACTTCTCACAGTTCTGGAGGCTCAGAAGTCCAAGATCAAGGCACCACAGTGTAGGTTTCATTCTTAGGCCTCTTCTCTTGCCTTGTAGGTGACAGCCATATCACTGTGTATCAGATGATCTCTTCTTTGTGGAGAGAGCAAGAAGGAGAAAGAGAATGAGTATCAGCTCCCCAGTGTTTCTTCTCATAAGGGAACTAATCCCATCTTGAGGGCCCCACCCTCATGACCTCATTTAACCTTAATTACCTTGCAAAGGCCCCATTTCCAAATACCATCACATTGGAGGTTAGAGTTTAACATATGAGTTTTGGGGGACACAAACATTTTGTTCATAACACCAGGTATCCAGGCTAACTGACATCACCATTCTTCTGCACCAGCTTCTGTATTTTTTTATTTTCATGACTTTGTCAAGACAGTCCATCTCCCTGAGAGCAATTACTTCAGTCTGCATAGCAGTGACAGGCCACGAAGTGGTTGAGTTTGGGAACACAGTAAATATGCAGAAGCCAAGAAGTCAGGGACTTGCAAACAGAGACCAGTTTGAGTCTGTAAGGTTGTGTTTTTATTTCCCCCGTGCTACTTAGGACAAAGTCTCAGATGTAGAGAAAGAGCTGGTTCTTCCCTAGAGCTGTGATAATTAATGTCCTGTCTACTAATTACAGAATGAGGGCTTAGCTGGCCTCCCTCTCAGTAAGATTACCTGACAGCCTTCCAAGACTCCTCTAGCATCACCAAACTGAGGTCCACACAGTCCTGTAACTGAGGGCAAACCATGCAAGGCAGGCTTGTACCTGATGTTTTTTCGCAGGATGCCCACTCTTGGACAACCAACTCCTCCACAAAAAGGACTGTGTCTTTCTCTTTAATATCCAGTTACAGTGAAAAAAGCATAGACTTTGATCTCAGACAGTTCAAACCCCCAACTCCAGTAATCAGATCAGTACAATATTTGACAAATTAATTTATTCCTTTATGTCCCACTACTATCTTCTGTAAAACAGGAAAATTATATCTAACAAAGGAAATAATTTATTTTAAGCATTTGGTCCATAGCAACAAATCCATGGCATGGGAAAATGATTGGGAACTTCTTAATCCCTTTCTTTTCATCATTCTCACATTGTCTTGTAGAAAGTAGTAAATTTTGGTTGAACGATGAGCAGTGGAATTAGGGCAGGGGATAGGAATATAACAAGAAATAATTGAGACTCCAAGATCACAGTTGCTGAAAAATACCTTTATTTTTTTCTACCCACATACTTTGGGTACAAGTTAGTTTCTCTCCTGGCTAGAAAGCAACATCTAAGAGGCTGTGTATCCCTTCTCTTCATTTTAAAGGGAGAGAACATTTGAATGTAAGCTAGATAATTCTGTTCCCGCTCTCCCCTTCACAATTTCAAAGGCTCCAAAGGAACTTGTCAGTGAGACCTCATGACAGTGACTGGGCTTGTTTCATGTTTCAGAAATGAAGAGATGCTGAAAGAAATGCAAGCAATGTTTGTGGAGCACATATTATTATGTTGCTTGCTCTGTTCTAGGCATGGGGAATAAAAGATAAGATGACTCCTGCTCTGTAGAATCTCACAGTTTGCAGTGAGACAGTTAAAAATATGAAATAAATACAAAATAATGTGCAATGTGCTGTGACAGAGATACATATAAAGTTCAGGGGCAGCAGAGAGAAGAGAGTTATAACTGCCTGGGGCTAGGAAGATCAGGAGAAGACATCTCAGAAGAGATCTCCTTTGAGATAAGCCTGGCAGGATGAAGGGGAACTTATTAGAGTCAAAGGTATAGCTAGGGCAAAGGCATCCTCTCATTTGAGAGGGTTGAGGGAATGAGAAGAGGTAGGAGGAGGAGGGAGGATTTTTTTTAAAAGTAATGCTAACCCAACCAGCTGTTACTGACCAAAGAATGTTCCATAGTCGTTACAAAGGTGCTACTAAGAGCAGCTTTCAAACCTTCTGCCTGCTTTCAGCTTTCTGGCTCTCCGTGTCTTCTTAGGCTTCAGCTCTTTGGAACAAAGCGGAGATTTTACCATCTCATGAGCTCTTTAAAATGGGCCTTTCTAAAAGTGATTATATGCCAATCAAAGGCCATGACAAATATCAGTGTTTCCATCAAGAAACTCACTGTGAGACCTTGAACTAGTAATTCAGCCTCTGACCTTCCAGACCCATGAGAAAAACTGAGTAAGCAAGGTGAGATGATTGCCAAGTCCTTTCAAAGTCTAAGATTCCATATGAATCCATATGGAAAGTGTATTAGCGTGGGGGGAGCTCCGTGAATTTGGACTAATTGAAGAGAGAAGATTTTGAATTAGTGAAAACCCCGGGGAGAACACTTTTAATGAAGTTTTATTGCTTTCAAGTACTCCAAGGAATTCCAAGAAGGCTAAACATGTAAGCAAGTGCTTTCATCAGTAGAATAAGCCTGATTTTGAAACTCCGTTATTTGTACACTGAAAAGTTGTTGGAATCTGCTTGGAATGTGCTGGATTCCTCAAATAAATCTCTAACAACAGCAACAAAGAAAAATTCATTGGCTGAGCAAACTCCATTTTTATAAAAGGTCCAAAGAACAGTCCTTTTCCTAAATATTGTGGTTTTTAAAATTAACAGGCTATTGTTGGGTAGTCAGAGGCAATTTTAGAAACTCTCCCCCAGGAAGTACAGAACAACTGGTAGACTTAGTGTCTTGTGAAGAAGGAAGGGTTCTTGAAGACTCATGCTCTCTAAAGAGAGAGAGAGGACTCAGCTGCTCTCAACACTCTCTGAGTTAGCAGTGCACGTGACTGACTGTCCTTCAGGAACTATTGGTGAGCCCTGCTGATTAAGGAGATGGAGCAATGGTTGCATTTTCTGCTGAATACCATACCAGAAAGGATCAAGAGACTATCTGAGGGAAAAGTACAAGGATGGGCATTGAATTACAAGCAGCAGTTGTGGGTTCTAGTCCTGATCCTGCCACATGTTTACTTCAAGTCCTTGACAGTTTCTCTCCCTTACTGGGCCTCAGTCTTCTCAAATACATGATGGAAGAAGTGGGCTCCCAACACTGCACTGATTCTAATAGCTTGTGGTCAGGAGGCTCAAGCAAAATTGCACCGGATTCATTCTTGCTATTCAATTCCCAGTGGTAAATGTATCTGGCTAGTCTATGAGGAAATCATACAGAATAATTCAGCCATATCCCTGAAGTCGATATTTCTGATAATAGAGATTTTCATGACCTGTCCGATGTCACACTGCAGGTTGTGGCCAAAGCAGAAATCCTATTAACGTTGCTCATTCATCTACCGAGTGGCCTGCTCAGGGATGTCAGGGTGATTAACTGGATCCCACGGAAACCACAACAGATGAGGAACAGCTTGCACAAGGTAGATAGATGAACAAATAAATTTGGCCCAGTTTCTTTAGCTCTTAACTTTTTCTTCTCCTAGTTTTTATTTTGTTTGTTTTTCTTTTAGTGGTACGCGGGCCTCTCACTGTTGTGGCCTCTCCCGCTGCGGAGCACAGGCTCTGGACGCACAGGCTCAGCGGCCATGGCTCACAGGCCCAGCCACTCTGTGGCATGTGGGATCCTCCCGGACCGGGACACGAACCCGTGTCCCACGCATCAGCAGGCAGACTCCCAATCACCACGCCACCAGGGAAGCCCTCTTCTCCTAGTTTTGTTCTGAACTTTTGATCTCTATGGTCTCAACTTAAACCTAGCTTCAATCTAGGCTCAGTTACAGAAGTTCTCTAGAAACAGCAATGATGCCTTGTTGATATGACTGTCCACAGCTCCAATGACCAAATATTTGCTTCCTGAGTCTTACCCAGCCTGCTCCCTGAAAGCTGTTGGCAGAAATGTGTACTATCCCTGATGGATAAAGAACAGAGAGAGCTCTTATCTCATCTGTTTGTAGGAGTGGTGAGCTCTTGGGGGTTATACATCTTGCATGTTGTCAATTTGATTTCTCCCTCAAAAGCGGCAAATCAGCAGGAACAAGGGAAAGCCAGGCTATGTCCTCCTGTCAAAGAAGAACACAGAGAAAACACAGAAACCTTAGTTATAAAAATACAGCCTACAGAGCTAAGTCAGTTTCAAAGTTCTGGAGCTGCATTTATGTTGAATAAAAATAATGCAGTAACAACCCCTGCCCCAGCTCAAACAGCAAGTCAAAAATATAGAATGGGGAGTTGGCAATAACTGTGAAAAGAGAGAAGTGTATATAGAGAGACTGAGATGAAAAAATTGATGGAAGTTGGAACTAAATGAGGATGACACGTGAGGATATCAATGAAGATAATAGTCAACTTCACAATTCCTAAAGTAAACATGCATTTAGTCATTCTTTAGTCATACATTTATTACATGCCCACTGTGAGCCAGGCCTTCATTTTCTAGCTCTGTAAAATGGATCAGTTCACAAGATAGATAAGGTCTTCACTTTTGACCTAGTGGTGGATTGAAGATAGCTATTAAGTCCATAAACAAATCAACAAGATAATTTCTGGTCATGAAAAATGCAATGATATGGCTAAAATCATAACACTGACAACACCACGTGCTGGCGAGGATTTGGAGCAGCAGGAACGCTCGCTCATGGCTGGTGGGGATGCAGAACGGTGCAGCCACTGTGCAAGACAGTTTGGTGGTTTCTTAGAAGGCTAAACATAGTCTTAGCATATCACCCGGCAATACTACTACTAGGTGTTTACTCAAATGAGTTGGAAACACGTGTCCACATAAAAACCTGAACACAAATGTGTATAGCAGCTTTATTCATAATTGCTAAAAATTGGAAGCAACCAAGATGTCTGTCAATAGATGAACGGATAAACAAATTTTGTAGCATTTATATAATGCGATATTATTCAGAAATAGAAGGAAAAGAACTACCAAGTTACGAAAAGGCATGGAATAGCCTTTAAATGCATATTGCAAAGAGAAAGAAGCCAATATGAAAAGGCTACGTATTGTATTGCTTCAACTATATGACATTCCGAAAAGATAAAATTACAGAGATACTAGAAATATCAGGGGTTACCAAGGGTTCTAGTGGAAGGAGAGATGAACAGGTGGAACACGAAGGATTTTAAGGGTAGTGAAACCATTCTATATGATACTGTAATGGTGGATATATGGCATTATGCATTTGTCATAAAATATATATCGATATTATTTCATCAGTTTTAAGAAAAATACCACACTAATGTAAGATATTAATAATAGGAGAGACTGTGCAGGGGGCAGAGGATTTAGTATATAGGAATACTCTCTATTCCTGTCAAACCCTATGGAGTATAGGAATACTCTCTATCTCTGCTTAAGTTTTCTGTAATCTTGAAACTGCTCTAAAAAACGAAGTCTATAAAGAAAAAATTTTTAATACAATGTTAAAGAATCAGAATGATAGGATAATGAATGCTCTAGGCTAGAGGCAGGAGGGAATCTACTCTCCACTAGGTCTTCAGAGAACTCTCTCTGAAAAATTGACCTTTCAGCTGACTGATGAGAGGAGCGTTCCAGACAGTGGGAAGAGCAAATATAAGGGCCCTAATGAGGGATCAGATCCACTTCCTTTATATTATTTTGTTCATAAACTTTGCAAGGTAAGCCAATCAGGGATTTTCTATTTTTATGTTTAACAAAAGGATTTAAGCCAGCTATTAGAACTCGGAGAGCTAATTCTAGGCCTCTGATGCCCAGAAATGTGCTCTTCCCACTAGATCCCAGTTCCTTCTGGTACTTCATCAAAATCCACACTCTTAAGAATGAAACAAAACAAAAGCCAAGTTGTCCTCACCAAGGCACCTTTCATCCTGTGCACCTGTGTCTTCTAAAGCAGTGTTTTTCCAACTTTGGTCTCCATCAGAATCATCTGAAGAACTTGGTAAAAAAGCCCAGGCTCTCGTCTCCTTCTGTTTAACTGCCCCGGCTGACTGTGCTCCATGTCGAAGTTTGGGAAATGATGCTCTAAAGCAGAGCTCCTCAAAGTTTTATGTGCATGTGAGTCACAGGGGGTTTGGGGAGTAGGGGCTCTTGTTAAAGACAGCTTTGGTTCAGTAGGTCTACAGGTGGCCCGGGATTCTGTGTTTCCAGCAAGCTCTCAGGTGGTGTGGGTGCTGTCGATCCATGGAGCATATACTTCTGTTGGCAAAGGGTCTAAACACAGGCCTATGACCGGTGGAAATGTGGGATGCCAGAAAGAATAAGTGACCTCCATTAGGTCTGGCAGCATTTCCTACTCAAAAGGAAAGAGCCCATTTTCCTTTTCAGTTACTCTGCTGTGCCCTGTGATAGTTTAGATATTCAAAGCAGAATAAGATTTTTCATCAAGTTCTGCTAGAGAGACGTGGTAGCACCTGTTGCTGTGCATCCAGACAAGGAAATTAAAGCAGTGGCAGGTGCTTCGCATAGTCATTCCTGTTCCTTCCACCAAAGCACCATGCAAGAAACCGAAAGTCAGTTGAGGAAAAAGTGGTGAATTTCTTTCCCGAATTATAATAATTTCATTCGTTCAATGCATATTTTTGTGCCAGACACAGCGTCACGGGATTTGGAGGCATTTTATCACAAACATTAAACAACTTATTATACACAACCTTTTACTTCGATTTTTCATAACTGATAAGGACCTACTGGTATAGCACAGGGAACTTTACTCAATACTCTGTAATGACCTATGTGGGAAAAGAATCTTTAAAAAGAGTGGATATATGTGTAATTGATTCACTTTGCTGTACAGCAGAAACTAACACAACGTGGTAAATCAACTACACTCCAATAAAAGTTTTAGAAAATGAAACTGAGGCAAAGAAAGGCATGTAACTAGTTGTTGTTGTAGAGCTCAGTTTCAACATCTGTGTACTAATAAAATCCACGCTTTCAACTTCTCTCAACATGCGCCAGATTACAAAAGCTTCTTTGCACAAAGGCTGGGCATTCAGACATGCCATTGAATGAGGTACAGGTGACATTGATCATAGTGGTTCTGGAATCATTTAACGATGCTTATTAGTGAATAATGCATGGTTTAAATATTGATGATGATGAGTCTTTAAACTTTAATAAGAGTTTCTGAAAGCACCTTAAAGTCTCGGCAATATCTGTGATTTTTATAGGGAAGGAAAGCCAGTGTGCAGCAGAGGAGGGAATATTTAGCTAGGAGTCAGGAGACAAAGATTCTTATCCTGTCTCTGACCCTGATTTGATGATTTTGAACAAGTCATTTTCCCATCCTCAGCCCCAGTTTCTGAATCAGTAAAATAATGGGTTGGATCAGGTCATTTCAGTGGTATTTTGCAGCTTCATCTCTGAATGTAAAACGTCTACTTCACTACTGCTGAATGAAAATGAAGACGTGATCAATAGACTTATGAATTTATTACACAGTAGAAATCTGCACACCCAAATGTCATGACCTTGAACAGGTTTGCAGCCACTTGGTAGCAGAACAGGGACGAGGGCCCAGGTATCCTCAGTCTTAGGGCCGTGTCTCTCCCCACACCATGCCCTTGCAAGATGGTCGCTTATCATGGGAAATAAAGGGAGAGAATGGATGAGCGTCGACTCTGGTGACAGTGTCACTTGTCCCCTCTGTGCTTCCGTTTTTCCATCTGACAAATGGAAATAATGATAACACAGGTGGTGTAGGGTTGTGAGAAGTAATGGGCTAGTACATGGAAGGCATTTAGCACACCACCCGGGGAAGGTTCATGCTCAGTAAGTATTAGCTATTATTATCCCAGGCTTACAGATGAGACAACTGAGCCTCAGAGGGGGGTTGTGAGTCCAGTAACCTTCAGCCAAGTAAATAGGAGCTCTTTCTTTACAGAACCTTCTACCCAGTTATAGAAGAAGGGTGCATGAAGAAAGCATACGGTTTGGAGGCAGAAGAGCCAGGTATGAATCCTTTTTCTGCTCTATCCTAAGCTTGTAACATTGAACACGTTATTTCAGTGCTCTGATCCTTTTTGATTCACGTATGAAAAGAGTTAACAGTGGTATCTGTGCTACAAGTTGGCTATGAGGATCAAACCATAAGGTTCTGTTACAGTGTCAGTTATTGTTATCATTGCTATTAGCAGTCTAACTGGCTTACAGAGTCGAGTCAGGCTTGGTGAAATGCGGATGTCCCCTTGACCTGGTGGCCATGGAGGTAACTCAGTAGAATGCCCATGCCAGTGCCGCTGGGTACAGAAGGTCCAAAGTCACCCAGAACAGTCCCTAGTTTGAGAGTGATCTTCAAAGCACAGGGAGAGGACAGCTCTGTTAGGCAGGGAGAGGGCCTCACACAGGCAGACAAGTTATAAGAGATCTTTCTGCTGCTTTAAAGTAGCTCAAACCACCCAGCCTTGATGAAAGACATCTGAGGCCTGTGTGGTGGGGCTGCTGAATTCCTGGGGTAGATCCTTGAAGATCTACAGACAATAGCGGGGCCTCCAGTTAGTTCTCTATGATATAGAGTGATTTTTTAATGTAAATTTGCCCAAGCACCTCTTTGTGGAGCACTTCAGTGGCATGCAGTGGTTCAGAGGATGAAGACAAAGCTCTTTCACGAGGAGTACGTGACTGACTCTTCCTGCATGGTCGAGGCCCTGTCTTCCTCTCCCCCAGATCTGGCACCTAGTTTCCCTCACACCACCCCTCCAGCCAGTCTGTCTTAGCACTTCCTCCATCACAGCGCCTTGCACGTTCTTTTTCCCCTGAAATATTCCTCTCCTCTCCTCCCTCCTTCCTGGTTCACTCCTGCATAACCTTGACACCTCAGGTGAATCATTACTTTGTCACTAAATGTTACTTTTTTCTGAGTTATAGAATTGTGGATGATGTATAGCTTTCTTATTTTTACTTCAGCACATTTATTTTTAAAAATAAATGATACATTCATTTGTTTATTCAATTTTATACAGTAAATATTTGTTGCACACCTGCTATGTGATGGCATCATTCTAAAGAGTCAGTATAGCCAGGGACAAAACAAATACTTGTTTTTGAGGCACTTATATCCTAATGGAAGAAACAGACAACAAACAGTTAAAGTAACTAAAATACCAGGTAGTGGGAATCTAGAATATAAATTAAACAAGAAACTCATTATTCAAACCAGAAGAGAAAGGCCACTGAATATAACACATTTAAAAGGCGGTCATACAAGACAGTTTACTTGAATTAAGAGTTTTTAAGCAGCAGTGGAAAGATCTGAAAAGGTTTATCTTGCCAAAGAAGTAAGAAATACTAACACATATCTGAAGAGTCGTCATTTGAAGTAGTAGAACTTGGCAAACCCAAACAGCAGATTTCCAATCATGGGCTCCAAGTTGCAGGGAGACAATGTTTGGCTCACTATTTAGAATAACACAGTAATTACAACTGTTGGAATATGGAATATTCCTCTTTGGCAATGGGAGGACTTCTTAGTCATAAATGGAATCACCATTTTGGGGCAAAGTGGTACAAGAACTCACATGTCTTTTGGACACTGTCTTGGGTAGTACCACACTTATTTCTATAAGAGTCTATCCTTCTATCAGGTAACTCCACATCCTGTCACATAAAACTTCATGGACATGATGATGGGGGAAAGATTTTGATAAGATGTCTATAATTATGTACAACTGTATCTAGGCAAGTATTATCCTATAAGTGTTGTGCATACACCTAGGATTTGTGTGTATTTCTTTTAGAATTAACAGAGAGACAAATATGTATTTTTCTGTTTTAAATTGAGTTAAAGTAAAAATCTCACCCGTAGCTGAATTGCTTGTTCATTCCCTATTTTGTTTTTGTTGTTGTTGTTCATTCCCTATTAATTAAGGGGGTGTAGAATTACTCTGATTTTCTCCAGTAATTCAATGATTTAGGGTTTGCTAAGCATTTTTTCCTTTAAACTGTAGGTTTCAAGAGAAAGCTTGTTTTCAATAATGAAAGTAGCTTAATCATTAAAACAGTCTGCTTTTTGCCCCAAGTATGATTTCATCTTTGGAAATAATTGCCTTCCATCCTTCTAGTCCTCCCCAAACAAACTCACAGAAATATCCTACAGAGTAATAGAGAATTCTGATTGTTGTATTCAGACCTAGTCATTCTTGAAACTGGAAAAAATAACTTTCAGCCTTCCTTCTTTGCCATCTTCTCGTTTACACTAAGTGAAAGTAAGTGCAAGGCTCAAGGGTTGGAGTCTTGCTGCCTGGCTTCCTGGCCAGGGTGTTGCCTGTTGTACCTGCCCAAGAATCTTAAGGCAGCTAAAGCTGTCGAGTTCAGGGGGCATGAGAGGAAGCTTTGGATTTTCTCACGATCAGTGCTTGGAGGACCAGCCAATAACTCATCTTTTCTCTCCTCCAAGGTGCTCGTAGAGGGAGGGTACAGTCAAGGAAAACTAGCCAAATGAGTCTCCCAAAGCAGCTTCATTAATGGCTGGCAGCACACGATAGCCCCAAACTGTGTGGCTCTGGAAGAAGCTGAAGCAGAAAACATGAATTTTCCTGGGACTGATACGGATTCTACTTCTGTACAGTGGGGCATGTGGTCGGTCACTCATACAGGGGTAGTGAGAGGTCCATTTGGGCCCACAGCCCAAATGCAGCTCCCATACTGCTACATGGGCAGGGGCAGAAGTTGGCTTCACACCAGCCATGGTCAGGGCAGAGGCAGGCGGAGTGATAACCTCACTCAAAAAAGAGCCACTGCCTGAACTGTGGGCAAAAGTTGTCAAGGTCAGTGACCCACCAGCCTGAAATGAGACCGTGAAGGGGAGGTACACCTGAGTGTAATAAGAGCAAACCTACGGAGGGAAGAGCTGACTCTCTCCTTCCATCCCTGTTTCATCACTGAAGTGATTGTTGGTCCGAGGAATTGTCTTTCGGGAAATAAAAACAAAAACAAAATACTAACTTTTCAGTAACAGACCTTTTGAATCCCACCAAAGTGAGAAATTTCCAACGGAATAGATGCATTTTTAAAGAAAGTTTTGTTCTGGCTGGAAAGAAAAGCTTGTTATACCTTGCAAATAGGTATACAAAGTCTTTTTCCTGTCTTTAGAAAGTGTGTTGTGTTCTAAATGGATCTCAAAGTCATTTCAGAGGGCTATAAAAGAGACGAGAAGGGGGCCCGGAGTGAATGGCTGCATGGGTTTACCAACGAGGGAAAGTTGGTGAAGCTAATTCTGTGAGCAACACCGTGCTAGGCATAGTGGGGACCCCACAGCGTGCAGTACGTGGGCCCTCATCTTCTAGGATCATCAGCACAGGAAGGAGACAGACATTGATCCGAGCGTTTCTAATAGAAGGCAGACTAGCACACGTGCTGAGCTATGGCACAAATATGATGGTACAGGGAGAATTTTGTCCGGAGGAACTAGTAAGGCTTTCTGGTATTAGTGGTGGGTATCAGGATTTAAGCTTGGGGGAATTCCCTGGTCGTCCAGTGGTTAAGACTCAGGCTTTCACTGCTGTGGACCCGGATTCGATCCCTGGTCAGGGAACTAAGATCCCACAAGCCATGTGGTGCAGCCAGAAACAAACAAACAAAAAATTTAAAGCTTGGGAAATCAGAATTCTAAAGGTTACATGGATCTAACTGGCACGAAAATGCTGGTGAGTGTCACCACTGCCCTTCCCATCCCTAGTGTAGAAGAAGGATCTGGCAGGCCATTGCTGCACGTGTCTGTGTTATGGATGAACTACGGTGCCTGTTTTGAAGTCACTTTTGTAGTTATTGAAAAGCTGGAAAGGAGCTTTAAAAGCATTTAGTCCAACTTGCCTCTTTTGTCCCCCTAGGATTTAAAAATGAGGAAACTGGTCTAGAAGGAAAAATAACCTGCCCAGCGTGACCAGTCAGTTAACCTCAGAGCTGGACCTAGACCTGTGTTCTTTCCAGATAAGAGTCTTAAGATCCGGTTGCAGTCTTTTCATTATAGAAGCCCTGAATCCACATTGGTCTTTATGCCGCAAACCTCCAATTATCATTTTGAACCATGCCATTTTTATTCCACAACAAAATTTCTCATTTCCAAAGTAAATAATTTCTTAACTGAGAAGAGCCAAAACAAAACCCTTCCTGATTTGAGCCATGGTGGCATGACAGTACACAGCATATAGATTGGGTTTCCATAAAACGATTGGGTTTCCTTTTCCAACTGTAAACTCCCTGTTTCTTCCCAAAGCTATTTCGTTGCTCAGTCCAGAATTTCAGCTGTCAGAGTTTTTAAGAAGTGTGGCTCTGGGGTGTAATCTAGCCAAGACTTTTTCTCAAGGAGAACTGAAACCTGTTATTAAGCTATGAGAAAACTTATTTCTAAAGGATTTACTTTTCCCCTAATGAGATCAGGAGCTTCTGTTAGGGACCCAAGTTTCTCCTAACATAAAACTTCAAAGGGATCAATTACTGACACTCAGAGCTTCTACCTCATTTTTGTAGTTTCAGATTGAGTACTTTTAGCTTTTGGATGCCCTTTTTTTCTTTTATTTTTCCTCTTCAAGCTAGAGAACAGGGTACGGGAGGCACCACAGTAACCAATGTGGACACACCAATCAAGAAAGGACTGCATGTACTCCTTTCTGCCATCAAACCATTTTTTTCTCCCGGATTACTCCTCGGTTGTCAATCTTCTTTATGTTATTCAACGAAGTTCAAAACTGCATTTTGAAATAAAACGGATTGTCTACATTTTCCCACTTATTTTTGAAGCCAAACATCTTTATATACGTTAATAATAATAAGGATGTTCAGAATTATGAAGAAAATGACAACACAGCTAACATTTATGTACTCTTCATGCATTGGGGACCAGGAAAGGGCTTTTATTCATTCATTTCACAGACGTGTGATGAGTGCTGGGTGTGTGCCAGGCAGGGTCTAGGATTGAAGGTACAGCAGTGAATAAAATGGAAAAGAAACTGCATTTTTGTGGCATTTATATTCCAGTGAAGTCCGTTACATGAATGACCTCATTTATTTGAATAAATACACTCATTTAGGCCTTACCCTAAATTTAGGACGCAGGTGTGACTGTTTCTTTAGTTGTACAGAAGAGGAAACTTAGACTCAAAGAAGTTAGATATTGTGCCCAAGATTCCAAAGTTAGAATGAGATCAAGCTGAGATTTGAATCCGGGAATAGGATTTTACAACCTATGCTCTGAACCACATTATCTCATTGAGTCCTCAGTATAATCTTCCCTTGTGATTGCACTAATCACTACATTTTGCATATGGGAAAACTAGAGGTTAAGTTACCTTCCCCAGATCCCACATCTGGGATTTGATTACTGTAGCTTTGTAGTATAGTCTAAAGTCAGGGAGTGTGATACCTCCAGCTCTGTTCTTTTTTTCTCAAGATTGCTTTGGCTATTCAGGGTCTTTTGTGTTTCCATATAAATTGTAAGATTGTTCTTGATCTGTGAAAAATTCGTGGGTATTTTGATAGGATTGCAGTAAATCTGTAGATTGCTTTGGGTAGTATGGATATTTTAACATTGTTATTTCTCCCAATCCATGAACATGAGATATCTTTCCATTTCTTTGTATCATCTTCAATTTCCTTCATCAGTGTTTTATAGTTTTCAGAGTATAGATCTTTCATCTCCTTAGTTAAGTTTTTTCCTAGTTATTTTATTCTTTTTGATGTGATTTTAAAGTGTTTTAAAGGGGATATTTTGTTTTCTGTTTCTGATGGTTCATTATTAGTGGGAATTTGAATTTAGGACTTCCTTAGTTCAGTCCACTCATTCTTCCATGTACATGCATCACACGTGTAGGGGCACACATACATGTGCAAACACACACACACATGCAACCTCTACCTCGAGTATGCTTTTTACATATGAATGGTAGGGATCTGAAGGGATACAAATCCTTTGTGAAAATGTCTGGGCTGCATTTATAAATGAAGAAAACAACCTCCCTCTTCCAATTTTCATACCAGAGGTGTTATTTCTGCGTGTTATATTATTAATTTGAAATACAGTAGGATTCATTTGTTTCTGTTCACATTTTTAGTTTTTTTCTTTTATCCCATCCTTTTTGATTTCATTGTACATATGTATTTTAATTTGTAGAGCATTAACATGCTTCTAAAAGTCAAAACTATGCAAAAACATACACTCAGAAAAATATCTTCCACTCAGTCTTTCTTTCATCTCCCGCAGATAACCAATTTTATTGTTCTTTTGGTTTATTCTTCCTGTATTTCACCTTGCAACAGTAAACAGATACATGTATCCTGTTTTATTTTACCTTCTTTCTTACCTCAAAGTTATCACACACTATATATATATGTTGTGTTTTTTCACTTAACAGTATATCCTGGAAATCACTCCATATCAGTTCATAGATACCTTCCTTATCATTTTTATGGCTGTGTAGCATTCCATTCTGTAGATGGAGCAGTTTATTTAACCAATACCCTATATTTGGGCATTGAGGTTGATTCCAACATCTTGCAATTACTAATGATGTTGTAAATAATAGCCACGCACAAATTTATTTTCCTAGTGTTGGACTTTTATCATCATTTAAATTCTTAGAAGATTTCTGGGTTAAGAGGTAAATTCTTAGTGGATTTCTGGGTTAAGACGTAAATGAACATGTAGTTTTATTAGATATTGCTAAATTTCTCCCCATTTTTGCACCATTTTTTATTTCCATCAACAATGTATGATAAACTATTTTCCTACAGTTTTGCCAGTAGTGGATTTTATCAAGCTTTCGCATGTCTTGCCAGTCTAATTGGTGAAAAGTGATATTTTAGTGTAGATTTTAATTTGCATTTCTCTTATTATGAATGAGATTGAACAGCTTTCACATGTTTAAAAGCCATTTAACATCTTTTTGTGAGTTTTTAATGTCCCTTGCCATTTTTTATTTTTCTCCCCACCAATTAAAAATAAAGTCATTATATTTCAGTGTTACTAGTCATCCAGAATATTCACCACAATTTTTTTTCTCCCAATTTGTCCATTTTCTTGTGACATTTTTATATACATTTACCATGATCTTTCACATTTTTTATTTTAACATTTAAATTTTAAAGACAAATTTATCTTTTTTTTAAATTGGTGATAAATTTTGTGTCATGGACAGCCTTTCCTTATACTCAGGTTATAAAAGAATTTTCTTCTAGTACCTGGATCGTTGTATATTTGTTACATTTGTTTGTTCTAATAGGAGTTTACTCCTACATACGATGTGAGAAAATGATATCATTTAAGCTTTTCAAATGGATATTCAGTTATTTTAAGACAATCTATTAAAAACTTCTTTCCCCATTGATATGAGATACTACCTTTTTTATATACTAAGTTTTCATATATAGTTCAATGTGTCTCTGGACTTTGTTTCATTCCGTTGGCCTTCTGTCTATTCATGCATTAGTATGTTTTAGTAGGTATAGCTGTTTGTTTCAGTATCTATTAAAACTAGTTCTCCCTCCCTTATAGGTCTTCTTTTACAATATTGTTATAACTATTATTATGTTTACTTTTTCCGTAAACATAATAAACTTGTCTAGCTATAGTAAAAGAGTTTGTTTGTATCTTTACTGGAATAAATTAAATTTCCCCCAGTCAGTCTTTAGTCAGTCTTGGAGCCTATCCTTTAATATATTTCTCAGAAAGAAAACAAGAGTATGGTATTCCTTGAGTTCTTACATGTTCAAAACTAGCCTTATTACTTGAATAACGGTTTGGCCGATGTCCTTCAGTAATTTCTAAAACTTCCACTGAAGCATTGCCTTCATTTGTTCTTGAGAAGTCTGATGAATACATATCATAGATTTATCCAAACCCACAGAATGTACAAACCAGGAGTGAACCATAATGTAAACTGTGGACTTTGAGTGACTGTTTGTGTCAAAATAGGTTCATCAGTTGTAACAAATGTACTCTGTTGGGGGATGTTAATAACGGGAAAGGCTGTGCATGCATGGAGACGGGCTGGAGGGATGGTATATAGGAAATCTCTGTACCTTCCTCTAAATTTTGTTGTGAACCTAAAACTACTTTAAACAAATAAAGTCTTAATTTTAAAAATCCCTCTTGCTGTTGGAACCAGGGTGGAGGTAGATATTCCAGTGAGGATGCTGTTAGTAACCCAAGAGATGATGGAGGCTGAGACCAAGTTTGTAGTCAAGAATATAGTGAGAAGAATATTTTCAGATGCTTGATTAAAAGATCTAACACATTCTATGCATCAATTTTTGAAACAATCGTAAAATAAGTTAGCGTTAGGAATCTGTCTCAGGAAAGTACAGATTCCTGTACTTTCATCTTATATTTAATTTTCAAGTGACATTTCGTATAAGTTACATATCAGAGTTGGAGAGAATCTTAGTGGTTCAAATTTTATAACTGTAATCAGTCATCTTTAGCAGAGCTTCGAGAGGAGAGGGACCTGCTAAAGCTCATCATGAATCTGAACAGTTCAGTCATAAGCTAATTATCAGGTTGAACTGGGCTTCTCTGAGGAGCAGCCTGACAGTTTCAGAACAAACTGTGCCTGTCTTGAAATTCTAGTAGGGCTCTCACTTCCTCCAATTCTGCCGCCTTCATTCTAGGTAAATGCTGAAACTCCCACAATGCAATATAGAATAATGCTTGATAAAATTTTGTCAATTCCCTACTTGGAGCTAGAGGGCTGGAATAACTAAGTTTGAAGCTGAGTACAGTTTGTCCGGACCTGTCTTGGTGGGGAGAATTGAAAAATCAGACACTCTTTATGAGATTTGTTTTCCCTTCCTTATTTTTAACTGGTGACTCAAATCATTCTCTAGAGTAATCACTTGGAGTTTAGTTTTCATTAGCAACTTTTCTCCTCTACCCTATTATTTGTAGGCATATTTGATTAACAGGCACAGTAAAGTGTTTCAATACTTAAAGATGTAAGTAAGGTAGTAAGTAAGGTAGAAGAAAAGGTGAGTAAGGTAGAAGAAAAGGAACTGAAATTGTAATGTACCATGCCAACAAAGACGTGATAAAACTGGACTATTTATGTACGCACTGCCTATGGTGCTGGACATTGGCAGTTCATTCCACAAGTCATAAAAATAGATCCATATCCCGGTGTACTCAGTAAACTTGTTTCTGGGACTTTTTCCTGAGGAAATAAAGCCAGAAAATAGAGGGGAAAATATTATAAGCCTGGGTGTATTTACTTATAAGCTTTTATGAAGAAAGTGGTCCTGGGCTCCGCATTGCCCTAGTCAGATTTGGACATGTAGGATAGGGTGAAGGAAGGAACCCATTCCTAGCATTTCATATTCTGCCTTATCACCAGGGATTCCTATACAGTGTTTTTGTGTTTGATTTTTACTGCTTTATAATACTGTAGCAATTTCACGTGTGCGATATTATATTAGAATTCTGTGTGCGCTACAGCACGCTCACCACCAAAAGTTTCGTTTCCACCTGTCACCACGTTGTTGACCCCCTTTACCTATTTACGCCTCCCTCCACTCCCCTTCCCTTCTAGTAACCACCACTGTTCTCTGCATCTATGTGTTTGTTTTCATTTGGTTTGGTTTGTTAATATATTATGTTTCATTTTTTTTATATTCCACATATGAGTGGAATCATATTGTATTTGTCTCTTTCCATCTGACTTATTTCACTTAGCATAATACCCTCAGAGTCCATCAGTGTTGTCACAGATGGTAAGATTTCATCTTTTATTATGGCTGAGTAGTATTCAGTTATATATATACACGCATCTTTATCCATTCATCCATTAATGGGCACTATGGTTGTTTCCATATCTTAGGTTGTTTCCATATCTTGGAAATAATGCTGCAATGAACATAGGGGTGCATATATATTTTTGAATTAGTGTTTCCATATTCTTTGGATAAATACCGAGGAATGGAGTAGAATAGCTTAGATTATATAGTAGTTCTATTCTTAATGTTTTGAAAAATCTCCATACTGTTTTCCATATGAAACAGTGGCTTTCCATATGTAAAGTGAGTAGCAATTTACATTCCCACCAACAGTGCAGGAGGGTTCCCTTTTCTCCACATCCTCCCTAACACTTTTTATTTGTGGCCTTTTTTGATAATACCACTTCACACCTGTTAGAATGGTTATCTCATTGTAGTTTTGACTTGCATTTCCCTAATAATTAGTGACGCTAAATATCTTTTCATATACCGTTGGCCATCTGTATGTCTTCTTTGGAAACAATGTCTATCACATCCTCTGCCCAGTTTTTAATCAGGTGTTTGTATGTTTGTTGTTGACTTGTATGAGTTCCTTACACATTTTGGATATGAATCCCTTATCGGATATATGATTTGCAGATATCTTCTCCCATTTGGTAGGTTTTCACTTTGTTGATGGTTTTCTTTGCTGTGCAGAAGCTTTTTAGTTTGAGGTAGTCCCATTTGATTATTTTTGCTTTTGTTTCCCTTGCCTGAGGAGACATATCCAGAAAGATATTGCTAAGACTCATGTCAAAGAGCACACTGCCAATATTTTCTTGCAGGAGTCTTATGGCTTTAGATTTTACATTCAAGTCTTTAATCAGTTTTGAGTTGATTTTTGGGTATGGTGTGAGGTAGTGGTCTAGTTTCATTCTTTTGCCTATGGCTGTCCAGTTTTCCCAACAGCATTTATTGACAAGACTACCCTCTCTCCATCATATGTTCTTTGCTCCTTTGTTGTAAATTGTCTATATACGTGTGGGTTTATTTCTGAGCTCTCAATTCTGTTTCATTGATCTGTGTGCCTGTTTTTCTGCCAATATCATGCTGTTTTGATTATCATAGCTTTGTAAAATAATTAGAAATTAGGGAGTGTGATATATCCTTAGAAATTAGGGAGTGTGATATACCCAGCTTTGTTCTTTTTTCTCAGGATTGTTTTGGCTATTTGTGGTCTTTTGTGGTTTCATATAAATTTTAGGATGTTTTTTAGGGTGGGTATTTGCACTAGGGTGGGTATTTGACCAAAGACCCGTGAGTCCATGGTCTGAAGATCAATCTTTGTGCAATTACCTCATTCACATACATGAGCTGGATAAATTTCATGTTTCATGAAATTGAACTTGGAACTTCTAAGAGAATTAGACAGCTGATCCAGTCGGAAGTGAGGCCAGAGACACCATGATGGGTGTAGTAAAACAAAGATACTGTGGGCCAAAACTATGAAAACACTGGGAACTTGTGTTTTTTTTTTTTTACATGTTTAGAGAGGAATGGAAAGCAATGATCTCACTCATCATGTAAGCTTCGACTCTGGGAAGTAGACATGAGGAATGCAATGAGGAAACTGAAGTTCAGAGAAGTTATTAACTTTTCCAAAGCTATGCAGTCAGAGTGAAAACTTGACCCCAGCTTGTTTTGCTGAAGTAGTTTGGTTTCAGTAGCACACTTGCGTTGCCTCTCAGCGAAATACAGAATTACAGGAAAATGAGAGTGAAATGACATCTAGAAAGCAGTGTAGTTTTTAAGTCAACAGAAAAGCTATTTTGTTCTTTTGAATAAGCCTTCGACTTCAGTAAGTCATTATGGTTTACTAATTCACACTAATTGGGGGAAGGCTAATTATAATTAGTGAAAACAGATTTTTGTCCCATTTTTATAGAAATGAAGTTTTGATACCTTTAGCAGTTGAGGTAACTGCAGCTGGTGTATGTGTCCTTAGGCAGGTCTTTAGTGATTCAGTAGGAATAGTATGAGTGCATTTAAATGTGATCTAGGAGGCCTAGAACTTGATGAACTTAATAATCATGAATGGTGTACATATTAATGCCATCCTGCTGCTGTTTGGATTTCAGGGTGTACACTTAATGGGAGTTTCCTGGCTTGTAATAATAATAATAAAAAAAAACTAATATTTTTTGAGCATTTACTATGCGCCAGAAACTGTGCCAAGTACTTTACATGTTTTTGTCTTACCCCTCATTTAATCCTTAGGACAACTTCACGTGCTAAGTGCTATTGCCTTCCACCTTCTTACATATAAGGGAACTTAGGCTCAGAGAAGTTAAGTAACATTTTCTCAGTCACAAAGCTGCTAGAGCTTGGATTTAAGCCTAAGTCTTTCTGACTCCAGAAGCTTTATTCACTATGATTAATCACCAGTTGATATCTCAGGGTAGTAAGGTTTTTTTTCCAAATTTTACTGTTATCAGACATACCACCATTGTTCCATAAGTCACTGGATCTGTCCACCCAATAGAGTGCATTTACTAAGAGTCTAGATGCTGGGTTGTTGTGTCTTTTTTTTTTTTTTTTCTCCCCAGCCCAACTGCTAGTGTTCTAGTTCATTTCTTTCTCAGAGAAAAGCAACAGCCTCCTAACTGGTCTCTTTGGCCTCAGTATCAAATCTGCAATCCATTCTCCTTAAGCATCCAGAATTATCTTCAGCTGCCTAAGCCCCTCCATTGGTTCCTTTTCTTTTCAGGACAATTATCTAAGCATTCCTGCATACAAGAACCTTTATTCCCAGACCCTGCTGACATAGCTGAAAGTATGTACCTCATCTCCCTGCCCTATACTTGACATTTTTGAGAGACAGAATCTCTTATGTTTATCTGAACATCTTTCAGCACCTTTTTTGGCTAAAGCTATTCCCTCTACCTAGAATTCTCTCTCTACATCCTCAAACTGTTACAGATTCTAAAGACTCAGCTCAGGTGTCAGCTTTGTCTAACCCAAAGGCTGTATTAAATGTGTCGCTTCTCCACCCACTTATTAACCTGTGCTACACGTTATCCCAGACCTTATTACCAATGGGGCAATTTTGCCTTTACTCCTTTGTTTCTCCCATTGTAAGTTGCTTCATTTCATCTCTCTATCTGCAATGTTTAACTCAGTCTCTGGCACAGAGTAAAGTCTCAGTTAAGTTTTGCTCAAATGGCACTGAAATGAACCAAAGAAGGCACTAATCTCAAACCTGGCTACAGCAATTCACAGTTTTCAGTACACTGAAACTGTGCAATGTGTATTCTTCCTGGTGTTTCTACACATCTTCTATCAGTTTTTGTTCCAGACTGTTCTTTCAAGGATGTCTGTGCAGCAAACACCTTGAAAGATAGTGGTAGTGTCTCCGTCCAAGACAAAAGGCAGATTTGTTTTCTGACCAGAGTAATCTTTCTCCCTCTGGGGAAAATGCTGGGGAGACTCGCTATCAGCCCTTTATGAGATTGGGGCTTCCTAGGCTCGGGTCTCTCAGCAGTGACCCAGACCCACTCTGTGTGCAACATCCACTTGGGTCTCTTTGTATCACCCTTGTGGGACTTGGGGAACAAGAGGCACCGATGCAAACGTGAAGCTCTTGGGCCTGCTGTGCTGTGAGCAGTAAAGTCCTTTGTCTCTGACCCAGGAATCACATGTTCTCTGCCAATATCTATGGCATGGCGGCAGCCTCACTTGTTGGCTTTCAAGCAGGGTAAAAGTTCAGACGCTCCACAGTTGATGTCACTGTGATGATGTCACGTATTAGCTTCAGCTGTTTATTTTTTGTTTGGTTCTGTTTTTCTTGATTTTAACACATTTGATTGTTTTTTACAAACTCAGTCATGCTAAACAAAGAAATAAAATTCACTTTCAGCTATTTATTTCACCTCTCTGATTTATGGCTTACTCATCTGTAAAACGGGGTTAATAGATCTCTGTCAGAGGGTTGTTGAGAGCATAGAATCAAATGGGATAAAGTATGAAGGTGCCTAATGAGACACTGTAGGGTCCTTTCTTTGCAGGTGCAAAAATAAAACTCAGTTCTGCTGAGGTGATCTGAGATTTCTGGGCCCTGCTTTTCTGTTGAGACTCAAAGAGTTACAAAGCCTTCATTCTCATTGATTCTAGTTCTGTTCTGCAGGCTCCCATTCTTTCCTCAGGAGGAGCAGAAGGGACCCTGACCAGCACATCAGAGGGGAAGTTGTTTGAAATAGATTCTGTGGGAGTAAACGTGCGAATGATCCAGGGAAGACTGACTGCTGGCTGAGTCTGCTTCCCTCAGATTCTACGACTCTGAGTCATTTAATTCCTCTCTGTCCTTTGGTATAAATGGGTTTAAATGGACTGATTTGCCTAATAGAAGTGTTAAATGCATTAATTAAGAGCTTTGATAATTCACAGGATTTCACTGGCTAAAAGCCAGCGTGAACGGGGCCGCACTGAGTTCCAAGTACGTCCTTTCCTTATACTTTTCTTTCTTCCTATTCTGAACAGAGGGGCAATTCTTGTCAGCTCTGAAGCATGTCCTGCCATTTTCACCTAGTGAGAAAATCTCAATAAATTTTGAAAGCAGATTAGTTCTCTCTCATGGTGGAATTCATTGTCAGTTTTTGAGTTTGGAAAAAGGTGGAACATACACCACTGTGGTTCTCTTAAATTTCACAGCCTTAAGAAAAGCCATGACTCCCCCAAACTCCCAGATTTACAAATCTACTACCATTTTCTGTGGCGTTTACTCCCTAGAAGCTACAGCTCTTTTTGGAATTATTCCTGAAATTCTGAACATAGCCAGCCAGGCTGAAGAATAGACCATTCCATGGAGGAGAGTGAACTTTCTTCCTCTTACCTTAGGAGGAATCATGACCAAAAAATGAAGCTTGACCAGTTGCCCATTTATGCCCTTTCCTGGGCAAACCCCAGTGACAAGTGTCCTTAACTGGCACAAAAGTTATAGGCTGGTCCATAGACCAATATGGGATAATTGAGAAAATCCTGGAGGCCCAACCCATACCGGGTCCTTGAAGTGAAAAAGAGAAGTTTTAAACTCAGGTCTTCACTCTGTAAGCTTGCAGTCAAGGTAACGGCAACATAATGGGCATAATAAATCCCAGCACCGTATGGAAGGCTGCTAGTGGCCAGCGATCCTGTGGGACCCTCCTCCGAAGGGGTTCCAGGGATGAAGGAGCAATCCCAAGTGACATGGAAGAAGAGGGGTAGAAAATGTGTTCTTCTCATGATAGGCAAAACCTATATATTATTTAATTCAGCAGTTTTTACATTAACAAACACCATGTGTAGCCTGTAGGAAGGCACCGGAGAAAGCTTACTTGTTTCAACTGAATGGAACTGAATTGAAACAATTAGGCCTTTATAGGATATCTAAATGGAGAATGAGATGTATACTCACTTTTTTTATGTATGTATAAATGTGATTTTAAACATTTCTCAAGATGAATTTCCAGTGTCATTCTGGTCACAGGCTGAGGGAGCTCAAGGCAAGCATGAGGCTGAATTAGACGAGTTTCCAGGACCCCTGCGACTATGTAGGTGAGGAATTTGATTTCTGTGTAGGCTGCCCCGCCTCCACATACGAAAGACTCTGCCTATTTTTACCTTTCTTTTATTTCTCTGTGACTTTCGCTTTCACGGACCACAGAAACCAGTGTCCTGCAGGAAGACAAAATGTCTCTCTCTATTTGAAATATGCCTGTGAAGGCTGTGGCTTTAGACCTTAGGCTGGCCCAACTCCAGCTCCAGTCAGGCCATATTTAGAGGTAAAACTCTAAAACTGGCGAAGCTTCTTTGAGTTGCCTCAGGATTCCACTGCCCTTGTCATCATCAGCCATGACTCCATTAAGTTCCTTTCGGCTTTTTTTTTTCTTGCCTGTGAAATCATCCTGTAGTAAAAGCTGCAAAATGATAGTCCACAAAGGAGAACTGTTCTGCAGATGTGTTGTGTGTGGTCTTCATACATTTTTTTGAATGGAGTTAATTATGATTATTTATAAATCTAGAGATATCCCTTAAAAATAGGAACCTGGGCCTTCCTAAAAAAGATTAAAATATAACATGACACTAGACTTCCCTTCCTTCAGGGTAACTGTTGGCTGGAGCTGAATAGCAGGCATCTCTCTTGCATGAGAGCTGCACTTTCCTATTGGCCACACATCCTTCCAACCCTTAATGTCTCCACAGCAAGGTTGGGTGTTGATTTTAATTTGTTGTAATGGTGAGTTACTGTCTTCATATAGTAGAGTTCAAAGGAAAGTAAAATAGTTCTTTTATCTACACTTCTACCCAAAGTGAGAAAACAGCAGATGAGTAGCAAACATATATAACTAGTACTTCCAAAGTGACAGTGATTAACCCAAGTACATGGTGGATAGCAGGGAATGAGAAAGAAATATGCTGGTAGAATTTACACTCAAGTGGGGATTTATAGACCATAAACAAGTAAACCAATAATTGATACTTTGAGGGAGCAGAAGAATGCTATAAAGAAGATAAAGTAGAATAATGTAGAGTGAACAAAGTGGGAAAAGTAGAGGGGAATGATAGCAGAAAGGGAAGTAGGGGACGGAAAGCTCAAGAAGCAACTTGGCAGGACAGAGTTTAGATGATATTCTAAGTGTAGTGAGCGGCCATTGTGGAGTTTTAGGTAGAAGTAACTGCACGTGGTTTGTTCTTTGAAAGATCACTGTGCTCGATAGGAGAGAAGAGACTCTCAAGAGAAAAACAGAAGATCAAATAGACCAAGGAGATATGGTGGTGGTTTGTGTTAGTCTTATAGAAGGAGAGGTGGTGAGAAATGGTCAGATCAAAGGTATGTTTTGGAGGTAGTAGCCATAAGGCTTACTGTGTATTGAACCTGGGGTGTGTAAGAAACAGAAAGATGAAAGTGAAGTTTTGGGCTTGAGCAACTGGATGGGAGAGCTGGGACGTGCTAACATAGGGTTGGAGGTAGGGCTGGATGGGACAGAAGAAGCAGATTTTCAGCACGGTGGAAACACTGTCACTGCTTCAGCCATATTGGACAGAGATGGTTATTACACATCAAAGTGTAGATGTTGAGTAGCCAGTAGGATATCAGAGCAAGAAACTTAATGAAGAGGTTTGGGCTGAAAGAATTTAGGGCTTGGGATTGAATGAGATTACCTAGGAAAGGATATAAATAAAGAAGAGAAAAAAGATGTGGGTAGAGAAAATATTCTTGGATCTTTCCAATATTTAAAGTGGAAGAGGAGGAAGATGCATCAGAGGTGGTTGAGAAGAAAGATTCACTGGGATAGAAGGACAACCAGTTGAGAACAGCATTGAGGAGGAAGGGATTTTCTACCCTTATAAATTCTTCTGGCTGATCCGAGAATTAGATGGAAATGAGGATTAAAAGGAGATTAAAAGGAGAAAATCTTAACAAAAGTGTAATAACATGAATATATGGGAGAGACTAAGAAAACTGAGTAACTTGCCAAAGTGGCAAAAATCCTCACTTTAAATACCATCTTCAGCTAAAGACAGAAGAGGATGTTGGGATGTTTGGGACTTGATAGGGGAGGAAGGCAGTTCACATGGCGATGGAAAAGGTGTGGTAAACAAGTATTTGCTGGGCCACACAGAAACCATGGGGCACAGATAGCTCTGATGATAGCTCTGTTCTGGGAACAGGCCCTCTATCTAAATTATTTTAGGGTATTAGGGGGAAGGTAAAAAGAAAGACTTCCCTAGTCTTCTGTCTCTCAGAGATAACCAGTCCAAATTGATCCTCATGCCAAAGAGACACATTTCCAGATGGCATATTTTGCTCCCCTACAGATTCTAAACTGGGGTACAGAAGGAATAAGAACAAATGGGGCTGAGACTTCCCTGGTGGTCCAGTGGTTAAGAATCTGCCTTCCAATGCAGGGGATCCGGGTTCGATCCCTGGTCAGGGAAATAAGATCCCACGTGCCACGGGGCAACTAAGCCCGTGCGCCACAACTAGAGAGCCTATGTGCTGCAACTACAGAGCCCATGCACTCTGGAGCCCAAGCACCACAGCTAGAAAGTCCACGCCGCAACTACTGAGCCTGCAGTCTCTGGAGCCCACATGTCACAACTAGAGAGAAGCCCACGCGCCGCAACAAAGAGCGCGCACGTCACAACTAAGACCTGATGCAGCCATAAATAAATAAACAAACAAACAAATAAATAAATAAATAAATAAGAAGAACATATGGGGCAGAATTGAAAATACGAAGTAATAAAATCAGTGGTTGAGGGACTGCTAGTGTGGGAGCTAGAAAGTTGGAGGGATGGAAATAATGGGGTTGAGGAGTGGGATTTACATTTAATAGGTCACCTTCTCATACTTCACTGTGGTTGACATTTAGGTATCAACTTGTTTTTTCGGTCAAACACCAGTATAGTTGTTGCTGTAATTTTTGTTGGAAGTAATTTTTAGATGTGATTAATATTTAAATCAGTAGACTGAGTTAAGCAGCTTACTCTCCATAATGTGGGTAGATGTCATCCAATTAGTCGAAGGCCTTAAGAACAAAGACCAGAGTTTCCCAAGGAAAGGAGTCTCCTCACTACCTGAGTTTACAGTCTTTCGCTTTGTGGAATTTGGACTCAAGACTGCAACATCAACTCTTATCTGTTTTTCTAGCCTACAGTCCTCCCCTACAGACTTCAAACTTTCAGACTTGCAGCCCTTATAATCACATGAGCCAATTCCTTAAAATATATCTCCGTAGATAGATAGTTAAGTAGGTAGACAGACTAGATGGTAGATAGATAGATAGATAGAGGGACAGAGATATAGAAGTAGCGATATCTCTTATTCTGTTTCTCTGGGAAATCCTGACTAAAATATAACCATTTTAAATTCTGAATATTAACCATATTAGGTTATTCCCTTGCTTAAGACTGTCCAGTTGTTCTCCAAGGCTTTGAGAATAAAATCCAAAATCCTGCTTGTTGTTTGCAAGGCCCTATATGATCCAGCCCTTGCCCTGACAGGTGGATTTCTTTTCATGCTACTGCTACCAAACTAGGTTTGTTTGCCCGAAGCACAGCAAGCTAAACACCAAGATGCCGATTTTTACAACAGAGAGAGGGTTTATTCACAATGCAGCCAAGCGAAGAGACAGAAGGGAGAACACATCTCAGACCCACCTCCCCGAAGGTGAGGGGTTTGAGAGATTTATGAGGTAAAGAAGCAAGGTGGTCTTAGGTGAGGGAAAGGTGATTGGAGGTAGGAAAAAGGTAATCCATGTTCTGTGCAGGCCCAGTTTTAGGGTTGGTGGTCCCAACTAGTCTTATCTGGCTGGAATTGGACAAGAGCTGATTCCAAGTTTCTGAAAAACAGCTTAAGCGCCCATTACTATAGGGACCCATATGTCAGAGGTATTATCCATAGGGGGAGGTTAAGGAGTCAAACAGTAATTAAGGCGAGCTTGTCAGTGAAGGCAGGTTACAAGCGGAGGGGTTTTAACGAGCACAGGGTTTTTTATTAGTCACCAGTTTCTGTAAACCCTATGGGGCACGGTTTGATTACTACTCTTTCTTATCATATTCTCATCACAGTGACATTTTTCCTGTTCCTTAAGCACAACAGGCTTTTCCTGCATCAGAATCTTTGTGCTTGTTTTTCAGTGTAGTATGTGGTTAAGCACGTGGGATCTGGCATCAGGCTGTCCAGGTTCAAAACAGAACTCCATGACCTTTGATGGGTCATCTAACCACTTTATGCCTCAGTCTTCTAATCTGTAAAGTGGAAATAACAATAGAAACTATCTCATAGTAGTGTTTCTGTATTAAATGAGTTAATATAAATAGCACTTAAAGCAGCGCCTTGGCTGTATAAAATGCCCAATAAATATGGGGTGTCATGAGGCTGCCTGGAATGTGCTTTCCTCCCTTTTCACCAAGTGGCCTCCTTTGATTCATTCAAGTATCAACTCAAATACCAGTGCTACAGAAAGACCTCTCTGTCAATTTTGTTCAGGTACTGCTTGCCCAAGTATTCCACAAGCCCACTGCAGTTCCACCAGGACTCTTGATTAATCCAAGCCAACTTTGATCATCTCATTCTCCTTGCCCAGGATGGGTGTAGGCTTGGTCATGTGATACCATCAGCCTCAGGAAAGATAGAGTATTTGGGATGTGTCCTTCTTCTTCACAAAGGAAGCGAGAGAGAGCCAAGGCCTTCTTTTATCATTAGTAAGTGAGGACCTAATGCTTAGAACTGGAGCAGCCGTCATACATCTAGGAGAGGAAAGCCAGAAACATTCAGAGCCTGACGTTTTTTATTGCTGAGACAACTGACTCCAAAACTGCTTACCTCCATGTTTCATTATGTAAGATAATGTTCCTAGACTTTAAACTGCTTTATTTGGGGTTTTCAATTTGTATGGTTCCTAGCTGATATACTTTCCATGACCACCCTAGATAAATTGACCAAGTACCTGCCCCCACAAGCCCCAAGTTATTTTTTTCTTCCCCATTTGTAGTAACCTGATATTACCACATTTATTTAAGTGGTTTTGCTCCCTTTTCCCCTTACTGAAGTGAAACTCCGAGAAAGCAGAGATCAGCGTGTCTCCTACATCCCTGAGACTTCCGGGCCTGGGATCTTACTGGCATGTGTATAGATGTGTGCAGTTAAATGTCAAAAAAGGAGGTAAAGGGGAACTAAGAATCAAGAGTCTAGGCCCACTTCCATCCGTATCCATGCTGCCCAGTAGCTGCATGGCACTGGGAAAGCTTCTGGACCTCTCAGAACTTAAGCACCTCGTCCATACAAAGCTATAATGATGGTCAGATGAAAGGTCTTGTGAGAGAGCTTTATAAATGGAACAGCAAAGTACAAATGAAGGGAGTATTACTTTTCCTTTATGAATAGCACATGGTTTTCATCTCATATTACTTAATGCTATTATTGTTTAAGGTCATAAAAGAATGTCCTTTAAGTAAAATATTCAAATTTAACTTTCCAAATACATAATTGACATGAATTAGAAATGCTCTACCAGCCTAGTGCTGTAAGGTTTACTTTTCTGGAGTATTAAATTTAGATGTTCTCACTTTCCTGGACACTATAAAGAGCTTTTTCTCTAAAGTATTGTGTAAGAAGTTTTTTAATTCCTGACAAAAAAGGGAAGACTTACCAAAGGCAGAAATATCTGAAGGGGGGAAAAAAAAAGGTTCTTTCATTCCTATTTCACTGGCCAACAGAAATCTACTTAAAAAAATCACATCTCGATCTCTTTGCTGTGATTTCTATTTTTAAAAATTCAAATCCAGTCCTCATTAGGATAATGGGGCAGGGAGAACAGAGCATTTCTCTTAACATTTGCATTTATTCACCAGATTCACAGATCAGACTAACCTCCACCATGCCAAGGGAATATTTATTTTTGTCAGTGGCCCAGAGGGCGATAGTCTTCCTGTTCTAATAGACTGCCATGTAATCCCTCAACAAGATAGATTAAAGAGGGAGAAAATAGTACCCCATGTATAGCTAATACATGAATCAATTAAACCTACTGAGGAACAAGCCCTAATGTGGTTTGTGGTTCCAGGTATTTTCATTGGCATCATCTCCCAGGTAGGCAGCCCTTTATGAGGCTATCATTTGTATTATAGCATATCAAGGGACATGCTTACAAAGAAATTATTTTCATTTTTAACGCTAGCATAGTTATTAACTTTTTGCTATAAATATTTCTCGGATGTCAAATGGCAAGTGTAAAATATAACAATACGTTTTTCATCCAGGTGTTTAATCTAGAACATAGCTGTGATCTGTGAAGTCCACACAGAAGCACACACACTTCGTTTATAGGAAAGATCATCAGAAACTTACTCTGACTTCATTCATTTGTACTTTAGAATTAGTTATAGTAACAAGAAGAGTTGATCCTATGTGGAAAAACATCATCAACTTCAGAATCTCTTCATTTAACTCTCCCCTTTATATGGTGAGGGAGAGTGAGGTAGGTGTGTTTAGATGTATTTGTGGCATTTGATGGAAATGTGACCAAGATTTAGGGCAAATACAGCCCAACAGAGCACCTCTCCTTCTCTTAGACATTCCAGATAGAACTCTGGGAAAACATAGTGAAAACAGCAGAAATAGCTGTTGTGTCAGTGCTCACGTTGGCATTCTGAGAAAGGGCACCGGTCTCTACCTTCCACCAGGGCTTGAGTCCAAGTGTTGTCACCCTTTCACTGCCTCATGGAATAAGGAAAGAGGAGATAGAGGGAGCTGGCCATGTTCCAAGGGGCACTTCAAACCTGTATGTGCGACCACGTAATGAACATTGAATCTGTTGACTGGTAATTGGGGCATAATTAATACTCTAGCCTTTGAGCCATTTGATGGGAAACTCTCCTCTCATGAGTGGTGGAGGAACCTGGGGTGAGGTGGGCAGACAGGCAGGAAGAAAGGAAGTAGCTCGCTCTCTTCTGCAGACGCCTCTGCTTTCGTTGTGTAGATGAAAAAACAGTGGCTCAGAGTGATCACATTTTTTTTTTTTTCTAAGTTTCACAGCTGGTAAGGAGCAGAGACAGATTTTGAAGTCAGGTCTGCGTGATTCTAACTGATTCCAAATGGTCCTGTTTGTCGTTACCCTTTACTTGGCTTCCTGATGTGTGCAGTGACTGAGGAACAAAAAATGACAGGTGGTAAAGGAATTGCTACAGGCGTGCACATAGACAACTGTCCAGAGGGGCAGAGACGCCACACCAGAGTTGTGGATGACTCGCAGCTACTAGTGGGATTTTAGTTTTATAAACATACGAAAGAACTACCCCCGCTGCTGCCCACACATGTCACTGCGTGGCACTTAATGTAGGAAGAAATTGTCCCGTATTTCATGTTACAACTCAAAATGATATTGATAACCAAAAATATATTGGTCGCCAAGAGAAATATTCAGTGTAGTTTATTTTAAAAGGCAAGAAAGTTTATAACAAAGAGATTCTATAAGCATATTTCATGACACACTAGTAATTCAAAATTGAACTTCTGAAAAGAAGAGGGTTTAATGGCCAGATAAGGTTTTAGACTACTGCGTTTTATGTAACCCTTTAGGTGACTCACACTGCATAGTAGCATATAAAATAAATATGATAATAAATATTTTTTTTATTTTTGCCTTGTTTAATCCAGCATTGCCCAAACTTTTTTGACCTTAAAAACCCTTTTATCACCCTTATAATTCAAGTCATGGAGCTAGATTTCAAGAGAATTCACTGTGGAAAATGAAGTATAATAAATTATAGAAGTATTTAACTCAGAATGTGTAAATTAAAATTTTCTCCTTTAAAATCTTTTAAAAAGAAAAGTTCTGCTACTTAACAGGGTAAACTCCAGGAACGTTCCTTAGATGGCATGTCTCATTCACTTCAAGGACCTTTCTTGTTCCTTCCCAGATAAAATAGTTACAGAGACTTTACATATTTACTCTAGAAGTTGTTCCTCTCATTTTTAAAATATTTATGTTTAGCCTCAGTGCTCAGACCTGTCCCTCAGACCATAAAAGTACTGATGGGCCTGACATGGAAATTATTATACCAAAAACAAAAAAAAAGAAAGAGAAAAAAAAAGAACATTACGTCCAAACTGCAGTGAACATCAAAAAGAAAATAGATAAAGACTATTTTCTGCATATTAAGCAAATGCCACATCAAAGAATCTCATAGACCATCACAAAACCAGCAATCAAAGGACAGGCACCTTTTGTTAGATGTATTCAGTGCTTTCTGTTGTGAGTAAATGCAATGAAGCATTTGAAAGTGACAACACAGAAAATACATGAAATCTTTTTTTCTCTCTCTCTCTACAGCAAATCAGTGACTATGTGTTTCTCTCCTACATTTTGTCTGACAAGCAGCAATTTTTTTTATAAAAGAAAGATGAATGAGTTAATGAGTACTGTACAGATGCAGTACAGATAGTTACCTGCCAGCTGTGTGAAACTAGGGAGAAGCTGAATGGTCAACATATGAATAACCCTTATCATTCAAACCAAAGGGTTTTGAAATGTAGCGATTGTTCATGTCTGATGGCAGAAGGTCCCAGTGATTCTTCATTGTTACCAGGGAGCAATAACCCCTTGAATCCACCTGTGAAACAAATCCCAAGCTCCTTATACCTGGAATATTTTGTTCTACAGGACACTGCAGCCTGCTGGGAGTTCTACATGGGACTCAGGGAAGTATCAGTAGATGTCACTGTGCAGGGGCCAGAGTCAGAGCCCATCAGAAACTTGCCAGCATGCTTGATGCTGCCATGCACCATTTCAGAACTGAATTCTCTTCTTACTTCTCCACGCGCTATTTTAGACAAAATTTCTAGGACATCCTGGCTCTCTCTCTGACACCTCCTCCACCCTGAACTTCTAAAATTGTCACTGGTCTGTTACCTGGGGATCCTTTGATTCTCCATAACTGGTCCAGAGGTGGAAAAGATCTGACGTATTATATAGTTCGATATGATGTCCTTTCCTAGGGGCTGCAATTCTGCGCCTATGATTCACTGACTTCCTGTTGAACCCCTCCTCCTCCATTGAACTGAATTGATGCTGCACTGTAGAATGTTCCAATCTGCTGTGGGAAACCAGTGCAGAGAGCCGGGGGAGGATGGCACAGAGCACAGGAATGGGATTGGGCACTGAACATAGATCATGGCACCGGACGGTAAACACCTCAGATACCATGTTCACGTGGAGGTGGGAAAGGGAGTGAAATCCTATGATCTGGAACTGAGATAAGGCCAAAACCAAACTGGTGTAGGCTATGAATAAACTAAGGGCATTCTGGGGACTATTATAGAACAACCGCAGAGTGCCTGGCTTTACAGGTCAGTTGAAGTCACACTTGGGTAATACAGTGGCTTAAAGATACAATGATCATAATACACATACAAAATAAATTCCTAAAAGATGAGGATGGAATTCTGGGAAGTAGTCTTTGAATAAACCGATGACAGAGCCCAGAAAGTGAGTATAGTCAGACTCCATTTTACTGCATTTCACTTTATTGCTCTTGGCAGATATTGCATTTTTTTACAAATTGAAGTTTCATAGCAACCCTGCATCAAGCAAATCTGTTGGCATTATTTTTCCAACAACATTTGCTCATTTTGTGTCCCTGAGTCACATTTAGTAATTCTCACAGTATTTCACACTTTTTCATTATTATTATATTTGTTTTGGTGATCTGTGATCAGTGAGTGACCTTTGACACTATGTGTAATTGTTTTGGGACACCATGAACAACACCCATATGAGACAGTGAGACAAATATGTGTGTGTTCCGACTGCTCCAACCTAGCCATTCCCCTCTCTCTCTCCCTCTTCTTGGACCTCCTTATCTCCTGAGACACAACAATATTGAAATTAGGCCAATTAATAACCCTACAACGGCTTCTAAGTGTTCAGGTGAAAGGAAGAGTCACACGTCTCTCAATTTAAATCAAAAGCAAGAAATGGTTAGGCTTAGTGAGAAAGGCATTTCAAAAGCCAAGTTAGGCTGAAAAGCTGGGCCTCCTGTGCCAAACAGTTAGCCAAGTCGTGAACGCAAAGGAACATTCTTGAAGGAAATTACAAGTGCTCCTCCAGTGAACATGAAAACGATAAGAAACAGCTCTCTAATTGCTGACATGGAGAAAGTTTTAATGGTTGAGATAGAAGATCATACCAGCCACAATATTCCCTTAAGCCAAAGCCTAATAAGAGAAGGCCCTCACTCTCTTCAATTCTTTGAAGACTGAGAGAGATGAGGAACCTGCAGAAGAAAAGTTTGAAGCTAGCAGAGTTTGGTTCATGAAGTTTAAGAAAAGAAGCCATCTCCATAACAAAACAGTGCAAGGTAAAGCAGCAAGTAATGCTAAAGAAGTTGCAGTAAGTTATCCGTAAGATCTAGATCAAACAATTGAAGGTGGCTACACTAAACAACCGATTTCCAATGTAGACCAAACAGCCTTGTACTGGAAGAAGATGCCATCTAGGACTTCCATAGCTAGAGAGGAGAAGTCAGTGCCTGGCTTCAAAGAACAGGCTGACTCTCTTGTTAGAGGCTAATGCGATGTAGCTGGTGATGTTAGGTTGAAGCCAGTGCTCATTTGCCACTCCAAAAATCTTAGGGCCTTAAGAATTACGCTAAATCTACTCTGCCTACTCCATATGAAACAGCAAAGCCTGGATGATAGCCCATTGTTTACAACATGGTTTACTGAATATTTTAGGTCCATTGTTGAGACCTACTATTTAGAAAAAAAAAAAAAGATTTCTTTCAAGATATTACTGCTCATTGACAATTCACTTGGTCATCCAAGAGCTCTGATGGAGATGTACAAGGGGATTGATGTTTTCATGCCTGCTAACACAACATCCATTCTGCAGTCCATGGATCAAGGAGTCATTTCAACTTTCAGGTCTTATTATTTAAGAAAAACATTCTGTAATGCTATGATAGTGATTCCTCTGATGGATCTGGGCAAAGTAAATTGAAAACCTTGAAAAAAGATTCATCATTCTAGATACCATTAAGGTCATTCATGGGGCTTCCCTGGTGGCGCAGTGGTTGAGAGTCTGCCTGCTAATGCAGGGGTCACAGGTTCGAGCCCTGGTCTGGGAGGATCCCACATGCCGCGGAGCAACTGGGCCCATGAGCCACAACTACTGAGCCTGCGCATCTGGAGCCTGTGCTCCGCAACAAGAGAGCCCGCGATAGTGAGAGGCCCGCGCACCGCGATGAAGAGTGGCCCCCGCTTGCCACAACTGGAGAAAGCCCTCGCACAGAAACGAAGACCCAACACAGCCAAAATAAATAAATTAATTTATTACCCCCAACATCTTCAAACAAAAAGATCATTCATGATTCATGGGAAGAGGTCAAATACCAAAATGAACTGGAGTTTGGAAGAAGTTGATTCCAACCTTCAAGGATGACTTTGAGGGATTTAAGACTTCAGTGGAGGAAGTCACCAACCACAGATGTAACAGAAATAGCAATAGAACTAGAATTAGAAATGGAGCCTGAAGATGTGACTGAACTGCTGCAATCTCATGATAAAACTTGAACGAATGAGGAGTTGCGGCTTACGGATGAGCAAAGAAAGTGGTTTCTTGAGATGGAATCTACTCCTGGTGAAGGTGCTGTGAAGGTTGTTGAAATGACAACAAAGGAACAGGTTTTAAGGGTTTAAATGGATTGACTCCATTTTTGACAGAAGTTCTGCTGTAGGTAAAATGCTATCAAACAGCATTACATGCTGCAGAGAAATCGTTCACGCAAGGAAGGGTCAATCAATGTGGCAAACTTCAGTGTCGTCTTACTTTAAGAAATTGCTGCAGCCATCCCACCCGTCAGCAACCACCACCCTGATCAGTCAGCAGCCGTCAACGTCCAGGCAAGACCCTCCACCAGCAAAAAAGATTACGACTTGCTGAAGGCTCAGATGATAGTTAGCATTTTTTAGTAATAGAGTCTTTTTAAAATTAAGGTATATGTACACTGACTTTCAAGACATAATGCTATTGCACGTGCTAGAGTACAGTAACATGTAAATATAACTTTTATAGGCGCTGGGAAACCAAAACTTTGTGTGACTTCATTATAGTATATGTTTTATTGTAGTGGCCTAGAACTGAACTGCCATAACTCTGAGGTATGCCTTTACTCTTAAAAACTCAGGATAAAGAATAACTCAGAAAGTGTCTCTGTTCTCAAGGGCCTCAGAGTCTAGGTGGGATGTCACCATTCTTAGATGTTGTTGCAATACCATAGGATAAGCGTTATACTAGAAATCAATGTCAAGTGCTATGAAAAGGCACCAACTAACTGTGTGTGGAAGAATCTGAGATCTCACAGAGGAGGTAATAATTGGTGGACCCTAAAACAGAGGTTGAAGCACACGAGGGGCAAAAAAGAAGGGGGGCATTCCCGGCCCCGTCTGGATCAGAATGACAAGAGAAGAGATGTACAAGATGTATTCAAGGGGTAAGACAGAGTTTGGTTTGACAAGAATGTTTATCTCAACATTATTAGCAGTAACAAAAAAGTGGAAACAATGTAAGTATCTATAAATAGTAAATGGAACATATATTGTGATATTAAAACAATGAAATATATTATACAAATGTTTTATAAATAAAATATATAACAGTTGGAGACACATCTGGAATGGCAGAGTGAAGGCATCTGAAAAATAAGCTCCAACATAAAAGTAACACTGACCAAAAATGTTAATATCAACTTTTTTACAACTCCGGAAACGAATCAAAAACTTGCAACAATCCAGAGTGTTTGTTCAAGAAAAAACACTCAGCCTCTATAAGAATAGTGAGCTTTTTGGTAATTTAACTTGCCCATTCCAATCCCTCACTTTCTAGCTTTGTAATAGCCTTAAACAGTGACAATCTGATAGCTATATCAGCTGTGAAAACTAGCAACATGTCAGCCACTGCAGGCAACAGAACAGATTTGAAGCTCACTCAAAAGCCTGGCCCCAGGGCTTCCCTGGTGGCGCAGTGGTTGAGAGTCCACCTGCCAATGCAGGGGACACAGGTTCGTGCCCCGGTCTGGGAAGATCCCATATGCCGCAGAGCGGCTGGCTAGGCCCATGAGCCATGGCCGCTGAGCCTGCGCGTCCGGAGCCTGTGCTCTGCAACGGGAGAAGCCACAACAGTGAGAGGCCCACGTACCAGAAAAAAAAAAAAAAGCCTGGTCCCGAAAGAAAGATTAATATTTGACCAGACTGATTGATATCTCATATCCATTTTCAGGGTATGTCTTTATTTGCTCTGTGCAAACAGTTGTTATCCTTAGGATGTTTATTGAAAACAATCAGGGAGAATTTTACAATGCAGATAACTGACGCAGCCATACAGGATGGGACTAACAGATGTCTGGCCGAAACACTTAAAAGGAAAAAACTGGGGAATGAGATATTCATAGCAGGCTTTGAAAATCTCTGACTTGTTCCTGAGACTCTGGAAATCCACACATGTGAAGGGCTGTGCCCAGGAAAGACAAGAGAAGGCTCCCACCTCTCACCTCTGGCTGACGTTGAGGCTTTGCAAAAGCAGGAAGTGGAGACTAAAGCAGAGTTGGAAATTGCCCGCTGGGGTTTTGAAGATATGTCCCAACATACCCAGAGCCTCTCAGCAAAGACTGCTAGACCTGTTGGTCCAAGACATAAAAGGACATCTCCGTCCAGTCAGTAGGTGCCCCCTAAGCTGAGCGAAGACTTCAGTGGCTACACACAACCAAGAAAAAATACTGAACAAACAGCAGAAATAGAAACAGCAAAAAGCAACAGCAACAAACTATACTTTATTGGTGGGGGCGGGAGTTGTGTCACATTATATTTTTTTAATGTCCAATTATTTTTTTTCTTTTTTTTTTGCGGTACACGGGCCTCTCACTGCTGTGGCCTCTCCCGTTGCGGAGCACAGGCTCCGGACGCGCAGGCTCAGCGGCCATGGCTCACGGACCCAGCCGCTCTGCATCATGTGGGATCCTCTCAGACTGGGGCACAAACCCGTGACCCCTGCATCGGCCGGCGAACCCCCAACCACTGCGCCACCAGGGAAGCCTTTTAATGTCCAATTGTAAACAAAAATTTACACTAAGAGAAATGTAAGGAAACAGGCATGTATGGCCCATACACAGGAAAAAAGCATTCCTTAGAAACTTTCTCTGAGGACACTCAGGCACTGGACTGAATAGTGATTTTAATTCAGATATTACATATATGTTCAAATAAATAAAATAAATCATGTCTAAATAAAGTGTGAAACTGATTTTATTTAAAAAAAAAACACAAAATATAAAACTAACCGGCCATCATGCTTTGCTAATTCTCCCATGGATGCCTCTTTTCCTACAGTCCTTTATGGGACTGTATGTGTCCTATCACTTACCCATTCATATTCCAGCAGCACTTTGAGGGGCCTGAACAGTATAGCTTCTAAAACAAAGAATGCCACTCACCATCCAGTTCTACAAAAATTAAGTAAGTAGCCACTGTGGTCATCAACTGACAGTGTATCCTAAAGAAATTCAGGACAGGGCTTCCCTGGTGGCACGGTGGTTGAGAGTCTGCCTGCCGATGCAGGGGACACGGGTTCGTGCCCCAGTCCGGGAGGATCCCACATGCCGCGGAGCGGCTGGGCCCGTGAGCCATAGCCGCTGAGCCTGCGCGTCCGGAGCCTGTGCTCCGCAACGGGAGAGGCCACAACAGTGAGAGGCCCGTGTACTACAAAAAAAAAAAAAAGAAATTCAGGACAAAAACTAGGAGGAGGCACTCTGTGTTTTGGAAAAACCAGCCCTTTAAATAGTTAGAGATATCTCAGGGGAAAAAAGTTAATGAACCCAGATTCTTGCATTTTCCTACCTAGAAAAAAACACTAAAATCAGCTGAGGTATCTGTTCCTTGTGACTAGCAGTAACCTTTTACCAAGATGTGTGCTTGACTGCATGTATTCTCTAGCCAAAATTATATATACATTGGCTTCTTCCCCTGTCTCTTCAGAGCAGTTCCCCAGAGCTATCTGAGAGATGGTCTCCCAGGCTACAGTCCTCAGTAAGACCCTGAATAAAACTCAACTCACAGCTCTTATGTTATGCGTTTTTTTGTTTGTTTGCTTTTTGTTTTCCAGTCAGTAAGCTGGGTCACTGATCTTGGCTGCATTAACAGTCCCTTCACTCACCTGGCACTGGGCATAGCCCATCTTTAGTGCTGGGTATCTTTTCTCTTGTTTACTGTCCTCTATATAGACTATAAACTCTTGGAAGATGGAGCCACGTCTGTTTGCCTTTGTCATCCCTAGAATGTGTGCATAGTGATAGGCACATACTCCATTCTAAAACATTATTGTAACACTGCCACATGAATACGCTGGTGCAACACCTTGCCAAAGTTTAGATCCTGAGTTTCAGTGTATATGGGAATTTTTTTTTTCTTGTTAAATACACAACAGAAAAGATGAGAAAACATATAGAAACAAATGAGGATTACTGCAGTTACAAATAAAACGGACACTTCTGGGCATTTAAAAAAAAAAAAAAAAGGAAACAAATGAGGATTGCAGCCATGAAGTAAAGATGCTGGCTGATGACAAGGACTTGATATGGCTCCCAACCATTTTAAGCAGATATTTTTAAAGAGTTCCATATAACAACAACAACAGTAAAAATGATAATCAAATACTTGATATTTATTTTGCTACTGCCAAGTCCTATTTAAATATTTTGTATGTATTTTATCTCCATGAGAATACTTAGAGCTGCCTTTCCCTAAATACCAGTGAGGATTAAGTAATTTAGCCACTGCTAATCCATGTCAGTTTCAGCACCTGTGTTCATGATGTCTTCATGTACACTACATTTAAACCTTGCTGTGTACACGTGAAATTTCCCTCGTCTACGCCATCTCTATTTCCAGTTCCCATGCCCCGTATCCAGGGCAAATCTGTTTAATATGGTTGTAGCCACTTGGCTACTTCAGAACTTCTGTTGTTCCCTTAATCTGCTTTATTCCTCAGGCAAATTGGAAATAACTTTTCCACTGACCCAAGGTAATCAAGAATTTTAAAAAGTAGGTCCGTGGGTTCCTTGTGTCCATGAATTATCTATCTTTCTAGGTATGCAAAATACATCTTGAGAATGTGAAGGAAAGGAGAAACTCACCCTGTATGAAAGGGCTTCTTAAGTACTTTGTTAAAAGGAGGTGCGGAGTGCTTCCCTAGTGGCGCAGTGGTTGAGAGTCCGCCTGCCGATGCAGGGGACACGGGTTCGTGCCGCGGTCTGGGAAGATCCCACATGCCGCGGAGCGGCTGGGCCCGTGAGCCATGGCCGCTGAGCCTGCGCGTCCGGAGCCTGTGCTCTGCAACGGGAGAGGCCACAACAGTGAGAGGCCCGCGTACCGCAAAAAAAAAAAAGGAGGTGTGGAAACCTAAATTCAGATGAAATTTCCAGGCAGGAGGTGCAGAGCATATCTGTCTTTAAGATTTCCATTTCCAGACTAGAAACCAATTCAAGTCAGCTGTAAAGACTATCAACATAAAATGGATTTCAGAGACCTGATTTGATTTGAAAATATCAGACTCCAGAAACCAATTTATGAAGGGGAATTAGTGTGAATAACATGTCTAATCTCATAAGCATGTGAATGAGGTGTTCCTTCTTCTGGCCCTTCTCACTGTTTTATATTAAAGCCTGTTGAGAAATGCCTTGCTATGCCTCCATGCAGACAGGTTTTATCTTGCTTTGGTAAGAATTATCTTGTATCTTATACAGATCTCTTCTTTATGAGAGTTGGATCCTCTTAGGCCCTAACTTGAGAGTCTGGACCATCCTGCTGTAGTGTTTAAAGGGGCAGTGTGTGAACAGAACAGGGTTCATGAGTCTTTAGCTTCCTCATGTAGAAACATCTGGAAGAATTGAGACCACAGCTTTGCAGACACTTTTGGGCCTCATTGGCCTTTCATGAATAGGCCGGTAAGGATGTGTCAGAGCTGTACACTGTGAAGGGCCCTGTGGTTCCAGAAAGGCCAGATATCCTGGATGTTTTGTGCATTGAATGAAAGTATTGCAAATTCTCTGTCTCTGCTGTTCCACACTCCTGATGGGATGACAGGAATGGGACCACCTTTCATTATGTCAGCAGTGGTTGTGAAAGGAAAACGTCTCTCTTCCTTCCTGCAGCTCTAGCTTCTGACCTTATTCCTAACCCTCTGTTCTCATCCTCCCCTATTTCCAGTCACAAAGACTGTCACCTGTTTTCTCAAAGTAGCTGCAACATCTCTGCCTGTCTGGCTTTTCAGCACCCTTCCTGCCATAGCCATGATGGTCTGGAGTGTTTTCTTTCCAGGAACGGTATTTTTATTTTGTGTTTCAACACCACTAGTGCTTTCCCACTCCTAGAGCCTCTCTGTCTGTTTAGCGTGAATAAACTGTCTTTTTCACTTTGGGAATATTTCCTTTGATTCTGAGTATGTGTTTGTAATGCTAAAACCTCTTAATTCTAACCTGTTGGGCAAGGCCCCTCCCTTCCCTACTGTGGAGGAGACTGAAGCTGTCCCTTGGGAGGAAGAAGTGACCCTGGAACACATCCTCTCCATCCTCCATCCAGTGTCCTCTCTTCCCATCAATCCACATGGGATGGACTGGAGGTGGCTTCTTCACGATACAGTGAAGGCTGCCGCATTTTCTGATACAACCTCACTGTGTTAGCCAGGATTCTCCAGAGTAACAGAGCAATAGGATACATATGAGGAAATTCATTATAGGAATTGGCTCATGTGATTATGGAGGCCAAAAAGTCCCATTATCTGCCACCTGCAAGATGAGAGGGTTAGAAGGTCTGAAATTCCAGGAAAATGAGGATAGAGAGAATGATATAATTAAAACTGTGCTTTGAGAAGAGAAGTATGGGAATAGGTGTCAGATAGAAGAGTGAAGCAACAGGCAGTGGTATTTCGCACAACACAGTCATTTAAGTTTGAATTGCTAAGAGTCAACACAAAAATAAATGGAAAGAAACTTTTAAACTTGTTGGATAGAACTGCCAGAATTCAACTTTTCTTGCTTCTGGGAGTTGTGGTGCAGCCAATGGGGCTGACTAATGAAGAGGAATTGATGTGTTAATTTCCCAGGCATCATCAGCATATTTTTGAAGCAATTCTCCCACCTGATTATACCCTGCTTAGGCGAGCACTAAAATTTACGTTACATAATTAGGGAAGGCATGGCTGCCAGGAAATGGATGAAATTTGAAGACAAACTCCCTGGGGCTGAAATTTAGAAGAGACGGGAGTGAAAGTGATGGAGAGGAATCTTCCCTTGTTCTGCTCTGGTGAGGTTGAGATCAGATTTTCATTTCACCAATTTTTTGTAGGTTCCTATGTGGCAGGGACTGACTCCTGTATGAGGTTGAAATCCATATAGGGTGATCCCACACTTTTCTATCCTTACTAGCAAAGACTAACTGAAATGAGTATAACCATGTGCCTCTAAGAGAATTTTCTTAAATATAAAATGTTGGTGATGGGGCTTCCCTGGTGGCGCAGTGGTTGAGAGTCCGCCCGCTGATGCAGGGGACACGGGTTCGTGCCCCGGTCCGGGAGGATCCCACGTGCCGTGGAGTGGCTGGGCCCGTGGGCCATGGCCTCTGGGCCTGCGCGTCCGGAGCCCTGTGCTCCGCGGCGGGAGAGGCCACAGCAGTGAGAGGTCTGCGTACCACAAAAAAAAAAAAAAGGTTGGTGATATTCACTTAACAAGGCCATTAAAAATCTTAAAAGAAAATAACATGGAAGTCTTTAGCACAGGGCCTGGCATGTGGACAGCACTCAGGAAATATTGGTTCTTTTGTTGCTCTACATTTGTGAAATGAAGAGGTTGGACTCACAGGTGTCTGAAGTCTTCTCCATGCTGACATCCTAAGGCTGTGAATTCCAAAACTCTTGTCACTAGTCACGTGTGCCTCTTCAGTTTTCATTTCAAATAATTAAAATGAAATAAAATTAAAATTTTTAATAAAATTAACAGTTTAGTTGCACTGACTACATTTCATGTGTTCAAAAGCCACTGAACCCAACAGAGGTGATAGGGAACATTTTCATCATTGTGGACAGTTCTCTTGGGTAGCATTAGCTAAGAGTTTGAGACATTACACTGGGGTTTTTTCTTTAGAACATAATTTCAAGTTGTTGGGTCAGATATAAGTTCAAAGAATAACAGACATGTACCTCAGTCCCAGTTGAGTTGAAGCTCCCAATGGATCATTTATTTATTTATATACTCATGCTTTACAGCCAAGGCTGATCTCTATGTCACGCATATCTGTGAATCTCTGAATTAATTCATGCTTTCCTCAAGTGGTAGTTACACAGCATGACAAGTGAAAAGCTTGGAAGGGATTTTGTGATAGAGAGTTCTAGGGACAGTCTTAGCTCCATAGCATTCCCTCTCTGTAGGGAAAAATGCATCTCAAGGACTGAACTCACATCATGCAGCCTCCACATCTGTCAGGCACGGTACTGAAGACATTCACACACATTACATCATTGAAAACTCAAAAGTTTTTCAGAAGAGGTATTAATGTTCCAGTTTTACAGAGAAGGAAACTAAAGATAAGAAAAGTAAAATAACTTATTTGAATCACACTGCTAGTTGATAGGTAAAATCAGGATCCAAATCCAGGACTTCCTGTCAAAGTCTAAACTCTTTCCACTGCAAAAAGCTATGTGAAAAGCTAGAGTATGTTAAGTTCTGCCTAACTTGTACAAGTGCTTTGTGAGCACAGTGAAGAGAGGCGTCACTGGAGGATTCATTCACAAGAGAGCATTTGATTGTGACAGCAGTAGGAAGGGAGGGAGAGGAGAGGACACTTCAGGAAAAGGCACAGGCATCCAGAGAGCCGCTTGATGAGTGACTTTTCAATATCCTGTGACTGAAGGAACTAGTTCTCTCTTCCCTCTTAGGACTCTTCTTGGGACTCAGGGCTAGTGTGGTCTGGCAGCAGCTGCCCCAGGCCCTTGGCACACCTCGCTGGTCACGTTGAGTGTCTTGATGTAATTCTCATTTGCCTTGTGGATAAATAGCATCTCGTGACTGCTGGTCTGCTTCACTGTAACATTTCTTTCTTCATCTCATCCAGGCTTGGACATCATCCAGGACCTTTGGGCAGTGTGTCTCTCAGTGCTGTGGATAGGCAGAGAAGAAAGAGATGTAGTCACAATCCCTTTTCTCTTAATCTTTAATTAAATTACTGAAGCCCCTATGTTTTCTTTAGCAGTTAAGGCCAATGAAGAGGGATCTTTCCTCTAGGGAAGTACCGTCTACTAGAACTCTCTGTGAAGATGGAAATATCTTACGTACGTGCTGTCCAATAAGATAGCCACCAGCCACATGTGGCTACTGAGTGCTTAAAATAGGAAGACTAATTTTTAATAATATTTCATTTTAATTAACCTATATTAAATTTAAATAGTCATGTGTGGTTAGTGGCTACCATATTGGGCAATGCAGTTGTAAGGGATCCAGATTATTGATATATTCTGCCTTTTATAGCTATCTAGAGAGTAATATTCACCCCAAGAAAGTTCACCTTTCCTTTTGGAAACAGTTAATTGGTTCCCTACACCTGGAAAGGTCTGAAGACACAGGCTAATTTCAAATTCTGCACTGTAATTAGTTTTGCTACTTATAATGACTCTCCAAAGACAACCTCAGTGTTGCCAAATTCTATGCTCACTTCTCTACCCTTAACTTGCTGAAACTCTCAGAAACATTTTACATTGACTATTCTCTCCTTATTGAGATCCATCATTCCCTTGGCTTTGGGGACACTATACTCTTCTGATTCTCTCCTTATCTCCTTGACTCTCCTTTCCTTAGTCTTCTCTAATTTCTTTTCTATTCTCAATTGTATAGAGACCCAGAGGTCTCTTCTCTAACACTCCAATTCACTTATCATTGAATAATATCTATTTGTCAGTGATCTAATACTTATCCCCAACTCCAGCCTCTTCTAGGGAGCACAGACTCAGACTGGTATATATAAGGCCTCCTTGACATATCCATTTAAATGTCAGATAGGCATCTAAAAATGAACATATTTGAAACAGAACTCTTGATTCTTCCCCAAATGCTACTCCTACCCATTCTAAAACAGTACCTCCATCCATTCTGTTCTTTCCTATCTCAGTGAATGGTTTCACCATCCTTCCAGTTTCTTAAGCTAAAACCTTGGTGTTATCCTTGATTGACATACTCCCGCGTAAGCAATGCATCAGCAAGTCTTCTTGACTTTACATCTAAAACATTTTGCTGCTAGAGCCTCTTGTCTTCATTTCTAATGCTGTGACCCAAATCTAAACCACCACCATTTCTCTTTTCACTTTACCATTTCTTACTTGGAATATTGAAATCATTTCCTAAGTGCTTAGCTGCCCCATGGCTTCTCTTTTTCTCTTGAAAAAATATCCAAATTTTTTCTCTGGAGCAGGAAGCCCTTCCCAATCCAGTTTCCAGCTTCCTCTCTCCAACCTCATCTCCTGTCAGTTCCTCACTCTCTTACACAACTCTAGCCACATTCATCTGCTTCCTGTTCTTTGGTCACATTGAATTCGTTACTCACCATGAGCCTTAAACCAGCTGTTCCTCTGCCTGCAACACTTTGCACCCTCATCGTTGCATGGCTGATTCCTTTTTATTATTGGGGTCTTGGAAGAAAAACAAAGTCCTTAGAGTCCTTGGTGTGACCACCCATGACCACTTAGTCTAAGGGGCACCTTGGTTGCTCTCAGTCACCTCACCTCATAGCACTTATCACCTGAGCTATTTTGATTATGCCTTTCTTTAATGTCTTCCTTCTCCCACAAGAATGTAAGCTTAAGACAAGCAAGAATCTTGTCTTGGTTACTGGTTGTATCCTCAAAGACTAAGATAGTGCCTGACACACAGTGGATACTAAATATATATTGAATAAGTAAATTAATGAATCTTGTATGCAGAAAGAATTTAATGAAATTTTAAAAAATCCTCTGAACTACTGCATTATTTAATTTTTGAAAACATCTTGTAGGTAAACAGTACTATTATGCACATTTTGAGGATGAAGCTCAGAGAAGCCTTGAGATGTTCCCAAGTTCAAAAATCTTGATGTGAGAGAGGTGGTCATAGTTTTCCTCCATTCAGTATTAATTTAAAACAGCACTTAGCTTAAAAGACAACACGTAGTGTGCACTTAAAACATGTAAAAATTACTGAATGGAGTAATTATATCATAGTGGAAAAGTTGGGCCATGCCGTCTTATTATCCTAATTTACAGCACAGTGTAATTAGTAGATAGTCATGTATCTTTGATAGAAGATTGAATAAATAATTAATGAATAAGTTACTTAGTTTTCTTCCATCTTTAATATTCAATCTTTCTACATCATGCATAAAATGGTTAGTTATTAGTTATAACTGGTTATCTAATTGAATTAGTATTGGAGAAAATTTTAAAGAAACTATCATTATAATTTTTGAGACACGGAAGTATCAGGATTACAGATTTGGTATTCACATATCTAGAACTTCAACAACCATGCCTGGGTATGAATTAAAATTAGACCAATTGGAGGGGGGTCTGGGAACATGGCTATAGCAAAGACATAGTTTTTTGTTTTTATTTTGTATTTTTTTAATCTCTCTGAATACCCACATGAAAACCAATAGAAATATTAGATAACAAAACCAAAACCCATGGACAAAATTTACCACAAAGCTAAGTCACAGATATCCCCGTGAATCCCAGAATCCAAGCCTGTGAGGACAACCCACCCCCAGCTATGGACCAGAGTAGCATCAGCATCTGTGTTGACATCAACAGGCAGAAGCAGAGACAACAGCAGAGAGAAGGAACAAGGCTTCTGAAGGACCTGAGACTAGAGCCTCAATCTAGCCAATAGGCATTTGCTTTAAAATGCTGTGAACCACTTTCAGAAAAGCAGCTAAGGCTGACATAGTACTGCCCACTGCAGTAGCAAAATCCATAGCAGTGCCTGAAGGCGCTGTTGCATATTGGCTGCCATGAACATTTAAAACGAAGCCACCAGGGCACCCTTCCAGGACAGAGCCCCACACTGCTGAGATGATTCAGTGTTGAGCAGGTTAGAAATAAGTGGGGGGAAGTATAAGAATTCTAAATAAAGTACTAAGGAACAAAACAAAGAGGTGTCAGAAAGAAGGCTGCCATATCTTTGAACACTCCATGAAAATAAGAGAGGAGGGAGCTCTGAGCAATATCCTGAATGCCACCTCTTTCTAATAGCTGAAGGAAAGCATTAAGTATTTATTCTAAATAATCTATATGAACTGTAACACTAAGTATACAGGAAGCATATGAGATATTTTTTCTTTATAAAAATACCCAAACGAATAAATGAAAAAGAAATGAAAGGAATAGAAGATCAGCACTTTGTAATCCCCAACGAATTAATGGATATAAGCATTGAGCAGCAACATTTGCTGATATCATAATAAGAGTGAAGCCCAGGCGTTCTGTGCCTCCTGATGAAAGAGCATCACACCACCTCTAGTCCTACCGAAGGGACTGAACATGAGACAGATCAAGCTTCTGAATGCAAGTACTAATTTGCAAGAAACTCAGAGGACAGAATACATTGAACCGCACCATGAGTATACAGTCAGCAGCATCTAGATTGTGGGCAACTCTACAAGCCAAATGACCCATTTTTTCTTTTTCACCAGATAGAAGAAAATGAAAAGGATAGAGGGTGAAAACTGTAGGTTAAAATAGACTTAAAAGACATAACATTGTATTAAACTAGAAGATTAAGCTATAGGATGTACACTTGGATAATAGAACTATAAGGAAGTGATTATGAAAATCAAAGTAGTGGTAACATTTGGGGAGAAAGGTTGGGTTATTACTGGGATGAGATGCCAGCTTTCTGGGTTAGCCGGTGAAGTTTCTTTTCTTTTGTGACCTGGGTTGTGGTTAGTGGGTGTTGATACCTTATAATAACTCATTAAGTGATACATTTTATGATTTTTGTGCGTGTATTTATTTTATGTTACAGTAAAAATGGTTTTAATAATAGACTAATCAATGTTTTAGATTTTTCTAAGAAATGGTAAGCTATTTGGGGACTATAGAAAGATTTCCAGGGATGTGATACGGCAATTGGATTCAATTAGTATTGTAAATATTAGGGAGAACCTTGGGGACCTGAGTGAATAAATGGCCACAGAAAAGCTCAAATCACTGCTGTGTTTTCATTCACTGTCTCCTCGGGATCAGAGTGGAGAGGAGTGAGGATCGTGCTGATATTGTGTGATAAACATTATGAGAGGGGTAGGTAAAGCTCTGCCTGAAAAGGACACTGGGGGCTAATCACTGTGCTTCTCCAAGCGGAAGTCAGCAGGTATTCAAAGCGCAGGCGCCTGAAGAGGCTGAAGGAGGTGCTGAGTCACTGGGAAATGCAGCTAATTAGTGTGCCAGGCTCTCCACCAGGTCCTGTAGAAATGCAAAAGCCAGAGCTGCTGTGACTGTAATTGTTTCTGTAAGATTCCAAGAGTCAGCTTCCCTTTCCTAAGGCATCAACAAATCACAGAGAAGATGGTTCTCTCTGAGAGTATAATTGCCTAATACTTCAGTGCTGGGGAGAGGAAAAGGTAAGACAATGAGTAAATTGACCTTCTCTGAAGAATCTATCTCTAACAAGTTGATTAGGACAATCCTCTACATAATCCCTGGCCCAGACTCAGAAGTAGCTTTGATCAGTTCCATGATATGGTGCCACCGTTCACCAACTTGCCCCAAATCCATTCACGTATCTCCATCCGTCTAAGCCTTCATCATCCCTCTTATGGGCTACTGGAAATAACCTCCTAACTGGTCTCCCTGATTTTTTTGTTAACCCGTTAAATGCATTCTACATGGTGCGGTTTCCTGTGTGAAACCTTTCAATGACTTTTAGTGACACTTAGAAAAAAAAAAAAGAATCCAAGTGTCATACCACAGTTTAAAAGGCCCTGACTGCCTTCCTCAACTCATTAACTATCTCTCTTCCCTCTCTCTGCTCACAAAAATTCAGGTACCCTGCCTTCCTTTTGTTCTAGAATACGGCAAACTCCATCTTACATTTTGGCTTTGCACTTGTTGGTTTCTCTGTCAGGAAGTGAGTGACCCTAGAATTTGTATACCTAGCTCTTTCAAATCAGTCCGGTCAGTTCAAATGTTACCTCTTCAAAAGGCCCCAGAAGGCCCAATTTAAAGAATAGTTCTTGTGGGTGCCCAGCTAGCTCAGTCGGTAGAGTGTACGATTCTTAAAGAGAAGTTCTTACTCTTCTTATTACATATCATTGCTATATTTTCATCGTTATATTTTGACTATCAGAAATTTCCTTGTTTACTTTATTTACCTGTTCATTGTCTTATCTGGCTCCACCTTCTAGAAGTTAGCCATCATGCAGATAGGATGTGTATGTTGTTCTCCATGTTTCCCCAGCACCTAACCCCATGCCTTCCGTAGTAGATGCTCAATGAATATTTGCAAATGAATGAAACAGACTGCTCACTGATTTATGAAATTTCCCAACCTGCTTTCTTCCTGGTGCCGTTTACTCAACAAATTCACGTATTAATCTGTGTAATACTCCATCCTGCTTTTTACAGTGTATTTTGTTTAAGAGTGAACTAACTACTTACCGTTCCCTGAACACATCATTCTGTCTCGTGCTTTCTCGCATTCAGCATTGTCTTCCATCTCTGGGCCATGTCTTCCTTTTATTTCCTTGGTGACTTAGGAAACTTTTTCATCTTTTCAACTTTTGCCCACGCCCAAGCTTTGCAATATTGATTGATGCCTTCTTCCCAGTTTATCATCCTACTTCCTGTATTACTTTGGAACTTTGTGCAGTATCATACTCCATTTTAATAAATTTCACAATAATGAAAAGTGAGAAAATAAAAAATGTGTGAATAAATCCAGGTTCCAATTTTATGTATGAGCTAAGGTGGGCACTGTGGGTATGTATGACAATGTACATATCTATTCCAGTGGACCAGCCCAACAGTGATTATAGGGAGACTTTATTTCCATTCTGTATAATTGAATTGAATTTAGCATTAGGAACCTGGGCTTCATGCCTATGGTCCTACAGAGTATTTCAAATCATAGGTAAACATCTATGGACAATACCTTCACATTGGCATTTGTATAAATTTGATTTCATTCACTGCATGTTCATTTTATAGATTGAAACCGCAGTTTTTAGGGATCTTGCCATCATGTCTTTATAGCCTTCCTGTATGTAAAATGTAAAGAGTGGTGTGGGGATTCTGTATAGCAGCATAGTTAAGACCAGAACCCTTGGAACCAGACTGAACCCTTAAGCAAGATAGTTAACTTGTCTATTGCTAAATTTTCTTTTCTGTTAAAAGAAATAACTGTACCTACCATAATGGGTTATGGTGAGAATAAATGACTAACACTTGAAAAGTGCTTCAAAAAGGCATTTACATAGTAAGCACTCAACATAGTTATTAACATTGCTTTAGAAGGTGCAAGAAAACCAGTGTTTTCATGTGACTCTGATGTGGGACTCTGAGAGCTTTTAGATTCTTTGGAAAGCTTGTGGTAATCTGTTTCCTGATCATAAAATATTTTCACACTTTGGCCTATTCATTAGCTCTGGGACTATTTTCAAAGAGACATGAATATGAATCTGTTCACTGAGGTATTACTTACAGTAGTAAATAATGAGAACCATGATCACTATTTTAAAATATACCAAATTAATAGTTGTCTAGTGGAATATCATAATGTTGCTCTTAAAATAAAAGTTATGTAGACCACTTCAGAACATGAAAAACTCCTTGTAATATGAAGTAAAAATTCAAGATTTAATGGGGTAAAAATTACATAGATTTATGTAAATTCAAAACTTGTAAAAACAAGTCACATTTGGTGATGAAGTTTATATACTTATATAAAATGTTCTTCAAGGCCAAGTACAGAAGATATGAATGTACACAATATCTAATACCTATTCAATGCTCTGTAAACATTAGATTGAAAAAATGATTGAACCAATGATAATCCAGCATATGGTTAGATAGCTATGACTACGAATGGGAGCAGTAGCTCAGCATTTAAAATTGTGTTGTAATGAAGCAGGGGTTCTCAACTTGGGGTAATTTCCCCATCACCTCGCCCCCAGTAACATTTGGGAATGTTTGGAGATATTTTTTTTTTTATATTAATTAATTAATTAACTAATTTTGGCTGTGCCAGGTCTGAGTTGCTGCACGTGGGATCTTTTAGTTGCAGCATGAGGACTTCTTGGTCGCGGCATGTGGACTCTGAGTTGAGGCATGCATGTGGGATCTAGTTCCCAACCAGCCAGGGATCGAACCCAGGCCCCCTGCATTGGGAGCACGTGGTCTTACCCACTGGACCACCAGGGAAGTCCCCATGTTTGGAGATATTTCTGATTGTCACAGCTGGCAGGGGGTGCTATTGGCATCTGGTGAAAATAGTCCAGAGATGCTGTTAACATCCTTCAAGGCATAGGAACTTCCCCTGCAACAAATAATTATCCGTTTCAAAACGTCCATATTCCTACTGCTTAGAAGTCTTGCAGTATGGGCACACCTCTACTATCAGAGTACCTCAGGAGTCAGGTCATCGCTGGAAGGCAAAGGCAATTCTGTTAAAGAGAAATCTAGGTCTTTGGGGAATCTTACAGAAACTCAGGAGTCATTGCATTTATCTGATGGCTCAGGTATAATTTAACTTGGATATATCACATTGACTTTGACATGGGGGGTTTTAATTCAGATTTTGAATCTCCTATCAAATTAATTTATCCCTTGATGATACAGAGAGACCACGGAGGGGACCACTCCCTGACTCCCAGCAACCACCATGCCTAAGCCCACCGGGGCTGGGCACTTCACAGCTTTGGCCTTACGCCCTTCCCCATGACCTTGTCCTGCCCCAGCCTCAAGGACAGCCTGCACAGGGGGCTGGGCTTTTGTCAGGGGGCAGAGAGTGGAGGGAAGAGGCTATTTTAAAGAGAAATTGCTGCACTTTGAAGCTTTCCTCTAAGAGAATGAGCCCTTCCTGTTCTTCCAGATTCAGGTTCACCTTCTGTTCAGAGGCTAGCGGTGCTCCCTTTGTCCCTCCTCCTCCCCTGTGCCAGTGCCACCTGGATGCCTCCTGCCCCTTCTGGCTTGACAGCCACCCCCCCACCCTGTCCAGTGTTGATCGTGTGCATGTACATGTGTGTGTGAACACAAAAATGTACTCATAAGGCACACACACAAAAAGGCCATTTTGTCAGTTGCAACATTGTGAGCCATAAATGTGCATGTCCTCAAGGAAATAAATGAAAGGAAATGTGATTAAGTGTCTAGACACTTCGCTTCTCACCTCTCTTTCAGTCTCCCTATCATGCAACACACACACACACACACACACACACACGCACATCAATTGAGTAGTCATAGGCAAGTCACTTCACCTCTCTTTGCCTCATTGATCTATCTATAAAGTGGAGATCACAGTTTTCCTGCAGGTCAATTCTTGCCTAGTGAATGTGTGTGTGTGTGTGTGTGTGTGTGTGTGTGTGTGTGTGTGTGTGT
>NW_020837956.1:31274538-31296156 GCF_003676395.1 Aethalodelphis obliquidens
GTGTGTGTGTGTGTGTGTGTGTGTGTGTGTGTGTGTGTGTGTGTGTGAGAGAGAGAGAGAGAGAGAGAGACCATTGTTCCATAGGGCAAAATGTAACCATAGACACAGAATCTCTCTATATATCTATGAGTCTCCTTTATTACACTTAATACCTAAATAGCTCACTGTGGAGAAATCCATCTTAATAACATAAGGTTATTGGCTCAACTTTATGGATCTTCCTTTGGCCTTTGTGTATGAACAGGAATTCGTTATGACTGAGCTTCAGGAGCTCAGTAAAGGCTCTAAACTGATGTTACTCATTCAGAACTTGCATTTCAGACTACAAAGGGGTGCAAGGTCAATGCAAATTTCTTTTATCAGGTAACGATAACAGGAAATGCTCTATCATCATTTAAAATACATTCCTTTGTGACAGGATATCATTTTTGAATGATCTAAATGTATGTTCCCTGTTTTAGACTAGATGATAAAAACAAAATCATCTTTTTATATGCAGATTTTATAATTTTATTATCACAAATTCATAGGACATCAAATAGTCAATAATTGCTGCTATCATAGTTCTGCCACAACAGGGGTCTACAAATCAACTTGGCCAAAAGAAAAGTCATTATTCATGAAAGCTGCCACGAATTTTTAACTATTATGTTGTTAATAGCAGCATATAGAAAGTCAGCCAGCTCAGTTATTATTAGGAATCTTTTGCAACTGCTAACATTGGTGTGTACAGCAGAGTACTTAGACTGTGGGTGTAGGATTCATATTTCCTAAGTTCAAATCTTTGTTCACTTCTTAATAACTGCAAACGGGCAATTTATTAAATCTCACTAAGCTACAATTTCCTCCTCTTTAAAATAGGGATATTAATTGCACATACCTCATAGAGTTGTTGGGAGGATTAAGTAAGTTTATGATACAATGCTATTACTGCAATGCTAAAAAGTTATCAATTATTCTTATTGTGTTCCTCCAACTGAGGAGATCTTGCTTGGAGAATAAAAAGCTTTAAAATCAGTCAATTGAAAATCTCTTTGGAAACCTGAATAGTTTTGTTATGAATACAACAAATCAATGTTGATGAAATCCTCTTATGTCCTTCCACCATCTTGAACCAGCATGTAATCTACAACCAGTATCACTTCTGTTTGATTTATAATCTCTGTGGTCTTTGATGTCCTGTTAGACATTCATCAGTGGAAAGAATGGATTCTTATTCATCTTTAGATCCCTACATTTCCTTGGGAAAATTTTGAACATAATTAGTAAATATTTATAGATCTGACTTTTCAATATTACCATTAATAATTTTACATTTATGTATTTTTATTTCAGCTATTATATTGTTTGAGCTATCTTAAAATATTACAATGTAGACCATGGTAATGATCAAAGCAAACCACATAGAATTCTCCTGCCTCTCTAATTATTATGATTTAACTGTCTATCTTCAGTATAATAGACACTGCTTAGAAAAAATTTTATTTCTTATACTGTGTATTTTTGTCAAATATGGCATATTGATTAGTTGTGCTTGTCTAAGGCATGTTCAGATAAGGTTAGTCAGTTATACATTAGAGCACTTGGTCCCCTACAGTATAAGAACGTATGACCCTCCAAACTCTGATACCTGAGGAGTCAGGGAATTTAGGCTATAGCACTGCTCCACCACAGATTAATTGTGTGACTCTAAGTATTTCACTTAAATTTTCAGAGCCTTGGGTTTCTCATATGTGAAAAGGGTATAGGATGAGCAGATTGTCCAATTATATTCTTATTCCAGCATATTTCGATTGTTAATTGTATGTGATGAACCCTTTAAAAAATCCTTTTGGGGGGCGTGTATCAAATTGTGACATTTTAAAGAAAATAGAATTAATAGACGTACTATTTAGGCATGCTGGTGGTGTTTTAGCTTTATAACCAAGATATCTGAGTTTGAACTGTCATTTTCAGAATAATTGGTACATGCATGATTTTTAAACATGGTATGATTTATATGGGAGTTTTGATAGAGTCTATGGAAATGAAAAAGATGATTTATTGGTCCAGATTTTCTAGGAACTCAAGCCTACAGCATATTGGGATTTCTAATATATGGCTTTCCCATGAAGATTTGCAGATGGAGATTTTGAAGGGAGAGGTCTTAGGTCATCTCAAATGTTTGGAACACATATCTTGCCAACAGCCAACTCTTCTGCATTTTCATTCCCCAGTCAAGCAAAAGGAGCTGTATGCTAGCTATGCATGTGTGTCCTCATGCATGCACAGTTTCATCAGAGATCCATGCTTTGAATGCTGAGTCTTCAAGAGAAAGAGAATAGAACATACAAATCAATGAAGGGCAATTTGATATTAAATCTGAAGAATTTTTCTAAAAATTATTTGCATCAGCAACAGAGGGAAATGTTAATAACCTCGGACTAGAGCTCACTTAAATCCATTTTTCAAATATGAAGCAACCTTTCAATAAGCAGAATCCTTTTTTGTATGAAATGGTGGAAAACTAGGGCAGGAAGGACTGACTATTAGGGGTAAATTAAGCATTCCTAGACTTCAGTAACTTTTGCCTTAGACCTAAGGATGGACAGCAGAGAAACATAAAGATGCAAAATGATGAGTGCCCTAGTTGTATCGACTGTTACAGGCCTTAATACTCACCTCTTGCCAAGGAATCTGGTACCCTTCTGATGGAGGATAAAAGCCATCTCCTTCAATTCCTTCCCTCTTCCTGATGTCTGTGTAAATTGGGGAAAGGAAGACCCTGAATGCAGAGATATCCTTCTTAGGAAGTTCTGCAACATCCTCCTTGTTTTGCTTATATAAATAGTGGCTTAGGAAAGATGTTAAGCCAGGCATTGATGTAAACAATATACAAAGAGAACTATTCTGAAGAAATCTAGTCAACACTAACGAGAATGTCCTCATACACGTTCCTTGAAGGTACCAGGAGCTGGCTGCCAACCACATAAGTCTAAGTGTAGATGGGTTTGATCAAAAAGTTCAATTAGAAATGCTTTATTTCTTGTTGAAGCAAGATTTCTATGTCCCAGACCCTGACCTGTAAGTTGAGGGAAGTGTGAACATAAGGTTTTCTGTATATGAAAAAGGCACACATGTTGGCTCTACCTCCATAAATTAACAAAATGGCACTGGTCCATGGGTTGTGTTATGACAAACCATTAACTTTGCCTCTCTAAGCCCCAATCTATTCTGTAAAAGATAAATGCCACCTACTTCAGAGGATGCTGTATTAGTTGGCTAGGGATGCCATAATAACACCATAGACAGGGTAGCTTAAACAATAGAAATTAATTTTCTCACAGTTCTGGAGGCTGGAAGTTCAAGATCAAGATATTGGCAGGGTTGGCTTCTGGTGAGACCTCACTTCCTGATTTGTAGATGGTTGCCTTCTTGCTGCATCCTCACATGGGCTTTCCTCTGTCTACACATGCTCCTCCTTGTCTTTCCCTCTTCTTATAAGCACACCAGTCCTAGAGGACTAAGGCCCCACCCTCACGACCTCATTTAACCTTAATCCCCTCCTGAAAGGCTCTATCTCCAAATACAGTCACACTGGGGATAAAGGCCTTAACATACGAATTTTAGTGAGACACAATTCAGTGCGTAACTGAGGTTATGAGGACTGTAAGAGAAAACATATGCAAAGTACCTAAAGCAGTGCCTGATGCATCACAGATTGATGCTCAATGATACGGACATTTTTATTCAAAAACTTGACAGCCCTAGTGAGCAACTAGACCATGCAGGGCTGAGGGTCAGAACTTGGACTATAGTGACCCCATGATGGCAAGGCCATACAATTTGTAGTTATAATTATCCTCATTTTATAAGGGTGGAATTGGGTTGGTTAGTAGATCCCAGGGCTCGTAAGGTCACAGTCAGCTTCTGAGTCAGTGTGGCTCTCTCCAGAGCCCTGGGTCTGTTCATTCCATCTCAGGCCTGAAGTAACATATTCAGTTACCATTGTACCATACAGCCACCCATCCCAGGGGACAGCCTCTGCCATTTGTCTTCACTGAAGTTTGACCACACTTGAAGGAAAACCTGCAAACTGGTCATCTACCAGACAGAGAGGTTTGATGGAAAACTTTGGTCACAGACCTTGCTGTCATATCTGTGGGAACTGTTCCAACCATAGAGATGCCTGGGCTGATTAAAAAGTTTCACTGCCCTTTGGAAATTGAAGATTGTGGTTAGTCTTTATGAGAGATAGGAATACCTGATTTGTCTTCAAATTTGATTTATTGAAACCTCTAGTTTCAAAGCTCCCAGCATAAAACCACCTAACCATGAAAATGGCAAAGCTAATGTTCACACTCTCAGTTCAGATGCTGGCAGAAAAAAGGTTGTTTTAGCCTCAGGCTTGGAGTGGCAAGTACGGGGCCTGGGAGTGCACATGCAGAACCTGCCTCATCTGGACAATGAAGGGTAGTTAACTCCAGCCTCCATGTCCTTTATCCTTTTTTCTCGTTTTCATGGCGTTTGGCTCTTGTTACCCTCACCCACTGATTCTACTTTTCACTGTGGATATGCCATAAAACACTTATACCTCAGAACATATGAATCATTGAGCCAAAGAACCTAAGAGCTGGAAGGAAAACTGGTGATGTTATGTTCAATGTATTAAGAAGGAATAGAAACTCAGTGAGATGCTGTCTGTTCCCTGAGAAAACCCAACATCTCAGCTTGTGGCAGGGATGTGATTTAGAGAATGGACTTGAGGACACGGGGAGGGGGAAGGGTAAACTGGGACGAAGTGAGAGAGTGGCATGGGCATATATACACTACCAAATGTAAAATAGATAGCTAGTGGGAAGCAGCCGCATAGCACAGGGAGATCAGCTCGGTGCTTTGTGACCACCTAGATGGGTGGGATAGGGAGGGTGGGAGGGAGACGCAAGAGGGAGGGGATATGGGGATATATGTATACATATAGCTGATTCACTTTGTTATACAGCAGCAACTAACACAACAATGTAAAGCAATTATACTCCAATAAAGATGTTAAAAACCAAAACAAAACAGCACATCTTCTGAGTCCCAGACCAGGACTATGCTTTAGGCTGTGGTTATAAACAGTGAGAATTAGGTTTAATTTATTCCATACACCAAGCCTATTATTATAATTTGCATGGTTAAGTGAAAAACTGAAAAAAAGATATTCATGAGAATGAAATGGAGAAATGCACTGGATCTTCACACTTTTTGGAAGATCTTTTCAAACTACTGTAGGCAGAACTCTCAGATGGCCCCCAAGATTCCCACCCTGTATAATTATTTCCCTTTGAGTGTGGCAGGACCTGTGAAGATGATAGGGTATCACTCCCAAGAGTAGCTTACCATGCATGGCAAAGTTTAAGGGATTTTGCAGATGTAATTAAGGTCCTTAATCAATTGATTTTGAGTCAATCAAAAGGGATATTGTCCTCATCAAGCCTAACCTTATCAGGTGAATTGTTAAGGAAGTCAAAGAGATCTGAAGGGAGATTTTCCTCCTGGCTTTCAAGGAGCAGGCCACTCTAAGTTCTGCAGATTCAAGAAGAAGATCATGAAAGATTAGAAGAGAACCTGAGTAACAGATGAGACTGTAGCCCCTGGCTGACCCCTTGTGAGACCCTGAGGAGAGGACGGAGCTAAGTCATGCTCAGACTCCTGACCCACAGAGTGGGGGTAATCAATGGTTGTTGTTTTAGCCTCCAAGTTTACAATAATGTGTTATCGCAATTTACAACTAACACAGATTTTGGTACCTGGAAGTGGAGTGATACTGTAGCAAAAATCTAAAAATATATGAGAGCAGCTCTGGAATTGAGCAGTGGACAGAAATTGGAAGAATTTTGAGGAGGATAACAGAGAAAGCCTGAATTTTCCTGAACAGACTGTTGGAAGAAATAGGAACTTTGAGGATGTTCCTAGTGAGGGCTTAGAAGGAAAGGCATAACATGTTACTGGAAACTATTATGTAGTGGCAGAAAGCTTAGTGAAATTGCCTTGGAGTTCTGTGGAAAGCAGAACTCACAAGTGTTACACCTAGTTATTTGCAAAGGAGATTTCCAAGTTGCTGCCTGCTTTCTTCTTGTTGCTCATAGTAAAATATGAGAGGAGAGAGAGAAATTGAGGGATGAACAGTTAAAAAGAACTAAAATAAGAACATATGATTTTGAAAATTTGGCCTGAAGCAGGTTTTGTACAACTCTTGAGCTAGGAATGGTTTTTATATTTTTAAAGAACTGATTTTTTAAAAAAAAGAAAGAAAGAAAACAAAAAGGAAGAATATGCAACAGAAACCATATGTGACTTGCAAAGTCTAAAATAATTACTATTTCGCCCTTTACAGAAAAGGTTTGGCCACCTCTATCCTAGAAGATGAAAGTAAAACCTCTCAGAGTGAGTCTGTATGTCTCTGGATGCCCTTACAGTCATAGCAGGATGGAAATGAAAGGTGATGGATGGTGAATTCTTGACAAAGGAGAAAGAACCAGAATCTTTACAGCATCAACTCTAGCGATGGGAAGAAAATTTAGGAGACTGTGGCCCATAGTTAGAGCTGCATCTAATCCAGTTCAGAGAAGAAGTCTTCAGCCTTAACTTGGACACGATCTGTCTAATGTATCAAAGAAAGATGTCAGATAAAGCAGTCTCATTGTTCATTAAAATAAACTTTGATGACTTTGGGGCTATATTTGGAGGTTTGGATTCTGGTGACCTCAGAAGACCCATGGAGAAAGATGTATACAAAAAGGCTTGATTTTGTTTCCAAGGTATCTCTTACTTGAGAACATTTTCAGAATCTCACCGTGTACAGTCGAGATAGAATAAGATTGTCAAAGAAGGGCAAGTGTCTGTGTGGTGGCAGCTGGGGATGGGATGGCAGTGCGATTAGTGGAAAGAACCCTGGCCTTGGATTCAAGAGTCTTGGGCATGTCATTAACCACCTCCTTGTCTGAATTTCTCCATGTGTACATTGGAGGGAGAGTTGACATAGGCCAGTGGTTTTCAAACTAAATTCAGAAAAGCATAGGGTAGCCAGGAGGTACTTCAAGAACCATCGTGAGGCACAAGGAGAAAGAATAACATGTAGGCTTCAGCTACCCCCGGCTGTTCCATCAGAGAAGCTCTGCTGTTATATCTTACCTGTAGATTTTGTAATATCTAACAGATTTTAGATACAATTTCTTATTTAAAAAAAGATTCTACTCTTTAAAAAGAAAAATAACAATCCTTAAGTTTGGTTCTATCACTTGTTTTCTAAAATTCTGTGATCTGTTATTCTCCCCTTTAAGCCGAGTTGGTATGGGGGAGGGAGGTGGTCAGAAGGGTAGCGGGGAGGGGACAGGCTGAATCTGCAGAACTGATATTGAGGGTTAAGATGAAATGCTGGGTCTGGAGCCATGGAGAAGGTAGATGTCTCTAAGGGACCTTCTTTATCCAGACCTCCAGGATTCTGAGTCTATAGGCTGTGTAGATCAGAGTTCAGTATGGTTAAAACCAACAGGCAGCACCCAGGAGTTCAGAGCCTCTAAGGACAAGTCTTTATTCAAACCTCCAGGATTCTGAGTCTATAGGCTGTGCAGATCATAGCTCAGTGAATGGTTAAAACCGACAGGCAGCACCCAGGAGTTCAAAGCCTCTAAGGACAAGAGGTGTTTTTTTCCAGGTCAGGCAGATTTAGGATTCTAGACTAGGCATCTGGGCAGCAGTGAGGTGAGGGCCCAGACAGGATGCCTAGGCAGCAGGAATACCTTAGTGTTGGAAAATCTACTATTCCTGTCAGGTGCTCTTCATATTCTTTCTGGGTAAATCCTAGAACAAGGATAGCCTGTCACACAGCATCTTCTTGTACCTGTCAAGTTCCAGAACACAAATCCTACAGTGTTTAGTCTGGAGACAAGCATAGGATTCTCTGTTCAAACCATTTCCTTTAACTGATTAGAAATCTAAGGACAAGGGCAAAGACTAGTTTATTATTTCGGGTACAGGCTCAGCTGCTGCAACAAAAGACTCAACAAAACAGAAATGGCTTAAATAAAACAGAATTATATGTCTCTACTTTATGGGAGTGCCAGACTGGGTAGCCTGGGGCCTGTGGAGCTACTCTGATGCTGTCTCCAACATGTGACTTCTGTCTCTAGGGCTAAGGCAGCCGGTGGAAGGGGAAAGAGGAAGTGAAAATAAGCAGCTTCCTCCTTAAGCACATCACCCGGAAGTACATTTCACATCTGCCAGATTGTAATCACAGTTGCAAAGGAGGCTGGGTATATAATCTCTATCTAGGAAACCCTGCTAAAACTTGGCAAGTGTTATTACTTAAGAAATAAAAGGAAAGTGGATAGTGGGATGCAGTTGGCCTCTGTCACAAACAAAATTCTTGAAATAAAGGTGAAAATTTAAGACTTTTTGTGCTCATTTCACATCCTTGGGAATGGACTCTGAGTCTGCTGAACCACAGAATAGAGAAACTTGAAGGTTGTTAAAGACCATTTAGATCAAGAGCCTCAACTTATGAATATGTCTAACTAAGAAAGATAAAATGACTTTAATATCCTCCTGTCAGATGATGGTAGAGCTGACGTTAGTCTGTAATTTTGCCCCTCCACCATCACGCACATAGACCACAGCACTTAGCATAGGGCACTACTCTAGGTATTCAACAAAAAGTCGAAAGAAAGAAGACATGGAGGAAAAATGAATAAAAGGGAAAGAAATGGAAGAAGAGAAGAATAGAAAGAATCATGAGAGAAATGAGTAGAGACACTGGCAGAGATGATCTGCTTTTTGGAATCTCACCTGCTTTTCCCTTTCTCCACTTGTCCTCTTTATCCTGAGCATGGCTGCATCAGGGCATCAGGTGCAGATCGTAGTCTTGCTCTCAGCTGACCAGACGAGGCAGCTCATTGTGTACCACAAAGGACTTACATGCAGTATGGAATAGTCCCAACCAGTGATGCTATCAGATACGGTGATGGGCACTGGGATGAGATGGCCATCATCAGTGTGAGTGTATTGCACCAGGTGGGCAAACTTCAGTCACATAAATCAGGGTGCATGATCAAAAGTCCTAAGACAAGGGGAGAACAGGTATTAGGAAGGACTAGCTCAGGGATTCAGGCAGCCATGATTAACAGTTCATCTTGAGATTGATCTGACCAATGAGGAAGCTGAACTGCTGATACCTGGATATCATCAGAAAGACTCTTCTGGACATAAAGGGGCCATGTGCTCTGAATGGATAAGATTCCCACTTAAAGCTAAAACTCTCAGAAAGTTCAAGACATATAGAGATTCACTGGAGATAATTCATAACGCAAAAATCCATTCTTTCTTTCCATCTCATCCCTGTAAAGACATCCTGCACGGGGACCTGGATTCTGAGCCATAAAGAATGTAGATCAACAGAGAGGAGAAGAGAGGTCATTTTGGTTGAAGAGGATAGAAGAAGGTACATAATGAAGGTTTCAGCATTTTTTATTAAAGGAACTATTTGTGGTCCCAGGAGAGATCTAAACACTGGGACAGTTCTTCACCCATCTGGAGACCACACGGAGACCACAGAGGTAGTGATGAATCGTGGGTGCCTAGATTCCAGACCAGAGTTCTTAATGTGTCAAAAGAGATCATATTCACGCAAATCCTTACAGGAAGATAATGAGACAGCAAGAATATTTGATGAGAAAAAGTAATCAATCAAACTAAATGTCCCTCTAAATCTCAGTTGCCCTTAATAATAGCTAGTATTCATTTCTTACCAGTTGCAGTCACTGTTCTAAGTACTTCACATGTACCCCTTTGAAATATTCTTATTATCCCCATATTTTAAATAAGAATATTGCACAAAGGTTAAGTAAATGGTCTAGGCCTAGAGCTATTTGGTATTAAGTGGTGAAGCTGGGATTTGAACCTAGGCTACTTGGCTCTCCAATCTGCCTGCCTGACCACAAAACCCTTCTGCTTGTCAATACTGATATTATTTTTCTGTTTTGGGTTCTTTTCAACCATTGATCATTTTCTTTAGGCTATTCTGTATCCTTGGTAAAAAGTAAGCCGTTTAATGGCAGGGACTGTGTTGCTTTCCCTTGGGCCTTTACCTAATGGCAAGCATATAGTCACTACCTTGGAAGTCCTCGACTGAGGACCTCCTGAAGTTAAACCTTCACAGTCCGGTTAAAAATTCTCTGCACATTATTATTAAAGGCAAATGTGAGTTCATCCTCACCAATGACCTCTTCTACTTACAAGTAAACTGCCCAGGCATTATATTAAGAGCTAATAGCTTCAACTCCCATCCCGTTTCCGTGGGTAGAGAGGTCAGAGTAACACTCATCAATAACCAGGCCACTGCAACACCATCCTGCCCTGAACTGACACCAATGAGCCATCCTTGAAGAGTGCATTTCCTTTTGGCTTCTTTTGTTGGCAGCATTTCACCTTTTAGTCACTTTCATCCTTTACTTGCTGGGATATTGCATTGCTGAGACCTAAGATTAGTTGCTTGTGGAAAAACAAGTGGGTGTTTGCAACAGGCTCTGTTAAAATCATTACCCATTCTCCTCCCAGCACTGCCTGGACCAAATGCCTGGATTCGTGACTGTTGAAAAAGCAGTGCTCAAATCCATTAATCCCATCCTTTAAAATAGATCTTTCTAGATGAAGAAGAAAAAGTGGAAAACATTTTCTTTGCAGTTATTTTGGGAAAGTGACCTGAGAATATAAAGGGCACTCAATAACTCTTTGTTGAATAAATGTGTGAACTGAAAAACTTTTGCAGAATTCTACATTATGAAGACCCCATTCCCAGAGGATTGGTCTTGGGCCGAAGACAGTTTCCTCCCACTTAATACGCTGCCACCTTCCTCTTGCAAAATCTACCAACTCCAACATGTATGTCTTCATCCAGCTTTTCCATTCATTCATGAGTCACTTAGTCAAGGCTTCTGTTGATCAAGATCCATGTGGAATTGGAATGCAGTGTTGACATAGCAAAGGCCCTTGAGCACAAGATGATCTGTTAGCGTCTGTTCCTTGAATTGGTGTTTCTACGTGAAATTGTTGACTTGCATTCATATTTTAGGAAGGTCCTGAAAATTCCTGAAGTTAACAGGGGTTTCTTGTCAAGAGCCCTTCCCCCTAATGGCAGAAGTGATCATGGGAAGTACCTTTCTCATTTCATGAACCTGATACCACCTTGGCCACAGTTTGTTGGACTAAAGATGCGTGGCTGTCTATAGATTAGAGAACTCATCAGATTGTATCTTGTGGGAAACCTAAAGAGAGGGTTAGTCAGCAAAAACAAAAGTGGGTAGAAAATTATATAAATTGCTCACTCCATCAAAAAAACGAGTAGTCCCTCTTTATTAGTCAGGGAAGTTTGTGCTATTCTGCAATAACAAATAACTCCAATATCTCAGTGTCTTAACCTAACAAAGTTTTACATCCCACACACACTTTTTATCCACTTCTCTGCTGTATACAGCTGTGGTACCCAGGCACCCTATAGCTACACCATCTAGAACGTGCAGACATGGCCACGAGGCAAGGGAGACTGGAGAATTATGCACGGACTTTTCATTGCTTCAACTTGGAAACACCACTTGTCACTTCTACTCAGATTTTATTCCCTAGGACTCGTCAAATGAATCCACTTAATTGCATAAGGCTGGGAAATGTCAGGAATCAATATCTGGTGAGCATTACTCTCTCTGCCACATACAACTAATACTATATATTTATATATTTATAACTTAGATGACTGCCATAATTTATGGTATACATTATCAGAAAACCATTCAAAATTAAAAAGTATAATGGTGAGATTTTAAAAAATGTATTCTAGTACATTTTCTCCCTGCACTCTGTCTAGTCTTGCACATCCATTGGAGGCCATGATTCCAGAGTTACTAACATAGCATGACATAGAGAGGTTCTCTGTGAGGCATGGCTGTATCACTGATGAAAGAATTTCTCTTTTTCCCCCCTGCCCTACTGTCCTTACAGTGAATCCCACTTATGGAGATAATCTGAGTTTACTTTCGTTCCAAATAACCTGAAAGAGTTTAGCTAACAAAACTCTCCTCTGCCTGTCTCTCTGACACCTGTCAGAACAGTCCAGTCTAGAAATGCCATCAGCTGCTTTCTGCCTCTAGAGAAAAGCAATGCTCTGGTTGCTTGTTCTTTCTTGAATGTCCCCCAATCCACGTGAATCCCTTCTGCATGCATTTCTTGATGCCCTTTCCAGCACAGGGCCTGGCACACGGTATTTATTCAGAGATAATCCAATGATCATTCTGCCTCAAGGCCAGGTTGGTTCACAACACAGTAGTTCTTCCTACCTGTTGGCCCCTCACACAGAGAATCATAGATATTTTTCCAAGAAGAAGAGAACCTTGGATTGAATTCAGTACAACACTTTTATCATCCAGATGAGGAAATTAGCAAATTGAGGCCCAGGTATGTTGAATAACTGGCCTAAGATCAAACACTGACTTAGTAGCAAAACCCATTATATAGTCAGGTTGTTTTTACTCTTAGAACTTGCCAGGGATGGTGAGGGAGGGAGCACATAACAAAGAAACACAAAATGTAAAAACAAACCATAATTTTGCTTCATCTTTGTTTAGGCCTTTCTCTGTCTTTTATGAACATTGAAATCAAATATATAATGCTAATTAGAACTTAGCATATAAATAAGGATAAGAGAATGTTTGATGAAAGATTGGAAAAGAAAACACTGTTTGAAGCAACCCTTCCATCTATTCCGGAGAAGTCCAACATAACCCACCAGCATCTTCATGCAGCCTAACCTTAAATTAATCCAAGCAATGAGCTTCGCACTTATAGTCCAGTCCACTGGGAAAGAGGGATTTCATTTCCAGGGACTTCACCAAAGTGGGGACCTGATTCTACAAACCATTACAGTTTTCTGGAGGATTCTTGAAATTTTTCTTAGCATTTAGTAATCTGATAATATTTGTAATTCTCATTCAGTGTTAAGTTATACCTATATTTAACGGACTTTCTAATGTTCATTGAATGGCCAAAGTAAATTGAAATTATATAATGAATGACATCATTCATTCAAGAAACAGTCTCAATGGGAACTTACTCTGTGCAGACACTGTGCTGGTGCTGCGGATAAAACAGTGCACAAAGCAGATATGTTTCTGTCCTTATCAAGCTTCAGTGTTAGAGCCTGGGGGATCCAAGTTTTGGTTTCTCTGGATCTCTGGAGTCCCTGTGAGAACTCTGTCCTGTATCTCAGTGGATCTTCAAGGGCAAATTTTGCACTTTGTACTATCTAGTTTAGCATCCTGGTACAGAGTTTAGAAGAGCTGCCTTTGAAGTGATAATACCTGGGTGTGAATCCCAGCTCTGCTACTTACTAGTTCTATTACTTTGGACTAGTTACTGTGATTACTTACAAACTCTATGTCAGTTAGCTCCTGCTGCACAAGAAAGCATCCCACAACTTAATGGCTTGGCAAAACATTCATTAATTTTTTTCCTCGGGAGTTCATGGCTCAGCTGGGGCTCAGCTGGGGCTCAGCTGATCTGGGAACACCTGCTAGCCTGGGCATGTTCTTCTCATGGAGATGGCAAGGAGTCAAGGGCTCCTGATCAGCAGGATTGGGTTAGATGATGTATGTGATTACCACATGCTCTCCACCTACGGCAGATGTTATTATACTTCAAGTTTCCCCTTTGACATTTGGACAACTCTCTTGAATGTTACCTTGCTCCACTGTTCTCTGATTCCTCCCTGCCTCTTACCTTTTTACCACACCGTGGAAGCTCCCACTTCCTCAAATTAGACCAACTCCTGCCTCTTGAGAAGGATCTGGACTTGGTTTGTAATTATGGGACATTCTCTGAATCACCTCTGGAAGAACCTCTTGCCCACTTCCTCAGATTAGACCAACTCCTGCCTCTTGAGAAGGGTCTGGACTTGGTTTGTAATTATGGGACATTCTCTGAATCACCTCTGGAAGAACCTCTTGCCCAGAACTCTACACCTTCCTTCCTGGGGCATTCCCTCTCAGCTGGAGCACTGCTGTGGTGACCAGTTCCCCTCTGGCAGCCCAACTGACAGGCAGAATTCACCAGCAGTGGTGCTGAAGAAGGGTAATATCACTCCTGTTGCGAATGTATGATACAGATTTTCACAATTTATCCTCATAATAGTATAGAAGGTCATTTTATTACCCCCTCCAATAGATGAAGAAATTGTTGGCATGTATTAACTTTGTAAAGTTTAAATATTAAATTAGAATGAAATAATATTTGCTGGGTTTTATGGGAGTTAAAAGAATAACATCCCGGGACTTCCCTGGTGGTCCAGTGGGTAAGACTCTGTGCTCCCACTGCAGGGGGCCCGGCTTTGATCCCTGGTTGGGGAACTAGATCCCACAAGCACGCCATAACTAAGAGTTCGCCTGCCACCACTAAGGAGCCCGCCTGCTGCAACTAAGCCCTGACACAACCAAATAAATAAATATTTTAAAAAAGGAAAGTCAGAAAGAAAGAGAATAAAGTCAAGGTGATCTTTCAGAATGTCAGATAAAACAAAGAGAAGGCGAATTCCCTGTCGGTCCTCTGATTAAGACTTGGTGCTGTCACTGCATTTGGAAGGCTAAGATGTCAAGCAGTCTGCTCAAACGTCCCATTAACAGTAGTGGGTCCTCAGTGGCATGTTGCTGTGCAGAGGTGTAAGCCCCTAGGTGAGATGCGTTATTTACACACACACACACACACACACACACACACACACACACTCTCTCTCTCTCTCTCTCTCTCTCTCTCTCTCTCTCTCTCTCTCTCTCTCTCTCCATCTCTGGAAATCCCTTCTTTATATTTCTTTATTATGTTTTCTCTGGGGCTTACAAAGTCTAAGCACATGCATGATCTCATAGCAAGCCCACAGGGCAAATCATGTAGATGGTTAGCCCCTAGTACAGGCAAGGGGACCAAGGCTCAAAGAGCTACGCCTTGGCCTAGGGCAGTGCAGTGGTAAGTGACAGGAGCCTCGGAGCCTTGAGTCTTCACCCTTCAAATCCTATAAGCTGGAGCTTCACCCTAGACTCTCCAAGGTGAAAAACGATTGCGCTTACGAGGACTTGTTTTAATGAATAGCCCTCCCTTCTCCCCAGGAATTTCCTCAAGCCTCCAGAATGGACTCAGGGGAGCACAAGTTCTGGCATGAAGCCAGCTCATTGGGAGGGGAGACACCAGGGCAATGGTAGAGCTCTATTGGAATGCTTTCAGTCCAGGAAAACAAGTAAACAAACAAGTAATCATTGTTTCTTTTCTAAAAAGCTCAAAATGAGAAACAAACCCAATCTATAAGCCAGTGCTTCCTGCCCAGCTTCCTCAGTTTGAGTGGACTATGGCCACTGCTTTCTTAATAAACCTTGTTTGCCCTTCTGTAATCCGAATAATCTTATCTTTGGTTGCAGAAGAAACAATAGGACACTTTGTTGCAAAGTCTTCTGGAGCTTTGAATTACACTCTGTTACAGAGGACCAAACCAGTTCCCGCCCCATTCCACTCTTCATCCCTCCCGCGCTCCCTGGCTGCAACACCAAGTGATGAGTCTATATGCCGTGCCAGGTTCTACACGGGGCACCAGGCCTTGGGGAAAAAGATACGTACGGCTTTTTATAAAATCACTATGTCCTTATTTATGTTCCTTTCTCCATCTAGGACCCTGCCCTCAGATCTCCACTGATGAATTTCTTTTGGTTATTCAAAGGCCCTTCCCAATACCATCTCATTGGGAAGGTTAGATGCTCAGTGCCTTGCTATGATAGTTTAGCCTTTTTGAGATCTGCAAGGAAGAGAAAGGTAAAAGTGACGAGTAGCCAACAAGGAGGCAAATAACAGATCTTGTTTGGAATGTGGGTGGTGTGTATTTTCTCCATCAGTTTATCAGTTGACCATTAAGAGCCATTAGAGACCATTACCATCATAGTCTGAGTGTTTATAAATGAGTGTAAGTCAATTAGCAGGATCTTGAGAGAGAGAGAGAGAGAGAGAGAGAGAGAGAGAGAGGGAGGGAGTAGGGACCTGCTATGAAGAATTTAGCTGCTTAGAGAAATCAGATGTTCTAGATGGGGGACTATCTGAGAAAGGTATTTATGTGAGAACACATTTCAATATCAAGTGATAGGAATACAGAGAACTTCTAAGAGTGTGGGTCATGATGAAGTGTGTGAGATGCGTGTGTCTCTGTGCTCGCGTACACATCTGCATGAAGATGGTGTAAGAAATAAGTTGGCCCCAGGGGTCTGGCCACCTGGGAGAAGGTGTTTTTTTCTGTTTGTTTGCTTGTTTTTTTGGTGAGGTTTAGTGTCACACTCTAAAGTATTAAGTGAAGAAAAATAAAAGCATAAATACAGATCACTAGAAGTATATATATATATTTCATCCTTCAGAAAGCATGTACTGGGATGAAAGTAGAGATATAATTCTACTTTTAAAAAAATCAGTTCCTGTTTGTACATTACGGTCAGTGAATAGATATTGAGAAACAAGTTGAGATCTAAACGTGTCTAAATATGTATATATGTGTTTGTGATTAGAACAAACTAGTTTTCTGAGACATATACATTGTTAGCATGAGGAGTCAGTATGTTCAGAACTGCTTACCACACAGAAGAATAGCAGGTGCATATCTTCACAATAAATAAAATTCAATTTCTATTCATATAATCTCTATTACAGGCTTAATAAAGCATTTGCATACTGTTGAAGGAGAAACGAGAAAGAAATTGAGTAAGATCCTAGGAGGTTTAGCAAATCAGAGATAGAATTTGAATACATTTGGAAAAGATATTTGTATAATTAGTCTTCCTAATCTGGTATCTATGGAAACAAACATATATTAATACCCAGAATAGATCATCGTGTCTTTGTTAATTTAAGACAGAGCCCATCGCTTCCTGACACCACCACAGCTTCAGGGCCTAAAGCTCAGGTCTCCTCTCCAAAGGTCAGCCCTGGACCTAAAGGAAGATGACAGAGTCTTGGAATTTGATCAATCTGAGCACCCCCTTTCCAGACCGTGTGAGTCTGCTGTCCTCTTTGCAGGTTTTCCAAAGGCTAAAATACGAATTTCAACCACCTGCTTTTTAAAAAACAAAAGGACAAAAAGTTCCAACAGGAATCATATCAGTATGGGTAAAAGAAAGACTCAGCTGCAGGTTAGGTAAACTTAACAGGTTTCCCTGATGGTCCCTATTTCTTCATTCGCCACACAGACGTTAGAGCTGGCAATCGGCTTACAGAGAACAGGTGGAACAGGGAATCCCAAGACGGCGCTCCGCTGGTGAGGGGGATCTACAGCTACAGTCCCTGATCCTGATCCCTCCAACTTGTGGGGTGGTTTGTTGGTGTGAGTTTTACGATTTCTCCAGCACTGGAAGGCTGCCACACAAAATAGCCCCTGACCACCTAACAACTGGTAAGTCAAAACATGAGATAGAATTTTCTCTTCCGATCATTAGCAAGCAATGAAGGGATGGTGAATTCAACCGGACTTCCAGCAGCAGGGAGATTTTGAGATTGTTGCTGCCAATACAACTTTGTTTGGACCTGTGCTAATGAAGACTAGATGCACCCTCAGGAATTCAAAATATATGTATTATTCAAAGAAAATGAAAACAACATAGCTCATTTATCTACCTTTTCCTAAAACATGTTGTTTAGGGCCTTTTCCATGGCGCAAATGACCAGTCTAAGATGAAAGAGCAAGCTATTCTATGCTATCCTGCAGGTTCATAATGATGATAACGTGTGTGTGTGTGTGTGTGTGTGTGTGTGTGTGTGCGCGCGCGCGCGTGCACGCGTGCGCACGTGCACGGGCGCACATGTGAATGGTGGTGGAGGATACAGAGCATCAGATACTTGCCTTTAGGGTTACCATAATTGATGGTCATTCGTTATTTTACTCTTAAAAATATTTATTGAATACCTACCCAATACTAGCACTCTTCTAAGCATTGAGGATACAGCAATGATAGAACAAGCACATTCTCTGCTCTTAGGAAGACTGTATTCTAGTGGAAGTACCAGATAATAAATGAATAAGCAAATATATATATGAGTTGGCAGGTGCTGGGCAGTGCTGTAAGGGAACAGAAACCTGGGCAAGGGGTGAGAAAATGACCAGGGTGTCTATTGAATAAGGATGGTCAATGAAGGCCTCTCTAATTAGGTGTCATGTGAACAGAGACCTGAATGAACTGAGAGAACCAGACCCGTGAGCATCTCAGGGAAGACCGAGAGACTAGTAAGTGTGAAAGGATGTGAGGAGACACTTGTGGGAGGGTTGTTATTAATCTGTCAGATTCCAAGTAAGTTGTTTCAGGAAAGTCTGCTGTTTGATGAAGGCTGGCAGCTTTGTAAGGGAGTTAGAACTGACTCAGCATTCTCGCCCTGGGACACACAAAAGGTCTCATGTTCTGCCAGCTGGTAATGCGTTTCCACCCTTTACCTTCCACTCCCATTTCTAGATTTACGTGGCTTAAATACAGTATGAACAGAAAAAATACACAGATAAGACCTGCACACAATGAGGGGCTTTCTCAAAAAGGGATTACGCAGGATCAAAATGGAGCAATCATAGGAGATAAAGAATACAAGTCATGACATGCAGGAAGCGACAGTGCAGATGGCTTTGCATCTGCCACATCTGCAGATGATAGGGTGATAGGATTTCTGAGCCCTTCCCAATACAGGGCACCGTGCCCCTATGCTGTGAAGGAGGGAAAGTGAAAGGAATGCGTAATCCATGTCCCCATGGAGCTCATGCCTAGGTCAAGTGACAACAGCCCTGGCGTTTCTTCAAGATGACTCGGAGGAGAACAGCCATTGCGATCTCTGACGTCAGACAGAAAACAGTTCAGAGCCCAGTTCTACCACCTGTAACCTGTCAGACCATAAGTGAGCCTTTCAACATGGCAGAAACTCAGATTTCAACAGGGTCTTTATACCTGCCTCTTAGGCTTGTTGTGAGAATACATTAGTTCACGTGCATAAAGCAGCTAATACCGTGCTAGGTGTTTCCTTCTGGAGTGGGAAGGTTATTCACTCCTAGGAAGCCCGGGATATCCTTCAAAATGGCCTTTGCATAATGGGCAACTTATAGTGTCATGACTTAGTAGTCATCCAGACGCCTGGATATACTGATGCAGTACAGTGCGAATGGGCTTGGTGTGACTTGTGAACTTCATGTATAGCTATAATCATGTCTGTACTTTATGTACTTTTACATTTTAAATCAGTCTTGTCACGTCTCTCTGTGAATTATTTTCATTAAATGCACCCATCCATTTCCACCTAGAACACATAATCATTAAATCTTTTGTTTGCTAAAGAAAGCTGCGAACATATGCATATAATGAATTCTTACATCTGATTAATTAGCCATCTCACATATGTTAAGTAAAATTTACTGTAGGCTAAATCCTGGACATATAAAATCAAATAAAATTGAATTGGATCCTACTTTCCAGGAAAACACACTCTAGTCATGGGGCAGGAGATGTAAACAATATTTGCAACACACTGTGATAATCACTGATACAGAGATACCCTCACATATCTTGGAAGCACTAAGGAGGGATTTACTCCATTTAGGTGTTGGCAGTGCCTGAGGGAGTCTGAACTTCCTTTTTTTTTTTTTTAATTTTTATTGGAGTATGGTTGGTTTCCAGTGTTGTGTTAGTTTCAGGTGTACAGCCCATGTACATATACATATATCCACTCTTTTTTGATTCTTTTCCCATACAGGTTTTTATGGAATATTGAGTAGAGTTCCCTGTGCTGTACAGTAGGTCCTTATTAGCTATCTATTTTATATAGAGTAGTGTGGATGTGTCAATCCCAGAGGTGAAAATGGAAATCATATTTGGAAGTATAAGTGCATATGTTAGGTAGCGGAGATTAGCCTGGAAGGGTTTGTGGAGTAACTGCGGAGAAAGGGGGGCGAGAAGAAAGGAAAGTTGATGGAGGAACCGGAGGAGCGGGAAAAAATGAGGAAGGAAAGTGATGAGAGAAGAGAGATCAACTGCTGAGAAGCTTGAAGCCATCAACTCCATTCACCCACGTAATTTCACTGAGGACCTTCTGTGCCCCTTACATGGCTTAATGCTGGAGACGTAAAACTGAATGTTGTGTGACCACAGAGATGGCTGTCACTGACCTCTAACTCTACCTTGTTTTCCTTGAACACATTGTCACATCAGTGACAAGGGAAAATCTTGCCAGACTTCTCTAATGCAGAACAAACCTTTATTTTATCTGTTAATTTTTCACAAGGAAGGATACGTGAGGTAGACAGATTTGGAATCCATGGTTCCAAAACATTTATATAAACCAGAAAGTGGATGTTACAAGATGCTACGAGAAGTGAAGGTGAGCTTTCAAGCTATCAGGGTGATGCTTTGGGCATCTAAAAAAGTATATATACCAACTATGTCTATCTTACCAGAAACATACATAAGTATTATATCAGTCAGGGTTCTCCAAAGAAACAGGACAAACAGTATGTGTTTTATAATATGGAGAGAAAGAAAGAGATTAATTTATTTTAAGAAATTGGCTGATGTGATTTGGGGGACATGTCTGACATTTGCAGTGTAGGCCAGCAGTCTGGAGATCTAGGGAAGAGTTGATTTTTCAGCTCAAGACTGAAGGCAGTCTGGAGGCAGAATTATTTTACCTTTGAATCTTTGAGGAACCTTAGTCTTTGCTCTTAAGGCCTTCAACTGATGGGATGAGACCTACCCAAGTTATAGAGGGTAATGTGTTTACTCAGAGTTCACTGATTTAAATGTTAATCACATCTGAAAAATACCTTCGCAGCAACATCTAGTCATTTGAACAAAAGACTGAGCACCATAGCCTTGCCAAGTTGACACATAAAATTAACCACCACAGATCTCTATACAGTTTTAACCCCTTGGAAGAGCTTATGAAGAGCCATGGATGGGAACAATTCTCTAAACTGGTGCTGTATTTTAAGGCAATAGGCCGTAGGCTGCTAACAGTGATGCAGATGGTGCTAACAATCAACACTTACTGAAATTCCATTTATTCATTCATTATTTTGATAAATATTTACTGAGACCATCCTGTTTGTCAAATCCTGTCATTTGAGAGAAATCAATATGCTATTAACCTGTCCCAAGAAGCTTACAATTGGAAATAAATACCAGAGCTAGAGTAACCCTTAGAAATAATTTAATCCAGAGGAGTGGAGAGACTAACTCCTGATCATACAGTGTGTGAATTGCACAGCTGGAGTCATGATTCAGAAAGTCTAATTTCCACATAGTGCTCTTTTCCCTGAATGAGAATTCAGACACTGCCCGTATTCCTGGGCTTAACTTCATATACCAACCACGGTGTAAAACTCCTGAGAATGTCTGGGTCTCATTGCATAATCAGATGAGTCACATTTGAATTTTGGGAAGTATGATAATGTGTAGAATAATCCAGAAAAGCAAGTAGACTCTCTTATCTCCTCCTTAGGTGGGCTTCTAAACAGCAGATCTTTTTTTTTTTTTTTTTTTTTTTTTTTTTTTTTTTTTTTTTTTTTTT
>NW_020837956.1:31296256-31503858 GCF_003676395.1 Aethalodelphis obliquidens
GGGCCTCCCACCGTTGTGGCCTCTCCCGTTGCAGAGCACAGGCTCCGGACGCGCAGGCTCAGTGGCCATGGCTCACGGGCCCAGCCGCTCCGCGGCATGTGGGATCTTCCCGGACCGGGGCACGAACCCGCGTCCCCTGCGTCGGCAGGCGGACTCTCAACCACTGCGCCACCAGGGGAGCCCTAAACAGCAGATCTTAAACGCAAACAATAAATGGATTTTTACTCTTCACCTCACCACTGAGAAATACGGCAGAGAGGGAAGAGCTGGAAGAGCAGCCCTGTGACTCCAGCACAGTGTTACAGGAAGAGGGTCCTGCATGGTAGCGATGCCCTCCTTCTGTGTAAGCTGTAGTGGCTGGTATGAATCTTGTTTTCCATTCCTAACCAAGGAACCAATCAGCTCAGGCTTTTGAAAGCATCTACCCTGACTGCATGACTCATTAAAATTAAAACAAACAAGCAAATGAACAAACAATTAAATAAATAAATTCTCATTTCCATCCATTTATAACAAGCTCTCCATCTAGAATTTAGCGTCTTCTGAGAAACAAGAAACTTAATAAAACTAAATGAAAATGCCTAGCACTGTTTTTCCAATTTCCTGTGTCATTCTTGTTAATCTATTTTAAGGAGGTTTTATTTATCTCTGAGCAACGCGGGAATAGATGTTTCCTCTTTAGAAATCAGCCCAGGTGTGTTCTGCCCCACTGAAGTACTTGCATGCTCTAACATCAGAGGAGACAGTGAATTGTGACAGTGAGGTCACCCTGTCCAGAGGCAGGCGACTTCTTTTGCTAGTCAACCTCTGTGCAGTGCCTTAATGAAGAATGGCCTCAAGCGTAGTTCAAAGATAGAAATAGAAAGGCAAGATTTCATTGTTATCTTTTCCAGAACTAGCTGTTCAAATACCCATCAAGCATTATGATTCTCTCTCGATCAATATAAAGATGAGACACAGATAATTCAAGCACTCAGACTGATGGCTGTGCAAAACCTCTGGCCTGGCACTAAAGAATAGCTTCTTAAAAACAACTTATAAAAGCTGGGTGCCGACTTCATCCAAATGCATCCTGTCACAGTCCTCTCCCAATCTCAGCCACTCTCTACCATCACGTCAACTGAAGACATTATCAGCAGAGAAATTGGCCTGCCACTGTGACCTTATTCTCTAGGACTATTTCTTGGGAGTGATATTTTCCAAGCTTTTACAGATCTATCATTATCTTGTGACATTCAGCATGATATCTTGGCATTTGGAGCTCTCCCCACATGCAGTGTCAATAAATCAGGCTTCGTAAAGAAGGTGCCAATTGTGTTGGTTCTTGAAAAGCAATTAAAAATTGGGCATGAAGCAACGGTGCAGTTCCAGGAGAAAAAACCATCATTACTCTGCATTTGATACAATTAACCCACCACTTCCTCAACTCTCATTTAGTAGCTGGAAACACCAGATAAGCATTGTGATGTTTACAAGGTGACCATGATGTAAGTAAAGATAGATGTTAATTTGATTAAAAGAGTGGGGCTTCTTTGGGTCTTTAGTATTGTAGATTTAATTCTTTCTTAAAAAAAAACATAAACCAAAAAACTGGAGTCATGATTTGTATCATATATATCTGCCACTGGTGTTCAGTGCACTATTCTCCTAGTAAAGAGGAGGAGAAATTTTTGAGATTCACAGAGATGCCATCTTTAGTAGCTCAGTGAGAAGCAGGAATATGCTCTCTGCCTTTAGCTATAGAACCAGAGAAGAGTGTGAGGTGATGGAAACCAGGAGTACTCTAAAGACACACACTTTGAAAATAGGTTTCAAAATTGGTCTTGTTGGGCTTCCCTGGTGGCGCAGTGGTTGAGAGTCCGCCTGCCGATGCAGGGGACGTGGGTTCGTGCCCCGGTCCGGGAGGATCCCACATGCTGCGGAGCGGCTGGGCCTGTGAGCCGTGGCCGCTGGGCCTGCGCGTCCGGAGCCTGTGCTCCGCAACAGGCGAGGCCACAGCAGTGAGAGGCCCACGTACCGCAAAAAAAAAAAAAAAAAAAAAAAATTGGTCTGCTTTGTGTTTGCTTTATTTTGTTTAGTACACCTCAGTCTGAGGAGCTCTTTTCCTGGAACAGTGAAATAGGTTTGCTTATTTCCTTATAGTGTGTGTGTGTGTGTGTGTGTGTGTGTGTGTGTGTGTGTGTGCCTGCCTGCACACGTGTATGCTTATTTGCCCTTGCATATCTGTGATTCTTGTGGGAAAGGAAGTCATTTTTCAAAATATACAATACGCAGAACAATTGTTAATAGAAAATGGAGAACCTAGTCATCTACTCCAAAAACCGTGGACTCCTTTAATCTCCTTTTCTCTGTAAAATGACTTCCAGGACTCTGGCTTCCATGAACATCTCAAATGTGTACTTTGTACAGGGATTTGGCCCATGAACTATAGTAAGGCCTTCTCTTACTCAAGCCGCCTCTGCTCACCGAATTTCATTTCTACTTCATGATCCAGTGCTCCCATTGTGGACATCTAGTAATGCTGCTACACCAACTAGTTCACTGATTACTCACACAGGGTCTTACCATGTCCTCAGGCCCACCCACCTTCCCCAGGTCCACTGAGTGACAAGTTACCCTATACTGCCTCACTGAATATGGAAACAGATGCAAATAAGAGACATTCTGTGTTCTCTGACCTTCAATGCTAGGTTTCTGCCTAGGATGATTCAGAAAGAGTTCCATCTATAAGAAAGCCTAGTGGAATTTCATTTGCCGTTAAAATAAATCGATTCAGACTAGGGTGTGGCCAAGAATTAAGCTTCATTTAAATGAACCCACCTCAGACCACGATAAAGACCTTGTCTCATACCTAACGATTTGACCCGCACTCTGTACATTTGAGGGCGCACCTCTGACCAAGGCACTTGTTTGGTGAACAGCTCCTTTGGCAAAAGCCACAGGAGCACATCAAGTGCAAGGTTGGCAGTGTGACTACAGGAGGACGTTACTTACTTTTTTTTTCTTTTTTAACATCTTTATTGGAGTATAATTGTTTTACAATGTTACTTACTTTTAAAGCTTCTGCAGTTTAGCAGGCTTGGAAAAACCAATCCATATTACAGAGAAGTTTGTCCACATAGCAACGGAATGGATCGGGTGTCTACACTGAGAAGTGTAGAGGACATTGTGCTAAGTGAAATAAGCCAGGCACAAAAAGACAAATACTGTGTGATCTTCCTTACATGTGGGATCTAAAAAACTTGAATATGTAGGAGCAGAGAGTTGAAGAGTGGTTACCAGGGGTGGGGAAGTGAGGAAAATGGGGGATGTTGGTCAAAGGGTACAAAGTTGCAGTTATGTAGGATGAATAAGTCTAGAGATCTAGTGTACAGCGTGATGACTGTAGTTAACAATGATATATCAAAGACAGGACATATGCTAAGAGCAGATTTCACGGGCTCTCATCACCGACAATAAGCAGTAACTATGTGGGAATATGATACGTTAACTGCTTATTACTGTAGTAATCTTATCACTATGAATATGTGTTGTACACAAGTTTATACAACTATTATTAAAATAAAATATTTTTTATAATGTGGGCCCAGAGAATGTCAAAAATTTCCTACAAGCAAATCTTCCTTTCTTTCTCTTTCTCTTTTTCGTTTCTTCCTTCCTTCCCTCCCTCCTTCCTTCCTTCCTCCCTTCCTTCTTTTTCTTTCTCCCTTCCTTCCTTCCTTCCTTCCTTCCTTTCTTTCTTTCTTTCTTTTCTTTCTTTCTTTCTTTCATTTCTTTTCTCTCATTCATTTACACGGCTACAGTATAAAAAAGCACCAGAGAGAAGATTTAAGGAGTTAGAAGGAAAATAGATCCTCCAAAAGAAATAAGATTGTCCAAAGACAAAAGAAGAGATTTGGCAAAGGAAAACGGCTGTACTCTCCTATTTCACAAACATGAGAAGAGTTTTGTAAATTATCTGTATATTTATGCAAAGATACAGAATAGAGTGAATAAAACTGATGGCTACTGTTTGTTGAAGGGACCCAAAAGTGAGTAGTGGAGAGAGCCATGCTGTTCCCTGGGTTGTGGTGATAAGGGCAGGAGGTGTGTATAAAATAAGCTCTCATGGTATCAGTTAAGCTAGTGCTATGAAGAAGGAAAGTAACCTTTGCCAATCTCTGTGAACCCCTCATTGGGTTAAACTTTGTCTTTCAATTAAGATTTTTGATTTAGCCCTGCTTGTATTTCTAGCATTCCTGGGAGTTCTAGCAAAGAGGGCATTTGGAGATGCTGTCCTGGCCACAGGAAATTAAAATATAATCTTGGTAGATGCACTGGAAGCTGTATTAAGACAGATTCTATGATTTTATGGTACATGGCCACTTTCTGGCACTCAGATCTCACTGTAGGAGCCAGGGAAATTTATTTAGCAACAGTGACATTCTCTCAAGGGTGACATCCTGAATTGCACCCAGGCAATAGCAATAAAAATATTTGACTCAGATACAGCACAGTTCACTCTTGAATTTATAATTTTAATTTGAAGGTTTTTATCGCAATGAACAAGCACCCCATATCTAGTGTGTGAAAGCATATGGTAACGTCTCTCGCACAGCTTCTGGTCTCTCACAGGCTGTAAGAATTAACAACAAAACAATAACAACTTGTTGGTGTTTGGATGGTTTACACAACTCTTTCACATGTATCATCCCTTTAGACTTTCAGAATAGCCTTATGTGGTAGGCAGTGCATGGAATATAATGACATTCTTTTTCCAGGTGGAAACTGAGATCCAAGTAGGTTTACCAGCCAGCCCAATATCACATCATGGGTTGGTGACAGAGCCAGATGACAGGTCCATATTGTGGCTGTCAGTTCCAGTGCTCCAATCATTCCACAGTGGTGCTATGACAGGGCTCGTTTTCTCAGTCCCCCCCAGAGAGTAAATTTAAAATTGTTCAAAGCCCGAAGACCACATGTGCTTATCTCTAGAAATAATATGAAACCGAGAGACTGGAGAAAATGCATCCTACTACACAGCCAGGCTTTAGGGACAGTGGAAGCAGCTCTAAAGCCAAAAAGGAAAGCAAGCTGAGGCCCTCACTTGAGCTGGGGAGAGAGGATAGTGCTGGGTCTGCCTGAGCTGAGAAAGGCACTGAATCATCTGCAAACATTACATTTGAAGACAGAAGAATGAGTCTCGGTGTTCTTGATTCTCTAGAAAGTTGGTGGATAAATGGTCTCATTAAAGAAGGATCTAGATCTACCCTGCTCTCAGCCTCATGCCATCTTCTCTCAGCCATGTTGCCAATTTCCATTATCTTGCGCAGATTTGAAGCTGCTTCTGCACTAGAAGTAGCTGCTGACCTCACAGAAGCACCAGCTTCCTTCCAAATGTGAATATGATGTCTCTTCATGGTGCCATGACTTTGTTTGTTGTCATGGTGCTGGTAGTAGCAGGCTGAAGTACTTGGGGGTATGAAAGAACACTAAAGGACTAGGTACTACCCAGCAGGACAGCCCATGGCCGTAAGAGTGCTGAACTACTAAAATAATAATAAATAGCTAATTTTTCTCAACAAATGTTTACTGAGAGCTTACTATATTCCAACCACTGTTCAGAGGACATCACACGTATCTGTTAATTTAATATTTACAACAACAGTGTGAGACAGGTTCAGTTCCTGTGATTCCCATTTTATAGATGGAGAAACTGAAGCACAGAGAAGTTAACTTGCCCAAGGTTATAAGCTAATGTTAGGAAATGTGGGTTCCCAAACCAGGAAATCAGATTCCTAAGCGACTCTAAGATTCTAGAAAACAACAGGACATGTAAACCCATCCTCAGGTGTTACTAAAGAACAAGTACAAGAATGTCCAACCTCCTGGGACGAGAGAATTTCCCCAACAAGCGTGATCAGATTTCCCAAATGAAAATGTAGCATTCTCTGTTAAATCTTAATTTCAGGTAAACAACAATTTTGGGGGGGATAAGTATGTCTTACGCATACCTGGGACATACCTATCCCCCCCTCAGCAAACATTTCTGTTGATCTGAAATTCAAATTTAACTGAGCATTCTGTATTTTATCTGGCAACCCTGCCCACAACCCACCACTGCCACCTGCTTGGTGAGTCAAGTTCTCCTTATTTAGACGCTCTTGCAGTTGCGCAGTTTCTGACTATTCTTGCTGCAGTTGGATCATTTCTGTGGGATCTCTATCAATCAAGATGGGTGAGGCTAACTAAATTTAACCCTCCAGAGTTTCTTCAGGCTTCACAGTGAAAGCTTGGGATGCCATAACACCCCCCCGCCCACCAGGTCAGCTCCCTGACTGAGAGAGGTATGTCCTACCTTCAACCTCAGGCAAGGAAACAAGTTGAAGGGGGTGGCTTGGGCAATATTCTCTTCCTGTATGCTATTTTCCCTCAAGTGGGATTGATCACAGCCAGAATTTCAACGTATTGAGCCTCTTTTCCTATTTAGCAGCTAGCATTGTTAAGAACTCTTCTCGTTAAAAGTTTCTGTGAGCTACTGGAATATGAACATCTTGGCCTCTACCCAAGCATCTGAGACATCTTGGGCCTGTCCTTTCTGGGAACTGCCAATAAGAACTGGCCTCTCCAAGCCAACCTCCTGCCATGCCTGAAATTTTCTGGGAAGTGAGACACATCACGTTTTTACCTTCCAAGCAAATTGTTAGGTTCTGAACTCCACCTTCTGAAGGGTAAATCACCTACGTCCCTTTCCACCAAGAGGCCCAACACGCTGAGTGTGAACGAAGACATATGCCACTTCCAGCATTTGAATAAGAATTCAGTTTATAAATGATTCAGTTTGCTGTACACCTGAAACTAACACAACACTGTAAATCAACTATACTCCAATAAAATGTTTTTTAAAAATGCCTTTTTGCTCTGCATTTGTAGTCAAAGGTCACCTAAGCTTCCTGCACCAGGCATATAGTGAGCACCCAGGAATGCTTAGGAAGAAGAAGGAAAGGAAGAGAAAGGAAGGAGCTATGAAATTACAGAAGTGAAATATTAGTTTCTATCACATCTAAAACCTTTCCAAGTTGGCTAATTAAATTATACCTTCCAACAGAGAATGCAAACACAACTTCAGGTTCTAATCTCTTAGTAATCAAGCATTCTATTATTAATGTCCTCTTCCTTTTTCTGGGCTCAATCGCTCATTGTACTACATGTGGCATTGATTAGCAGGAAGAGTGTGTTCTGTTTTGTTGGCTTGTGAGAAAAGTGGCTATAAAAAGGCATTGAATCGGAAAGCAAGCTCTATCCAGCTGTGATATGGTGAGTGGGGCTTCTGTGTCTAAGGAAGTGAAGCCGGCCAGCTTGTTTAGTTGGAAATAACAGCATAAAGTTCCATATTTGCCTGTGAAACCATCATTCTTGATCAAACGTGACCCCAAGTCAACTGGGAACTTTTAACAACAATGATCTGTGCAGAGCTTTATAGTTTATAACCCACCTTTTTACAGGTATCATTTTAATTAATCTGGACCGTAAATCTGTGAGTTAAACAGTTTTATCCAGGTTTTACAGATGAAAAGTCTACTGCTTAGCAAGGTTAAGTAACGTTGGTCAGATCACGTAGATAATGTGATGAAGACAGTATTTAAACACAAACATTGTAATTTCAAATCTTGTGCTCTTTGATGATAAGATGCTGTCTCTCAGCAACAGTGAATCAATTCAATGTAATTTACCAAATATTGATTGGGCAAATACTACGATCCATAAACCAAGTTATGTACACTGAGAGAAAAAAGTGTTGGTAGAGGCACACAACTCTAACAAGACATGCTTTTGATGAGTTGTATTACAGCTACAACTAATCTGTACAGCTAATCTAATACAGGAATCGAGAAAAAAGGTACTCAGGAAGGAAAAATCTTTAAAGAGGAAGAGATATTTCAGTCGGTCTTTGAAAGATAAGACATGTTTTGACAACCAGAAAAGGGGAAGGGAACAGAGAAAACATTCAGTGGAGGGGTATGGTAAGAAAGATCTTGTGTTGTGGAAAATGTAAGTTAATGCAATTTATTAAATTGTACATTACCTGAGAGAATGATTGAGATGCAAATTGGGCTCATGTGACGGAATTTAACTTCACTGTATAAACAACACAAAACTTGGAATATGTCTCCAGAAATATCACTAACTCAGAATTTTCAAATTAAAATTTTTTCCGTGTATAAGAAGAGTGCTATTAAACACAAGTGTCAGCTACTATGGCTTGTAACTAGGGGTGAGACTGTGCTTGGACACAACCCCTCTAACAGGAACGTCCATTTGTACACACTGAGTCTTAGCAGCAAATGCACACTCACTTTCCCACTCATAACTGGGGCTGTTGCTTTCTATTCTGGGTAGAATTTCCTTTCTATGAAAATCCCATGGTTCCCTCCAACTCCAAGGTTTTGTTCTTTGTTCCCATAACCTAGATCAGTTTTAGGAAGGCAGAGTTAATTATTGCACTTGGTTTCTGACTGCAGAATAGCTAAGAGCCCACTGAGTTGCACTGGAGGAAGAAAGGCATAAGGGAGATCTGTATGTCGTTGAGGAAACAATCTCTCCTGTGATGTCCCACTAGTGGCAGCTCCACTTGTATATACACTTCTTGAATGACACCCTTTCCTGGGCTACCTGTGCTCCTCTCTCTTTCAGCGACTTATCTGGCAGATTGAAAAGCACTTGGCATTTTCATGATTTGCGGTAGATGGTCAAGCTCATGGAGAGCAACATCTTTTCCCAACTTTCCTTACTGTTCCTACTCACATTGCTTCCGCAGGTGCAGATGAGACCTGCAGCTCTGGTCTGCACATCCCTACTCCGAATATCACGTGTCGCAAGGAAACCAGGAAGGGGGCTGAGAGCTAGAAACCTAGAGCTTCCATGCTTGTAATCTTTCTCTTGGAATAGGATGGATTCCATAATTCCTGGCATTTGCTCATGGCTCAGATGTTAATTAAATGTTTCTTTCTTTCCCCCTATGCATCCGGCACTCTCCCAGGTGTTGTGGGAGATTATAGACAATGAAAGATATCATACAATGGTGGTCAAATGCATGTAATCCGGATCCAGACTGTGTTTAAATGGTAATTCTCTGTGTGATTTTGGGAAGAATACTCAAGTTTGCCGTGCCTCAGTTTCCCCATCTGTGAAACAAAATGAGTAATGTCAGTACCTTTCTCATAGGGTTCTTATGACCATTAAATACATTGAGACATACATGAATGACTCAGAACAGTATTGGGCACAGAATAAAAGCTTCATATATTTTAGGCTTTGTTTATCATTATTAGGTTATAACACCAATAACTGGAATAAAAGACAGAAATGGCAAATGTTAAAGTAGACTCAGTAAATGAAGTGACGTTAGAAGTAAAATAGTTTGATGGAGGGAAATCAGGGAAGAATTTACAAAGGAACAAATATTTGAATAAATGTTGAATGGATCTATATTCTAATCGCTTTGGTTTAAAAGTTCTGAGGACTGCTCTGATGTCGTGTTACCTTACAACACCTAACCCATGGATAGTCAAGGTCTTCAAGCCATGTGACATTTGAGAGCTACTGTTACTGTAGAAATAAGGGACCTGCTTATCGGTCTTTTGTTTTAGATGAAGTTAGAGTATTTTAATTGTTTCTCCTATGCTTGTGCTACTTAAATAAAAACACACCTTAAAGAGACCAGCACTTTTTCTCCTTTTCTGAGAGATATTTTCATATATCCTTTTTTTCAAAAAGAGTATTCATTATCTCTGTCATGCTTTTTAGAAGTTTCAGTGCTGGTATAGTAGTACAAGGTTTTCATCCAACGTACCATGTCTTCCAATATTCATCACTACTATGGAAACTCAAAATTCAAAATTTGCCAGTCTTACTCTAATTAAAAATATCAGGGCTTCCTTGGTGGCGCAGTGGTTGAGAGTCCGCCTGCCGATGCAGGGGACACGGGTTCGTGTCCCGGTCCGGGAAGATCCCACATGCCACGGAGCGGCTGGGCCCGTGAGCCATGGCCGCTGAGCCTGCGCATCCGGAGCCTGTGCTCCGCAACGGGAGAGGCCACAACAGTGAGAGACCCGCGTACCGCAAAAAAAAAAAAAAAAAAAAAAATCATCATCCTCCACAATCCACAGCAAATTTATTGCTCAGCCCTGCGTCACAAAACTGCCTTCCTCTTCATCCTTCCTACCGCTGCCTGGTGTAGACAGCCATTATGTCTCATCTGAATAATTACAAACATTTTCTAAATGGCCATTCAGTTCATTTTTCATACTTGTGTTATCTTTATGATAATGATTACCTGATTAAGTCACGCTCAGATCCTTTGGAAATTCCCTGTCTTCTATAAGCATAGCTCCCAGACTGCTTAGTATGGTATACAAGATCCTTCCATTTGTTCTCCAACTTACCTCATCGGCTGAATGGTAGAATCTCCTACCATGATAGCCTACACATACTGTGTTCCAACTATATGTACATTTTTGCCTTTTCCAAATGCACCAAGACATTCCAAACCATGTTCATGTGAAATATATCTCCCTTATCAGCCTGGTAAACACCTCTTCATCTTTTAAAACATATCTCACATATAACTTCAGCATTGGAAACTTTTTGAAACGTTCTCAAGCTCATCGTTCCTGTTTGCTCTGCGATCATGTAGCACTTTGATGTGCACTGCCATGTTGCACTTAATATGCTGTATTGTTTCAATTTACATGTCTTTAATTATGAGCAAGGACAAGCATATTTAATATTTTCATTCAGCGTTTATATGGTTACAATCATAAATTGTTTGTATAGTTCCTTTTGCCCACTTTTCCGTTCTACTGTTGGCCTTTTCCTTATTGATTTGAAAGAACTCTTTATACATTAAGAAAATTAATCTTTGTAATAAGTTTTTCCAGTAATTTTTCCATGTAGTCATCTGCTTTTTCTTTTTTTTTAAATTTAAGGTAATACTTATATAATATATTTTTTTAAATATGGAGTTAAACATATGACACTTATGACAAAATTAGGATACCATAACAATTGGGTCATTTGTTTACTAGTTTGCCTCAGTCACTACATAGTGAGCTTTTTTGACAGGCACCATATATATTAATCTTTTAATCTTCATACTTTATCTATACATCAGATACTCAAAATGCTTTGTCAGTTTTGATAATCAAAATGAATGTTGAATGAATGTGTTTAAAACATCACATATTATCATTTAAAGAAAATAGATAAATAGTTTTGGTTCAAGATATAAAATATGCCATATTTGGCAACTATAACACACCTAATTGCTTCTGCTACTTTTTTAGAAGATCACATATAAAGTACAAATGTTTTTTTTTTTCTATTTGGCTTTATTTTTTAACATTCTTATTATAAAAGAAAACCCAGATGCAGAAGAGTACACAAATAAATATATATTTCACTAAATTATTATAAGGTGATAATAATAATGATTATCTCACCAACCAATTCCAGAGATAGACCTTTGCCAGCCATCTCAGAAGCCCCTCCCTTGATTGTCTCATCCCAATCTCTCCTCTCTCCCTTCAAAATTAACCACTATTCTAATTGTAACAGTAACCACTACCTTGTATTTGTTTATAGTTATATTGTATAAGTGTATATTACAAATACTATACCTTAATGTTGTCCATTTTACCTATGTGCCAAAAAGATTTTTCTTTACTCTTTAAAATCCAGTACATTTAGTAGATGCTGTTGGTTCTTCTTGGTTATTTTCAGGTTCATGTTGTACTCTGTCATGTTAAGTATGGGGGTAAAAGTTTTAATATTCCTTTCCAATCTGAATTCCTTTTATTTCCTTTTATTGACTTATTGCACTGGATAAGACATCAAGTAGAATGTTAAATAGAGGTGATGGCAGAATTCTTGGTTTGTTCTGGTCTTTAATACAAAGCGTTTGGTTTATCATCATTAAGGATGATTTTAGCTGTAAGATTTTGTAGATGCTATTTATTGGGTTGAGAAAGATTCTTCTATTCCTGTTCAGCTGAGAGTTTGTATCAAGAGGGGGGGTATGTTGAAATGTATCAATGCTTTTTCTCTATTTATTGAGATGATCCTATAATCTTGGATTGGGTCCTGGACATTGTGAATATTATGCTCCCGAGTGTCTGGATTTTGTTGTCTTCCTTCAAAGAGTATTAAAATTGGTTTTGACAGGCAATTAATTTATTGAAAGATCAACTTGAACCTTTCAAAACTCAATTTTAGGCTTTTCTAGAGTCTGTTGTACGACTAGTTTATTCCTACTTCTAAGGTATAGTAAGGTGTGATCTTCCCAGGGTTCATAATGAATGACCCTGGTACTCATTCAGCATAACTTTCTATTCTGTAGGTTGGAAACTGACCACTTCTTAACCCTGTATTAACTCCAGTTTTGTTCAGCTTACTCATCTCTAGTAGTTGCTCCTTCCCTGATAGTTGTTCTTCGCCTAGTCTCTTTGGGTCTCATCCTAAAGAAATTAAGCTAAGTATTCAGCCAAAGACTCAAGATGATCCCTATGTTAGTTTCTGGAACTCTTTCCCTACATTATTCTCTTCCCTCTTGTACCCTGCTCTAAAAATCACTTCCTCTGCAGTCTTCAATGAAAACTGATTCCTTGATTATTCAACTCAGAAAAAACTGGTCTTATCTGGTTGGGTTTCTTCTTCATGAACCTTGGTCCAGAAAGTACTTCTAAGCAGAAAGCTAGGGTGATATTAAAGTTCACTTTGCTGTTTTCCTTAATTAAGGATCACATGCCTACACGGCCTACTGTCCAATGTCTGGAAGCAACAACTTCACTTTTTCCCATTTCCACCTCACCCCCAGAACTATTCTGGTTCATAGTACTTCATCATCCCTAAACTGTGTACTCTTTCAATGTGATATCAAACTTTTATTATTTCAGGAAATTTTTATTGAATTATAGCTTATTTAATATTTGTTCCATTGCTTTGGTTTTCTTTTTCAGGGACTCCTAGTAGTCATGTGTTGGATTGTCTTTGCCTAACTTCAATAATTGTCACTTTTCTCACATCTTTTTCTCTTTTTTGTTGTTTTTTAGGATTTGCACAGGGTCAAAATTTGACATTCTGTTTTGTGTCAAATTATTGTTTTCTCCTCTTTGTACTCTCCATTTATCACTATTCAGAGGCATCTGTCTTCCATTCCTCCATGTCACTGCAACAGCTGTTTCTCTGAACAATTATTTTTCTGGAGCTAAATCTAAATGAGCAATTTATTCTTTATTTTAACTGTCACTGGCTGAATTTCATGCTATTTTCCACTTCACCCTTTTTGAAAGCTTCTACCCTCGGAATCTGTGACACTACTCTTAATTGGTAGTCTTATATTTCTGGCAGTTTCTTCTCAGTCTGCTTCCTGAGCACTGCTTCCTCCATCTAGCACTCAGTTTGGGGAGTTCCATTCTTGGTCACGGTTCTGATTACTCTGCCGTGCCTTATGTGAGTTCATATATCCCCATGTATTTATCAATTCTGTATTGACTATTAACTGTACCTTTCCTGCAAAAACACTCCTCCAGCCTCTGGAAACTCACCATTCCATAGCATCCTCACCAGTCATTTGGGTGTGTATGTGTATGCAAACTTTGTCAGGCCTTCTTAGTGGTTTTTCCATTTCTAGTTTAGGTACCCTCAAATGAATTCTCCACATGAGTAATTGATCTAAACTACAGATATAACCCTTTCACTGTCATCTATAAAAATTGTTCAGTTGCTCCCCATCTCTTTAGTAATAGAATATGTTACATGGCCAGAAAAAACAACCTACCTCTGCATCTTCTCCTACCTCTTACCACTTTCAGCCTTGTATTGAGAAGTGCTGGCTACCTCTCATTTCCTGGGCACAGCATGCTTTTTCACACTTTGTGTATTTCTCAAGCTGCTGCTTCTGCTGGTGTGCTCCAATCCCTCCTCTTTACCTTGCTAACATACTTTAAAATTCAGCACAGACATTCTCTCTTCCAGGAAACATCCTCTGGATACGCAGCCCAGTGTTAACTCAGTGTTACCACCACATCCTATGGTTACCTCTATGTCTTCAGTTAGGACACTCTCTGTAGTAATTGTTCCTTGGCAGTATTTTCCCCTGGATTGTGCAGTCTTGCCAAGAGCTGCTTTGTAAATCTCATGCCTGTTACAGCGTCTGATCCACACTGTGTTCTCAGTAATGTGTATGAAGCAACATACCCTTGTGTAACGTGAGACATATATCTTTATGAACCTATAAGAAAACTAATGGGTATGTAAGAAAACTAAGGATTGGTAAATACAGCCCTCTCATTTTACAGATGATATATCCTCGACTGAAACCAGAATATCTTGGTTTTTAATCTAGTGACATTTCCAGGTATATCATTCTGGGTATATTGGAAGTTATAAAATATTTCTCCTTCACATCATTTACTTTAAAAATTCTAACCAGGCTCTGTTACAGCTTCATAGTTAACATAACAGTGATCCTTTAATTTGATTTTTTCATTCTTTAAATTATATTCACTTGTATTTTTGACATTCTATTTTATCCTATATTTTTAAGTTCTCCAAATTATAATACAGTTTTATCCTGAAATTATTGTCTTGATCTTAAAGCAATAAGGTGTTGGCTTCTCTTAAAATAATTGTACTGTTTGGCAAAATGTGATGGTTTCTATATCCTGCACCTCTTACAAATATGAAAGTGATTATTTGCCAAACAACATATTTATGGTTTTTTTCCAGGAAAGACATTGGGTCCCAACAGTTATGTTTCTGTTTTTATTTTTTGAGGAATCAACTGTAATCATGAATTGAACTGGATTAGAATTTAGGAGTTAGAGTATCTAGTCAGAGAAAAAATCCTAAGAAAATAAACAAAATGGAAACAGACCCATAGAAACAGAGAACAAAGGGATGGTTGCCAGAAGGGAGAGGCCTGAGGGATTGGGCAACATAGGTGAAGAGGATTAAGAGGTGCTAGTGTCCAGTTATAAAATAAAAAAGCCACAGGGAGGGCTTCCCTGGTGGTGTGGTGGTTGAGAGTCCGCCTGCCGATGCAGGGGACACGGGTTCATGCCCCAGTCTGGGAAGATCCCACATGCCGTGGAGTGGCTGGGCCCGTGAGCCATGGCCTCTGAGCCTGTGCGTCCGGAGCCTGTGCTCCGCAACAGGAGAGGCCACGACAGTGAGAGGCCCACGTACCGCAAAAAAAAAAGCCACAAGGATATAATATACAGCATAAGGAATATAGTTAATAATAGTGTAGTACGTTTGTATGGGGACAGATGGTTACTAGGCGTATCATAGTGATCATTTCATAATGTATGCAAATGTCAAATCACTCTGTAGTAACCTGAAACTAACATAATATTGTATATCAACTATATTTCAATTTAAAAAAAGGAATTCTAAGAAGATAAGTAAACAAATAAACAAATGTTTCTTTATACAGAGTATGTTAAGTATGGAATTTCAGCTTTGGATTAACTGTTAGGAAACTATAGTTAAAAGCACTAATGAAAGGTTTTTGAAAATCCACTTGAGGAAATGATAATTCTAAACAACTCTGAGTTCTCCTAAGCTCTGTGCTATAACAAACCAGCTGTTACCAAAGCAACATATCTGTACTTTATTAACTTCTTGAAAAAATACCCCCAATGAGTTACGGCTCAATATTATATCCTCAAGTTTCACTGAGGCTTTGATATAAAAAATAGGTGTATAAAAAATCTTCCACCACCTACTACCAGATGGCTGTGACAATGCCTGTCCTTCACACAGAGAAGCCCATAGTAATTTTTTGTAGAATTTGAGCTGGGGGAGAAATATATACTTCTCTGATAAACTGATATATAATGTTTACAAATTCAAAGTAATTCACACAATATTTATATCCTCTTATTTTGGAATCACTGGCTTCATGCAATAGAAACCAAATTTGACCCAACTAAGCAAATGGCCTATACTGGGAATTTATAGTGCGTGCCAAACTCTCTCAATCCAATGCCTGTTGGGAGGGTTAAAAACAAAACGACAACAGTGGTGTCATAGCAGTCGACAGTCTGATCAGCACACTACCTTTGGGATAAATACATTCAAATATTTGTTTCGGATTTTCGACATGTATTCAAACTTCAGACTTCCAGCAGAGAGTGTTTCACTGGCTGAGTTTAGGCCCTGACTGGCCCCCAGTGTGACAGGGCAGGAAGAAGAAGGATTTGACCCCCCAGGCTTTGTAGTGAAATGTTGGCACATATACTTACCTGTCATTTATTGAATATTTACTACTCACCAGGTCCTACAGACACAGTATGATTCTATATACTGTGCAAATGTTATTCTATATACAGGCAAATGTTATTTTTCATGACTTATACGGGAAAAGAAGACTCAAGACATTCAGTGCATTGTTCAGAGCTAATGAATGTCAAGGCCTGGGCTCTACATATTTATATGGATCCAAAAACCAAATCCTTAATTGGGAAAACCACAGGTTATAAAATAGTAGGTACATAAATACATAGTAAATACTGTCTGACACTTATTATGGAAAGGGGAAAGCCCTAAAAGGATGTCAGTAAAGGATTCAGGTGAAAAATAAGTGTATTCAGGGTCACAGTAATGCCATTGCGGTTTCTGAGACATTACTCCATAGCCACAACTGGGATCTAAAAGCATGGACTAGAATTAAGAAAACTGGGACCTCTGTGCTTGCATCACTGTTTTTCATCTTTGTGACCATAGAGAAGTCACTTAAAATTACTTGAATATTAGGTTCTTATCTATAACATAAAATGATAATATCTCTCTCACAGACCCTGTTGTAAAATCTAAGTAAGATGAGACGTGAAATTATTTTGTTAACTTTGGATGTGTGTTTACTATCTTAATCATGCTACAGGGAGTAGTAACGTGTATTATAAATCTTCCCAGTGTTCCTTCTTGTTTTTCACAGTTTAGAACTGTGATTGTTTATTTCAGTGACTTTAGCAAAAAGATAAAATAATTCTCCTTGTAATATAGGAATCATTTCACAGCTCCACTTCAGTGCAACTGGGGTTTTCTCTCCAGGCTGTGAAGTTTTGCACCATTTCTTCTGTAATTCACTGCTAACTTGGACAGCAGGCCTATTTTTCAGTGGGAGTTAACAAGTGCCTTTCCCAGAGAAGCATTTACTGGAAGGGGAATCACGTCTCTCACATTTACTCTCCCTGGTAATCTTTTCAGATAGCCTTGTTTCAACATTTGTGGAGGGTTTCTGAGCGCCCTGGGATTATTTCCATTCTCACTTTTAGAAAGATGATTTAAATTCTCTACTTTCAAAGCTGCAGTCTCTGTGGGATTTCTCTGTAGGGACAGAACCTCAGTGAGAAAGTTCTGTGATTCATTGTGCTTACACAGTGGATTCATGGAGCCATGAAGCTATAAACCATCTCGAGAATGAACAGGAGGGTAAAGGTCTGTTCACCAAGAAATCTGTCCTGAGTAAGAACTGAGAATCAGTCTCACTCTTTCTCTCTCTAGCTTATGTCTCTCTGTATGTCTCCTTCCCTCCCTCCTTGCATCATCCCCTCCCTTCCTTCCTCATAATTGTTAGATTATAGATTTGTTAATTTTGAGACCTGTCCAAATTCATTGAAAGTTTCCCATCATTTACCAGGGCCTCCAATGTCACCATGTCTCCTGTAGGCATTTGTTCTCCGTTCTACATGGAGAAATATCAAAGAGAAAGGCAAGTACAACCCTCCCTAGAGGCTAAACTTATGTATGTCACTGCTCAGAATCACCCAAAAAGGAGTTGGGAGTGATGGTGACTCTTAAAGTAATGAAATAGACAGTTGTGATGTATACTGCACGGTTTCAATTCCAGCTCCACCACTTATTAGCTATTTGACTTTGACTGAGATAGATAACTTCTGTAAGCTTCAATTTCCTTACCTTTAAATGGGAGGAGGTAACAATAATTTTGTGCGGGTTTTGTGAACATAAAACTAAGGACTGTGAATTGATGGTTTAAATAGACAGGTAGGGTGGGGATGAAGAATTGCAGTTACTTCCTGAATAGTAAGCACTCTTGTCCCCATCTCTGCGGAGGAACAGAGTTACATTTTCACGAGATGCTTCTGTGACTTTTCTCTACTTCATACCTTTCTGCAGGTGTTGACAATGAATTCTCCAACCCTGGTATGAGACAATCATAGTTGATACCTGGCTATTTCCTCGGCTCCGCAGCAGAAGCCTCTCATTATGTGTATATAATAAGGGTTCTCTCTTGATTCTTTTGGGCACATGTCAACAGATTGGACCAGACGGCCTGTGTCTTTGTGCTGTATTTTAACACCACATGGACAGATCAGTAGCTCACATAGTAATGAGGCAAATTGTACCAATAATCTAATGAATTCTTAATAAAAGGGCATGCATGATCTCTCAACAGCTCCTTTGAATCTCTCCTACATGACTCTTGCTCAGATAATTTCTTCCCGTTTGAAAGGAGTCCTACAAATATTAAATAATTAATGATGGAATTTTAGAAATAATAATATTATGAAAGGAGAAACATTTTTCCTCCCTCCCTCCCTCCTTCCTCCCTCCCTTCCTTCCTTCCCTCTTTCTTTTCCTCTCCATCCTTCTCTCTCTTTCTTCTCTATTTCCCCTCAGAATAATCTAACATCAAGGCTTGAGACCAAAACTGCCAACAGTGAGGAAAATGGAAATGCTGTCTCAGGCATAATGAGTAAATGGGTGGTAAGCAGTTTTGGTCAATATAGTTAGGGTACAGTTAATACTTACTTAAATTATGGGATTTATTATTTTGAAAATTCAGATGATACTAAAAGCCACTATCACTTGTGCAAGAAAAATGAGTAATAATTAGATGAAATTGCTTGTAGTGACAATTAAAAACAGACTGTGCAAGTTTGAAAGAAAATCTCAGAAGGTTGAGGTAAATAAAACTATTAGCTCAAGTTAAAAAATTATCAGTACAACCAAACGGACCACAAAATAAAGAACTCTTGACACTACCTCTAAGGTCAGTTTCAGAATTAACTTAGAAGTAAACTTGACATCAGAGGAGAAATATCATGATGTCATAGATACGCCTAAATCTATTTTAGATGAAAAAGAACTGGGCAGATTGAAAACATCCATCAAGGACAGCTTGAAAAATAAAGTTTAGTTTGCCGAAAAGAAACATTTGAGTAACTGATTGTGGGTCTAAAGTTAAACTACTAGCAGGACAAATCTGTGGACAGTGAAGGTTTAGTAATTTGATCGAGCTTGTTTATTTCATTTTTAATGATCTAATTTGTAAAACATACTAATCTTTTAAGTACTCGGGGGCAAAACAATCAGTGAAGGAATTTAACACTTAACAAAATTTGTGAGGTTTTTTTTTTTCCACTTTGAGGCAAATCCAGCATAGACAAATTGGGATGTTTTCTGCATGGCCAGAAAATACAACATCATTCACTAAGGGCCTCTGCCTCAGTGAGGTTGCAAGTTTTAGAGTTCAGTACGCTGTCATGAGCAATACAGTTTGTTTAGAAAATACCATCTCTGTTGACTAATTTATAATGAAATAGGAACTGATTTTGAAAGCCAGCTACTTGTGAGATTTTCTGAACTCAATATTGATTTTTTTCTCAATCATAAAATTATTAAAAATGATAAAGTGGATTGATTCATTTTTAATTTTAGTAATAAGAGGGGTTCATAAACTTGACTTGTTTTTTTCAGCATTGAACAATTTTAATCAACAATTCCAGAGCAAAACTGTTGATGATTTTGCTGCATATGAAAAGAGAGCTGCTATAAAAATGATACCTGAGACCTGATAGAGAGACTTGATCATGGAGGTCCTTAGTGTTTTGAAAAATTTAGATCATTTCCATGTGATTTGAATTAAGTATTAATGGTAAACATGGAAGTGATTCAGTGAAACCTCACTTAAAAATTCTTTTGGTAAAGGTTTTCTTGTCATAGTAAAGGAAAGTAGCTCATGGATTAGAAAGAAAATTAGCACAGCTATATCACAACAGATTTGAATTTCAATAAAAAGACACACTAAGTGAAATTTCCATCCAAGGAGTGTGAAAACATTGCATCATTACCCCTAGTTGGTAGCACTCAGAACTTCACTTCTTACTAATACTGGGGCGATTCAAATAAAATGTTGGCGTTATAGCCACACATATATATATGTGACCCTGGGTTTATGAATTGTTGGGAGAAAAGAGAAGAAAATAAAGTGAAATTGCCTAATCATAAATCTGGTACATGACTTCTGCTCTCTGTAATTCCATGTCATTCTACCTGTTAATTCACAAAATTATGTGTTAAGCTTTCTTTCATTACAAACAGTTTGAAATATTTTTTCACATTGAAAAAAATACTCAGTATCTATGGTCAAGAGCCTATGAAGTCATACACCAAATAGTTAATTTTGGAGAGAAGAATTATAAAAACTCACATTTTCTACTTTATGGACTTCTCTATTTGAAATATTTTGACCAGAATATATAAAATCTGTGGTGAAAATTTTAGTTTAAAATATATATTGGAAAAGCTGATTTTTGAAAGTAAAAACATGAATAGTAAAGCATAATAGAAAAGATGCTGCAAGTTTTAAAAAGATTATTTTAGGATCTTCCTTTAGGCCCTGGTGTTATTTCTTCTGTTGAGTCTATTCTGTCTTTAAAGGAACTTTATTGCACATTTTGAGAATACTTTAACATGCTTTGTTGACTTTAACTGAAAGTTCATTAAAAGAGTATATGCCGTATTACGGGGGCAAGGGTGGTCAATTTGTATCAGTGCAAAAAGTTCAGTTACTTTTCCTAAATCCCTCTTTATTGACTTTTTACATTTTCTAATGCCCACTGAGTCCAACCAACATAACCCCCTTAATCCTGTTTAGGGCTACTCACTCTCATGTGAGCCATGACTGTGGTCATTCTCCAGGTGTCTAACCTTGAATCTTCACCTTTCCAATAGATCACATTTCTTCTAGTGATATCTATCTCTAATTTAAAAACCTTCTGTTGTTCAGAGACTATCATGAGGGACATGTCTTGCCTCACTGTCCCTTAGAGGTAATTCAAAGGGAAGCTCCATAAAACCTTCACACACAAGCAGTCACCAAGTATCTAGATTGTCCTACATTTAATTTATCTAGTAAATATTGGTCTGCCACAGTACTATGTTCTGTGGCTGATAAAAGAAATGGAATACACATTAATTCCTTTTCATCAAAGATAGCTATTTGTCCCCCAGTATCCATTTCCCCCTTCTTTCATGGCAACAGAACCTGTATATTTTATCAGGGCATGTGGCCATCTAGAATGAAGACTACGTTTTTCAGTTTCCTTTGGATTTATATATGTCTGTATGACTAATTTATGGTCAATATGATATAAGGGGCAAGTGATATTTCCAACTCTTCCCTGTTTGCTGGCTCTAATACAGATGGAGTATCCATCTTGGATGAAGAGTTGAACTTGGTAATGAAGTAGCTATCTCAGATGCAGAGGTGAACTCGACAAGGGCAGTCATATTGCAGAGCCATAAGACCGAAGGGTTGGGGTTCTTAACAAAAAGGAGCACCAATTTATACCTGGATTACCTACCTAGAGAAATAGAATTATTTCTTATTTAAACCACAGTTATTTTTTGGTTTGCTGTTACCCATAGCCAAGCTTAATCCTTATTCAAATAGCCGTAAAATAGATAAGATTTTTTAGAAAACAAATCTTATATAAAACATCTTAGACATAATACTTTTCGGTGCTGCTTTTCTTTCACCAACATGTTAAGTGAAAACTTTTGCTAAAGCGGTATTTTAAATTCTTTGTTACTTTGCCAATACTTTCCTTTGGAGAACAACTGTAGCTACAACTCCAATTTCAGTGCCATTTAATCCTCAATCTATTTCTATCCTATAATCTGGCTTGTAGTTTCTTTAAATATTTCTCTCTGCTTCAGTGAGTCTCATCCTTCAGCACCACAGAATTTAATAGAGAACACAGAGCTAGAAGTAGGTCAGGCAGAATTAGGTCCTTACCTTACTATCTGATGATGTTAGGCAGTTTATTTTCTATCTCTTGTATTAGAAGCAACTACTCTGCTTTCATGATAACATTTTCATAAACATGAGATGCTTTCTGTATTTTACCGTAGCATGCTGTGCAGTACTATGCAGTCAGGAGCATTGTGTATATCCTAATCTGTTTCTCCTTCTGCTCCAACATTTATTAAAAATATTTTAAAGCATTTGATACCTATGGATAAATATATATAGTATATATGTTACCTATGAAGCAAAGTAATTTTAAAAACACTTATGAACATATCACTATTTAAAGACAGAACATTACAGATATTCTAGAAACTGCCTCTGTGTTTCTTCTCTATCCTAACCCCTGGCTCTCTCCAGAAGAAATAGCTATTGTGAATTTTGTGTTTATCATCCTCAGGTTGCGTTTTTTTTCAAGTAGTGCTACTATTTTCATGTATGTATGCAAGAATGTATTTTTTAGTTTTGGTTATCCTGAACTCTTTATGAATGGAATCATTGTACATGTTTTTCTGTTTGTTTGTTTCCATTGACCATTGTTTCTAAAATTCCTCCATGTTACTGTGTGTGACTGCAGGGCATTCATGTTTATTGCTGTGTAATATGCGTGAATAGACCACAAAACATTCATTCTTCTATTGATGAATATTTTGTTTTGTTTTTCTATTACAAAACAAGCTGCTATGGACATTCTTACACATGTCTCCTAGTGCACATATATAGGAGCTTCTCTAGGTATGTAATTCCAGAAATGGAATGGTGCTGTGAGTAATTGCTTTCCAAAGTGATTTACACTTTTTTGATCCTTGGAACTGTATGTAGTAGGAAACCTCTCTCACACTTGACTCAACAGATTTCTCAGTTTCAACCAATATAATGGAAGGAAAATGGTATCTCATGGTTTTTAACTTACATTTCTCTGATTAATAATGATGTACGTCTTTCTACATTTTATTGATTTGTGTTTCCTAGGAAAAGACTAGTCATGTCTTTTGCTCATGTCTTCTATTCTATTATTTACCTTTTCCTTGTTGGTAAGTAGAATACATTTTAAAAATGTATTTTTAGTATTATCCTTTCTCATCATATGTTTGCAAAATATCTGCTTCAAATTGTAACTTGTCAATTCATACTCTTTGGGAGAACTTTAGTGGAACAAAAGTTGTTAGTCTTAAAATAGCCGAACTTAACGATCGTTTTTTAATGTTATCATATTTTGACTCATTTTAGCAGCCCTCCATATTTTAAAACAGTCCTCAGATGATAACGATATTCTCCTATATTCTTTTTTAAAAGTTTAAGTTGTTCCTTTCACATTTGAATATTTATTCACTTGGAATTGATTTGTACCTTTGGTGAGATAAGAATACAATTTCAATTTTCTTTTGTTTACTTAGGTAACTAATTGTCCAAGCACCATTCATTGAGAAGTCCATCCTTTTTAAATGATCAGCAACATTAACTCTATGATAGGTCAGTCTTCCATAAATCTTTGGGTTTGAGCTCATTATCCTGTTTCTTTGGCAATTTTTTTACTAGATAAATATTACTATATTAATTTCTAGAGAAAATACGTTTTACTATCTGGTAGGGCAATGTTTATCATGTCACAAGAACTGTTTTAGACCTCCTTGGGTTTGTTCTACCATATAAATTTTAAAATCAAATCTACCACATTAATCTTAAAATCAACTTAGCAGAGACAAATGTGTAGAGATTTTAGTTGAAAATTGTTTTTAACATCTTTATTAGAGTATAATTGCTTTACAATGGTGTGTTAGTTTCTGCTTTATAACAAAGTGAATCAGCTATACATATATCTATATCCCCATATCTCCTCCCTCTTGCATCTCCCTCCCACTCTCCCTATCCCACCCCTCTAGGTGGACACAAAGCACCGAGCTGATCTCCCTGTGCTATGCAGCTGCTTCCTACTAGCTATCTGTTTTACATTTGGTAGTGTATATATGTCCATGCCACTCTCTAATTTTCTCCCAGCTTCCCCTTCCCTTTCCCCTGTCCTCAAGTCCATTCTCTACATCTGCATCTTTATTCCTGTCCTGCCCCTAGGTTCATCAGAACAATTTTTTTTTTTTAAGATTCCATATATATGTGTTAGCATATGGTATTTATTTTTCTCTTTCTGACTTACTCCACTCTGTATGACAGACTCTAGGTCCATCCACCTCACTACAAATAACTCAATTTCGTTTCTTTTTATGGCTGAGTAATGTTCCATTGAATATTGCCACATCTCCTTTATCCAGTCATCTGTTGATGGACACTTAGGTTGCTTCCATGTCCTGGCTATTGTAAATAGAGCTGCAATGAACATTGTGGTACATGACTCTTTTTGAATTATGGTTTTCTCAGGGCATATGCCCAGTAGTGGGATTGCTGGGTCGTATGATAGTTCTATTTGTAGTTTATTAAGGAACCTGCATACTGTTCTCCATAGTGGTTGTATCAATTTACATTCCCACCAACAGTGCAAGAGGATTCCCTTTCCTCCACACCCTCTCCAGCATTGTTTGTAGACTTTTTGATGCTGGCCATTCTGACCGGTGTGAGGTGATACCTCATTGTAGTTTTGATTTGCATTTCTCTAATGATTAGTGATGTTGAGCAACCTTTCATGTGTTTGTTGGCCGTCTGTATATCTTCTTTGGGGAGAATTGACAAATTTCTAAAGTCTGTCACAAGTTACAGTCATGAGCCAATTTATTATAATAAATTTTTTTCTACATATACATACATCCTATAGATTCTGTTTCTTTGGAAAACCCTAAATACGCTTCTTCATTTTTGCTTCTTTCTTTTTCTTCCACTGCTGCACTCCCTAGGAGCTCCTGTATCTTTAAATGTTATTAGCAGCTACAATAGCAGGCTTCTTTGTCTTCTTCCTAATTGTAAAAAGAATGCTTCGAAGGTTTTCCCGGTTAGAATGAAATTTCCTCTGGCTATTGAGTACTGATGGGATCAGACCATCTAATCGCTGAGAATAACTAAGAAGTTTGAGCGAAAATATTACAAAAACATGTTTGAGGCTGTGAAGAACTACCAAAGCGAAAAAGAGTTATAGGTTAAGATCTCTGAGAAAATGGAAAACCGGAGTAATGAGCCCAGCATTTAGGGTAGCTGTTCGCCTTGAAGCTGTTGCTGATTTTATAGAGGTGGCTGAAAATCCAATCCAAGCTTCTGGCCATTTCATGGGACAAAAATAGCAAAATATGAAGTTTGGCCTTCCAAGAGGAACATGTTGCTTATACACCCTAGGTTTTCAGGTGGGACTTTTGATAGCGTTGGGATGTTAAGAGTTAGGATGAACTATACATGAACCAGCCTCCACAAAAAATTAGATCTTGACTCTAAGCTTGTTCTCTGATTAGGTTAGGATGATCTATTCCTACCCCAACAGCCTGTGAGAAGCAAATATAAATTCGTTTTAGAGAACAATAATGCCATTGAGAGGGTCAAATTATTTCTGTATTTGTATACACAGTGTCCAGCGTATAATAAAAAATATATAGCAGGGAATGCAAAAGAATAAGAATTAATAAAAAAAAAAATCAAGAGAAAAATCAGACAATGGAGAGCAGACAACAGATGTTCCAGATATTTGAGCTATCAGGAAATAAATTTAAAATAACTGTCATTAATATATTCAGAAAATAGATGATAAATGGAGAATTTCAACAGGTAACTGGAAAATATTAAAAAATATATACTACAATAATTGGAGAGTTCAATAGAAAAAAGTTAACAGCATAGTAGATAAACTGAAGAGGCAGAGAAAATCAGAATACAGTTCATTAAAAATGTTGGTTGAAAGATGTTGAAAGATAAAAGAATAAAAAATTCAGAAAAGAAGATAAAAGATATATGAGACACAGTGAAATACTCTATTTGTAATTGGAGTCCAAGAATGGAAAGAGAGAGAATAAGGCAGAACAACATTTGAAGTCATCCTAGCTGAGAATTTTGCAAAACTGACAAAAGATGTCAAGGTACAGATTAAAGAAGTACTATGAAGGGCAGGGAAATAGAAATAAAAAATAAACATCAAATTAAATAAACACTTTTGAAAAATAAAGACAGAAAAGCTTAAAAGCAACCAAATGGGAAGAGGAAATACATTAACTTCAAAGGAACATCATTAAGGCTTACAACTAACTTCTCAGTACAAATAATGAAAACTAGAAGACAATGTAAGGATATACTCAAAGTGCCGAAAGAAAATGATTGCCAACCTAGTATGATAGGGCCTTCAAAAATGAAGTTAAATAAAGACTTTTTAGACAGAGATACACAGAGAAGTCATCGCCAAAAGGTACACACTAGAGGAAATATTAATTGGTATTCTTCTGACACGATAAAATTGATCCTAAGTGAAACTATGAAGATGGAAGAAGAAATGAAGAACAATGAAAAAGCTGACTCTGGTAAACCTACATGAATATTGGCTATAATGTCTTATGGAATTTAAAATAGTATTAAAATAACTAGGTTTAAAAAAATTGAAAGAATTTCAAAATACTAAGCTCTGTGTTTTCTAGGAAATAGTAAAAGTTCTAATTTAAATTAGATCTTAAAAACCAAAATTATTTATTATAATTCCTAGGGTTATCACTAAGAAAAAAGAATAAGGAATAGTCAACCATCAAATCAATAGAGATGGAAATGGAATAATAAAAATAGAAGGTATAAAAGAGGAAAAAGTTCTAGCATTCTCACATTGTTTAGGATGGAGGAGGGAGACATAAGATATACATTAACTTCAGAATTTTTAAAACATGCATGGTAAAATCAGAAGAATGGGACTTCCCTGGTGGTCCAGTGGTTAAGAATCCACCTGCCAATGCAGGGGACACGGGTTTGATCCCTGGCCCGGGAAGATCTCACATGCTGTGGGGCAACTAAGCCTGAACACCACAACTACTGATCTCGCATGCCTCAACTAGAGAACCCGCATGCCGCAAACTACAGAGCCCACACATTCTGGAGGCTGTGCACCACAACTAGAGAGAGAAAACCCGCATGCCACAACTAGAGAGAAGCCCACGCACCGCAACTAGAGAGAAGCCCGCACGCTGCAACAAAGACCCAACACAGCCAAAAAACTAAATTAAATAAATAAATAAAATAAATATTTTTAAAAAAATCACAAGGGTAATGACTATACATAAATTCTAATTTGGAGGGTTTAGGATGAAAGAAATAATGAACAAATAAAAACTATCAAAATGTATAAAAGAAGACAGATGACATATAGAATCAGTAAGAAAACAACTGACAGAACAAGATTTTGAAATGTCCAAATATATCAATCACAATAATTCAAATGAGTTAAACTGGCAAATTAGAAGAAAATGCTGGATTAGATTTAAAATAGAAACAAATCAAGCTATACATTGTTTTTGGAGAGACACATCAGATTCTTCAGTGTCTAACCTGGGCTCCCTTCAGTTCACTTGGAGAAGCCAACTCAACACAGGGTATTCTCCTGGTGACTCTGGACTTGGACTGTGAAAGCTCTGGTGGGCATCTGCCCTGCTGGCAACATCACCTTGGACTTTATTAGCATATAACTCACACTCTCTCCTCTGGTTCCAGTTTAGTGAGTGCTTTTCTCTTTGTTTGGTTAAGTAGTTTCTCTTTTAACCTTTGGAGATTTCTCTTTCTAGTGAGCCCAGTGGGGAAGTGTATCTCTTGAAATACATCCTGGATCTAGTTTTATCTGACTGGGAGAGTTCATCAAATTATCAAGCTCGTCATACTGAAAATTTTCATTCAGTATCATTGCAAAAAAATATAATGATATAATGTATACCAACCATTTTGTTGGACAATAAAGTTTTAAGAGACGTGATAGTAATAGTTCTTCCCTCGAGGAGTCCCCAGTAAGTGAAATATAAGCTTCATGAGGGCAGGATCTTTGTCTATTTTCTTTAATGACTGGAGCATGACAGGTACTTGATAAGTGCTTTGGATGCTGGCTTGAATCCTTTGGGAGAGCCCTAGTTAAGGAATAATTTCAACTACTCAGTTTCTGGATGGTAATTTTGAGAAGGAAATGAACTTCCTTGTTGCCAGTTGAATAACACTTGAACCGAACTTGTGTCCACTCCTTGGGTGCACAGCATAGCCAACCTACTGACCCCGAGCTGTGAAGGAAAGCACGGCATTTATTGCAGGCCGTCAAGCAGGAAGGAAGGGCAGCTCACGTTCAAAACTCTCAGGTGGCTTTCAGGGAAGGGTTTTTAAAGACACTGCGAGGGAGAGCGTTCTGAGTGTGTGATCAGCTCATGCACAACTCTCTGATTGGTTGGTGGTGAGGTAACAGGGTGATGTTTCTGGAATCTCAATCAGCAGTTTTCTGGTTCCAACCAGTCTGGGGTCTATGTGCTGGTGGTTAGCATGCAGTTAATTTCTCCCACCTGGTGGTGGGAGAAACTTCAAAACAACTCAAGGATATGGCTCAGGATATTTCCCTATAGCCCTTGAGGAAGAACTGAAGGTCGTTGACTTTGTTATATGTCTAAACTATTATTATTGTGTCTTTCTTGGCTGTTTTCCTTTGTTTCTGCATTTTCTTTCTTCTTGGATTAAATTTGCTCTTTGGAACTCAGGGAAGGTCTAGGAGGCCAAAGCTTTTCTATAAACAAGAAGCAGGTGGGGGACACAGGTGGGGAGGGCATCTGTTCCTGGAACGGCACCACAGAATCCTGCTCAGTTTCACTGATACTTGGATAAGACACTGAAGAAAATGAAGGACAAAAATCTTCAAGGAGCTTCCTTTTGCAGGGATGTACACCCAGCCAACCTTATGAGGTCATTTAAAATTTTTTTCACCACAGTGGTCTCACACATCTTATTAATTTCGCCTCGTCCCTAACGTCCAGCCTTTATAAAATGCTCCAAGGAGACTTTCATCTTTTCAAATAACCAGACTCAAAGCCTCTGGTATGCAGTGCAGAAGGCAGTCAGTGACAGGAGATGAGTTTTTGTGGCTTTCAGAATGTTCTTCTAGTTCATCAATTGTCCGATGCCCATAGGTGAATTCAAAAGCGTGTCCTCTGCGGGTGTTTAGCTGGTGTGTGGGTCATATATGAGGCAGGAAATAGAGGAATGTCTCTCAAACAAGTAAAAAAAAAAAAGAATTCTAATTGTTTTTAAGAGATGAATCTAGGAGGCAGTTTGGCCTCTCTACTAGGTGACAAAGTGGAAAGGCACTCATCCACGAAATAGAAATAGCTGAAGACTGCTGCTTCTGACATTTCATTTCTGTTTCTGCAGATAAATGTTTGTTACCACGAAATCACTAAGGGGAGGAGACGGGCCTGGCATTTTAAGATTTGAAGAGTAACTTAAACCAGTGGCAGATCCTCAAATGAGATACGCCTTTCTCTGCACACTTCTCTCTGGGCCAGAATCTACCTGCACCCTGGTGAAATAAAGAGAACGGAAACAACCTGTAATCCAAATCCTCACCTCTCTAGAAATGTATGCATTTTCTTCCTCACAATAGAATCTACCTGCCAGCTTCCAATGTAGAGGTCAATAAGAAAATAATCTTAGAATTTCTTAGACATTGCGAAAGAAGTCAGGCTGATGAATTTAGTACTAGGCTGTGCACGAAGGCAAATCCTCCTAATTGTCTCTAACCTAGACTGTTGCAGCAGTTTCCCGAGTAGGGCAGGCTCTACCTGGCTGCTGGCCACGAGGCTCTCTCTCTCTCCCCAGGCTTTCCCTAATCCCCCAAATAATCGATCACAATCTAATACATAACACCAAGTTCATATATACTCTGTTCTTGACCTTGATCACAAACTTGGTAACTGGGCGGCGACCTTATGTAAAACCTACCTTGTATCAGGTATGGTGAGTGTTTCCAGTCTTGTTTTCCTGGACCCAAGTCTTTTTCTTGATTAACCTGCTTCATAGTAGAGCTTATACTGCAGTCTATCCTTGCCAACTTTTCCCCAAACCAGGAATTTGATCCCTGGAGTTCAGATATTAATTCAGAGGCTGAGATCCTGCTGCCCACACTCTGGGCAGCTCTGCATCTTCCCATGTGTCCAAATATCACTGCCAGTTGGTTTCTCTCATTTTCCCACGTGACCTCTGAGTTCTGTTTCCCTGAATCTTCACCAGCAGCATCTGGAGACCTGTTGTGTGCAGATGAGGTTAAGCAGTTATTACTTCACACTGGACTAGGCTGGTATCCCCTCTACCACCAAAATCTGGGGACAATACTAGATATAAATCCAAGATCTTCCCTAGTTTTCTCTCCCACTGCAGTTAACTGGTTAATGATCCCTAGATATAAAGCTCCGAGTAAATATTCCTATTCCAATTTCATAGGGTTTAAAAGAGTTTTACTTCTATTTATTTCTATTTCAGTATTATTTCTCTTGTTGTCAAGCCAAGAATAGATTACATCTTCAATTGAAGTTATATTGACTTTGGTCACAATGGCTTTTGAAATAAGATTTAGGTTTTTAAGAATATGTATAAAATATACTTATTTTCAGGTAAATACTTGATGAATGTCATTTTAGTCTTATGAGAGAGGCTATGTTCTTACTTATGTTAGACATCACTGAGATACCTTTAATATAAAGAATTTTACTTCACAGAAAATTCCCCCAAAATGTGTGTCACAAAGGCAGAAATGATTTTATGCGGTTTGGTTTCTCTAAACAAAATGAGGTATCAGTATGAAATTTCTGCTCCAGTGATTTTAAGACGCTGAATGGAGAACATGAGTTTTGATGTAAACAGAAAGGAAATTGATTTTTGCCCCAGAACTCTGCAGTATGGCTAAGAATACATTAAACACCTGAGAAATCTGTGCCCAGCCTCCATCTTCATTAGGAGTAGTGTCACAGTTCGTTAAGGATTGTCACAGGGGAAGGTGCTCGGCTGCCTTCACACAGCTCGCCTTTCCTCCAGTCTACTCCATGCCAGGCATTGCCATGTGCTGACGCTGACGGGATGGCAGGGGTAGTAGGACAAGGCCCTGGAGGGCCAGAGCCTTTGCCTTCAGTGCAGAGATGGACTGGACTCCCAGGCTTCTCTCTTCTGCTGCAGCCACCGTGCCTACTCTCTTCCAAGCTTGGACGGTGTTATTATCCCCTAAGGCAAGCACGCAGTTAACACTCGTTCCAAGGACTTCCCATTTCAATGAGGAATTGAGGAGAGAATGAACAAAACACCCCAAAACTAAGGGAAAATGATAATGAAAGGAAGGAAGGAATGAAAGAAGGAAGGAGGGAAGGAGGGAAGAAAGGAAGGAAGGAGGGAGGGAGGGAGGGAAGGAAGGAAGGAAGGGAGGAGGAAATAAAATAAACTTACTGATATCTTTAAATACTGAGTATCATTTTACATTGGTTGTTCCTGATGCAAAAAACAATGCAAATTAATTTTTATTATTAATCTTTTATCCAGAAAATTTCTGAAGATTCTTATTAAGTATAATCTTTTGTTTGTTAGAATCTTGAATTTTCTGGGTAGAAAGTAATAATTAGCAAATAAAAGCAATTTTATCTTTTTATTTCCAATTCTTATTCTCATTTCTGTCTCTCACACAATGGTTACGGCTTCTCAGAACCTGTTGAATAGTTGCAGTGAATATGGGCATCTATTTTTCATAATTTTGATTGAGGGGTTTTTCACTAAGTATAATTTTCTGTGCATTTTTGTCACAGACCCTTTATCTGATAATACCAATATCCTTCTATTTTTGTACAAATGAGACCATTTTTTAAGTAAAAATTATTTATAAAATATTTTTCCATATATATTGAGATAAGTGTGTGTTATTCTTAAAAAAAAGATTCTGGTAATAGATTCTCTTTGCATTTCTGGGATACATTTGATCTTTTTGTCAACATATATACATTTTATATTTATGTACTTACGAATGATTGCTCAGTAATGTTCTTTTTTCCTGTTGCCTTGTCAGGTGTTGGTAGTAAACTTACGTAAAACATTTATCTAGTCTCAGGAGAGAAAAAAGTGTACAAGTGAGATATTATTCTTTAGAGATTCAGTAGCATTGCCTTGCAAATAATATGGGCTTCATTGTTTTTGAGTGAGAGACATTTTACTGTTGTTTCGATTTGTTAAGTGCTTACTGGTCAATCTCTATTGTCTACCTCTTCTGAAGTCACCTCTGATAACTTAAAATGTTCAAGAAAATTCTTCATTTTATCACTTATTCCTTTATCATTTTTAATCTCAAATGTAAAACCCTATACACTTCTTTTAAATTCTTAATAGTGTTTATTATTACCTTTTCTTTTTTCTAAGTCAATTTTGACTTATCTTTGTCTCCTTTATCGTCTTTTTAAGGACCCAGCATTTTTTGTTTTGTAAATCACTTTTATATTTTCTCTGTTGACTTTCTGATTTCATCTTTATTAATTCCTATCTTCTGTTTCCTATTTATCTTGCTTATTTTGTTTTTGTTTCCCCTCATTTCTGTATTCTTTTGGAATGATCTGTTTCATATAATTTTTTTGCAACTATTGATTTGGAAATTACACATTCATTGGTGTATTTCCATTATTTAGTGGGTATGCTTTAAAATTTCAACGTATATAAAATGTCCAAATAGGCAAATCAGAGAGAGAGAAAGTAGATTAATGGTTGCCTGAGGGTGCTGGCAGGTGGGTATCAGGATTGAGAAATGATTACTAATGGGGGTGACTGAAATATTCTTAAGTTAGATAGTGGTGATGGGTGTATAACTCTGTGAATAGACTAAGAAACACTGAACTGTATACTTTAAATGAGTGACTTCTGTGGAATGTGAATTAATATCTCAGTTATTAGCTATTTAAAAAGAGAAAGAGAATTTCTCTGGGATATTGGTGACCTTTATGTGTCACAGGCTGTGGCTGTCTTGAAGCTCATCAGCGAGGCACGGTGCTTCTCCCTGAGAAACTACCTAAAGCCCTCCTTGTTTTCCTAGTGGTCTCTAGGATTGAATGCCTTTGTTTTTCTGGAAGGTCTATTTGAGAGCAGTAGCTTCAGATTTCTGACAGACACTGCTATACGTGTCAGCTCTCAGGTCTGACAATCTGATTTCCTTATGGGACGGATAAATGACAGGTTCACTAAGGGAACTCTTGTGAATTGTCACTATGAATTGATGTGTAGAGAGACCCCGGTCTGCACAGCCAAGACCCGTAATGTGCACTCATCATAGAGTAGTGGGTTGCGGACCAAATTTTTTTGAATATTTTATATGAGAATATAATTGTGCATGTAATCATGCACATAGGCAACGTGAGTGAGGTAAAACACATGAAAATATGTAGGACTGGGATAACTTGTTGGGGAGCTGGTCTTGCTGCAAATGTGTAAGTATTGAGAATAGGAATAAAGTTTAAAACCCATTTGGAGAAAACTTAAATCATTTACCTATCAGTCAACAACTTTTTTTGGTCAGACATAACTTGCTCAAGTGCAGGGATGGGCTTTATTACTGGATCTCAAATATTTAATTTACAGATAGACTTTAGTCCCAAACAGGCATTGCTATTTTTCCTTTTTAAAAATCAGTGGAGATACTTTCAAAAGCATGATGTTATTGAGTTCATGAAGGAAATGGATAGTTTTTACATTTGTGATTAAGTTGATGGACTTCATGAGCCACACTTGTTGAATATGGAAGGAAGAACTAGAGCCTGGGTAATCCCACGTCTTCTCAGTCTACCCTCCGGGGCCATTGCTAGGGAGACTCTGCTCCATCATGCCTCAAGAGACAGGGATGCCCTAACAGCACATCCTGAGTGTTAGCCACCTTCCCCTGTTGATGTGCTAGAGCACCAGCCAGCCCCACCAGAGAGCTCAGCCATGGTGTCTTAGAGCTTGTCAGCTGTTCTGTTTCCTCTGGGAGGCTACTTTTCTCCCTCTTCCCATTGACACATGAAAACATCACCAATTAATGAGATCTGATTATGACTAGGTCTACACTCCATTTTCAGATGTCAGAGAAGCCATTTTTAACTGCAGTGCTTTTGAACCCACTTATTTCCAGTCAACCCCACTGTGCTAGGAATTGTATGCATGTAGAAAGTAGGTAATATGGGTTCATGGACTGAATGTAGCATGAGATCCTAGAGCAAAGGGATGAAGGAGGGTAGAAGAGTACAAAGAAGGAAGGAAGGGAGAAAGGAGAATAGCATTAAAGTGCCAGACAGTTCTTATCCTTTGCCTGCAGTACGCAAGGCCACCATCAGTGGAAATTTTGCATGAGCTCAGTCCTAATTCATTTCTAGAGGGGAGTCCCAAAATAACTCAAATGATAATTAACTTCAAATGTGTCAAGAGACTGGGGAAGTGTCAGGAGCTTCGGGGTGAGAGAGTCCTAGGTTTGAATCTAGACTGCGCATCTTACAAGTTCAGTGTCTTTGGGCTAATGCTTTATTAACCTCTCAGTCTTGGCTTCTTTAACTGTAAGATCCTACCTCATAGGATTAGAATCAAAATGATAACATTAAAAAAGCAATTAGAAAAGTAGCAGTCACAGAGGTGCTCAAAAAAGCAGCTATTACGATTATTGAGAAGACTAGATGTACACCTACACGGAGTAAGGACATCTCTCCCAACTTGCAATTAAAGTATGAATGAACATAAAGAAAAGAAACTGAAAAATAACGACAGAGACCATTCGGATGGATTGACAATCTAATGTCAAAACTGAGAGAAATTTCTACTAACTCTAATAGGTTTAAAACAACATAGAGAAAAACCTACCTGGGCTTTATTTTATGAAACAGAGATTATGTAAAGAAAAACATGTTTTCTTCTTCCATTATCTGTCCCCAAGTTCAAAGACTATCCAGTATTTGAACCAATCCAAAAGCTGAGCAGTTGCCCATCTGCCCCTCGAGTGAGAGAGCACCCTGTGCTATCCTTCTGCATCTATCTGCAGCCACACTCCACAAGGAAAACTCTGTATGTAGCTGGAAAGATCCACTACGGGAACAGTGAACACTGAACAGGGAACAGTGAACACTGAGAATTACAGCTCCCACCCCACCCCACAGAAGGCAGTGCCTCAAGTATGGGAATAGGGAAGGCTGTCAGCTCAACAGAATATCCTACTACAATAAGCAGGTGCTGATGGAAAGCTGAGCACTGGAAAATGAGGCATCACGTCCACCACTGGTAGGTAGGAGGGAAAGACTCAGGCATCATGCAAGTGGGCAGAGCAGAGCCCAAGGCAGTCCCTTCCCTCTCTTTGTTGACAAATACTGAGGATGACAGTTCGCTGAATCACTAGCTAAGAGCAAATAAAGAGGGGAAGAAGGAGGTCTAGGAGCAAAGTGCTGCAATGCAGGGGAAAGACAGACAGCTGGAAAATTCTGAAAAAGGTATGTATGTGGATGTGACTTGAGTCACAGTGCAAGAGAAAATTCAGAACGTTTTCATTTTCAATAAAGAATAAAATGAAATAGGCTGTATGAAACAGTAGCATGGAAGAAAGAACAGGTTATAAGACAGTATGCAGGCAGGCAAGCCTTCTGTTTTGTTTGGTTTTTATTGCCAGTGCTTAGCACAATGGCAGACACGTAATAAATATCGTGGTCACATAATGAATATAAATGACGTTCAGTAAATGTTAACTGCATTTATCTCTGGGTGGTAAAATTACCAGGGATATTCATTTTCTTCCTATTGTTTTACTGCATTGTCTGAAATCTCTGCAGTAAATATGACATGCTTTTGAAATAAAGAGAAAAGTGTATGTGAGTTATGTGACTTTCTAGCTCCTGTTATCCACTGTTAACATGGATGCTGGCTAACATCCCAGGAAAATAACTCTAAGAGCGCCAAGATTAGGATGCCAACATATCTTCAAGCACATCTGGTAAACTGGGCAGGAATAACTCAGTGGAATGAAATTTCAAAAAAGAATGTGGATCCTTATGGAGAGAATCTAGCCTAAGGGAAGAAGAAATTTGCCTTAATGAGCCAGGTTAGTTACAGGGCCTGAAGTCAAGAGTGGAGAAATAGTACAGCATGGTGGGTGTTACCTGAACCATTCTAACAGCTTGCACCAACACATTGTGCTGTGAGAGCTCCCTAGATTATACGAACCGAAAGTAGGGACAGTATAGCTGAATCAATGGTAGCTGCCTCTTGGGTGTTGATTTGTGAGGGAGCAAATGGATACAAATACCACTTAGAGCAGTCAGCCAGAGATAAGACTAGTCCAAGAAAGTGGCAGGCAAGTGTTCTAGAGTGGGAAGGCACTGGGGAATGAAGGCAGTCAGAGGGAAATCAGAGGAACCTAGAGGCAAGTAGCAGTGGGATGTGCATACGGTCAGGAGCAAGAAGCAGCAGCTCTGAGGCAAGCATTGCGAAGTCCACGTCCCAACCAGGGGCAACACAGCATCAGAGGCAGTGTCCTCAATGGAGCAGAAAACATTGGCTCAGGGACAAGCAATGGCAGCAACATGGGCACTGGTCCAGCCGCTGAGGAAGCCAACTGACCTAATTTGTGAGAGAAGGTAACACCCTGAGGATGCCCCGGAGGGACTGGTGTCCTGCAGTCAAACAGGAGGGCCTGCTGAGTTCATGTGGCCTGGGCTTTCATGTTAAAATGACTCCAGGTCCACCCAGGGACAGGAGAGACTGAATAAAAGATATTTGAAGGGAAAACTAAAGGAAAGCAAAGCTTCAATGGCTTCCCACTCTCTATGTCTCCTTGCCCGATTTCCGTACTCTGTCACACAGGACATCGAGGGCTTGAACCCAGTTCACTTCCCAACCTCTTTCACTGCTGTGCTGTGATCAGACTGTACTGCTCAGCAGAAAGTCCCACTCATTCCAGAGCCTGATGCTGTCTGGGAGCTCCTCACAGTTCTTTTGTTACTTCAGCTTCCAAATCTGAATCCTTGCCCTCTGAGAGTTTGCAGATATCATGCAGAGATGTCCTAAGCCTTCTGGACTGAGGCTACCCACGAGGGTCCTGGTAACTGAAACGTGTGGGGTAGAGGAAAATCTCAGCGTTCAGTACCAGGCAGACACAACTGCACCCCTGACTCTGCCACTCACTGTCTGTGAGGTCTAACGCTAACTAATTAACCAGTTACTAGTTTATTTGGAGCCTCCTCTGAGCCCACCATATCTGAAATATGAAAGAAGTTTTTACCTTACAGTTTTCCATGAGGAATAAATGCTATAGCACAGTGAGACCCAGATGATTCATGGCAGGCACACAGAAAACATAGGCTCTTTGGGGCCTGATGTGTCTGGCCCACGGGTTCCGGCTGCCCCAGTCCTGTTCAGACACCTCAAAGGCAGAGAGTATCAATATCTCAGCTCATCTGCAACTCTTTCGTGGCACCCTGGGTTCCATCATACCCAAGTAGAGAAGATCTGATAAAAATGTACATAAAATGTACACTTACCATAATGCCTGGCTCTGCGCATCTTCTCAATGAATGTTAGTTCCCTACAGTACACCTGAGCAAAGGATACTTTGTATATTTTTCTAGACATGTGCAAGGAATATCAGGTTAGCATAGGCACCAAAGTGGCCTCTGGTAGAGAAAACAGGTCACAGAAGGGCAGTTAATAACTCTCTATGCCTAAAAACTTGTTCCAGATGTAAAGTTGAGCCTTAGTTCTATATTAGCACCTAAAACATAAATCCTGTAATCTATCTAAAATGTTTACTCATTGATACTATATCTATTTCCACCAATTTTATCTCTGTAGCAACCTGGACCCTGCCAAATTCAAGAACAGGATTGAACCCGAGACATGAGGACAGATTAATACAGAGAATACGAATATTGACGGGCATCCCTGGACCGAGGAAGGTCTGAAGCTTCAAGGGGGTCAGGTTAGTGCCCAGACATCTGTTGAGAGTCAGTGAGGGAACTTGCTGCCCAGGCCCCCCTCCTGGTGAGTAGGTAGTTCTGTGCTTCCTTCCAGACGCCCCTCAAAGCCCCCTTCTGTTATAGCCCCACGAGGGCAGTGACTTCTCCTTTGTTCGCACAGCATGTTCCCTCAACCATATTTTTGGACCTTTTCATGGCCTCTTTGTAGTTTTCCAGGATACTATGATGAGGTTTCGCAAACGCACAGAATATTTAGTATAGTACAATGGACAGCTCTACTCGCTCCTAGGTACTTAGATTCCAGAATTAACTCTACAGTAGCTCTGACTTCCAGTCTTCACATCTGTCCTCACTCAGGTGGGGCCTTCTTCTTCTGATTGGGAACTCTTGTAGGTGCCATCTGTCTCCTGTCACACCCAGGACCCTACACCTTTCTTCCACGTGGTCCCGCACAAGTCTCAGCTCTGGCGGGAGCTCCAGAGGCAATCTACTAGTTTCTAAAGTTTATTTCCCCACTTACATATAAATCAAAGTTTTAGTACTCTCTTTCTCACGATCATGCCGCAGGCCTGGTCTAATTTGGAGTTTTACTGATTTTCTTTTCTATTTCTATGATTCTTGGAGGATGTGTAGAGAGAGTCTAATTTAGTGGCTTCCATGACTCTAATTGCTTTCTCTTTTAGCAGCTTATTCTCATGCCTTATCTCCATGACATTGGGGCAAGCAACACATTTGATCTGTCCAACTCTAAAGGACACCCCGGGACCCTCGGGGTGGAAATTACAAAGAGGTAGAGATGCAGGGATACATATTAAAAACTCGCTATATTCCAAATTTGTGCGTAATGTTGAGGAGAGATCAAATAGGTCTCCTTCCTGTTCTCAAGGGCCTCACAACTCTATAAAGAGACAGATACATCAAGAAATAAATGCAGTCAAGGATTACAGCCATTAGGACAGGAGTATGTACTGGACGTGCTGGGGCCACAAAGGAGGGGGCAGTCAATCTACTAGCAGGGTACAGCCAGCAGACGGGAGCATTGTTTTAATGTCCCCAAATAGAATTTCCTTCTACCCAGTGAACTACCTTTTAGAATTTATTTTTGATGAGAATAATGCTTACACTTAAGACTCCTTCCCCAATGGCCCATTGTGTTCTGTTGGTTTAGAAATTTTCTCCAGACACAACTACTAAATGCATGGGAAGAATATGAGCTATGAGTATATTAGAAGGCAGCCAGAGCACACTATTTGCTTACAGTAAGCGGCTGACATTTCAAAAGCTTAAAGGCAAGACAAGAAATCCTTGTCTCAGGCTTTAACCTCACACATGTTCTTTCCTGGAGAGAATTGCGGGAGAAATAGTCACTTCATTTAGGCATCCAGGAAGAAAGAGATGACTACTCACTCACCTGTCAGATTTCTGGATTAGTCGACATGAACTCAGGTTATGTACTAGAGGGCCAAGGAGCCCTTTCCCTGCCACTGGAAATGTGAGGTTAAGGACCCACATTCAAATAAAGTTCAAGTCAATGAGAGACATTAAAAGATAAGTTTGTTTTAAAAGGTAAAATCATCACTTATATATATATATAAACTTGACATGTGTCAGCGATGAATTAATTAACTCATTAGTTAATGAGGAGAACAATAAAATGTTACAGTCGGTTCAAAGGAGAATTCAGTATGACAATTGCCTGCAAGGAAGTGGTGGTGAGATAACTTGTCCTCCATTGGACAAAATGTGTTTGCATATCTATGACCAAGAATCATCTGCATTGTTAACAGTCAGTTATCTACAATTTATTAATAGCTCAAAGACAAAGAGAGGCATAAAAACTCAATAAAATCAGATAAACCAGAAGAGTGTGCTGTACAGTCCCTACTTTTCCATCGAGTTAACTCTAATCTTGTTGGTCCATTCCAGAGTCTTTTACAGACCCTCCCCACAGGGATTGCTCCCAGGAGCCTTGAGGGGCTGCAGGTTTCTGGCCCACAGCATTGAGTAATCTCTGCCTCATCGCCAGAGTCAGAAAGTCGAGCAACGTATCTTTGCTCCCTCACCTTCAAACCGCAGCTCTTCTCTCGGTCTGACCTCAGAAATAAATCATCTGTGTCTGTGTCCCCTGTGTCCCATCTCCCCACAGCTGCTCTTCTCCAGGTTCTCATCAGCTCCAATTTATACCATTAACTCTGTGCAAGTTCCAATGTACTGCAAGCATGTGTGGACCAAGCGGCATAAATACATATAGAGATTAACATGACAATCAGTTTCATGTATAAAACTGCCCCCTCATATGTGTGATTACGCTTTTTGTGGAGTCCTCTTTAGCTGGAAACCTCATGGAAAATATTGAGTATTTCCTTCTCTGTGCTTCAAAAGTACTTAATTTGCCCCTTTTTCAAGCTCTATCTTAGATTTGTTCTAGATTTAGCTTTGTAGACACATGTCTCCCTTAACTGTAAAAGGGGCTCCTTAAAATAAGGGTCGTGTTTTTATCATTTTCATGCCTCTCCCTCCTCACTCAATTATTAATGAAAGGTCAGACAATTCAATTGAATTATAAAAGAATGTATTGTGCACCATTAAATAAGACCTGGAGAGTTCAACTGAAGTACATTGCTTCACAGTGACAGCCAGAGTAGAAGCAGAGCTGTGCTCAGGATGGGAACAAACAAAAGGTCAACAAACAAAAGGGGATGAGGATCACCGAGACATCAGAGAACCTCAGGGAACAAATAATTTTTGAACCCCTTCAGTGGTTCCCCCATTTCTAAGAGAACAAGGTCATCTCCTGGAAACAAGTCCTCCCATGACCCATGACCAGGCTCACCTGTGTACCTATATAATCTCAGTTTTTTTCACTCACTACCCCAGATTTACACAGAATATTTGGAATTTTCCAGAGATTTCTTGCCATTCCAAAACCCATGCCTTGTACATTCTGTCTGGAATCTTCACTGTTTTAGGGCTAGAGGTCAAATGTTATCTCCTTTATGAAACCTTCCCTGGCCTCCTTTAATACAGTTAACCCTTCTCACCCCTCTGTGCGCCTCCCATCTCCCTACCTGTAAATCAAATTCAGTGAGACCCATAAGGGCTCTGGATTTGCTCTTCCAGATAAAAATGGTTTCCTCCAGCCACTCCAAGAACACTGAAATTTTAGAAATTTGCTAGGTGGGCTAACCCTTCTCCAGTCACAGTTTCTTCGCTTTGGAGGGGGTTCCACTAGTCTGACTCTCACAGTCTCTCTACTTTCCTTTAATCACTCGGCCCTCAGGGAAGAGGAATAACTTTACTCAACTGTCAATTTGGTAAAAAGAAACCGGGAATGAGAAGTTAAGTCCCTTCTGGCACCTTTTCTCCTTGAAAGCTCACTACCCTCAGCAAGTGCACATTTGCTCTTCTTCCCCGTGCTATATTTTATTTTATTTATTTTATTTATTTTTTTTTTTGCGGTACGCGGGCCTCTCACTGTCGTGGCCTCTCCCGTTGTGGAGCACAGGCTCCGGATGCGCAGGCTCAGCGGCCATGGCTCACGGGCCCAGCTGCTCCGCGGCATGTGCGATCTTCCCGGACCGGGGCATGAACCCGTGTCCCCTGCATCGGCAGGCGGACTCTCAACCACTGCGCCACCAGGGAAGCCCCCCGTGCTATATTTTAGAAGTGCAGCACCCAATGTGAAGAGGTCTAGAGTTTCCCTTTGGTGTTCGATAGTTCATTATTATAGCATGCCAACGCCACATTATCCAGCATCAGCTTAATTTCAGTCGTGAAAATAATATCTTGATCTCTGCCTTGCAGTGAGAGAAGGGTGCTATTTCTTGGGGTCCCTTAAGCTCTCAGCGGCATTGGTCTCCATTGCAGAAACCCATACCCTCAGCTCGCAAATAATTCTTTGACTTGGTTTTGCACTGAGTTCCTGGGTGCTAGAGCAGCAACCATGAGAGGTAAGGGCAGAGAGGACCTGGGAGGGTAGAGGATTAGGCAGAGGCAGGTCATGCTCTCCAGCTGGCTCCAGGAAGGCTTCCCTGCCTGGGGACATTCCTTTCTCCGTGGAAACTCGCCTGGAGCACAGAAACACCATCATCTACAGTCTATTTCTAAAACTGTTAAGTGGAGGAAAGCATTTTACTTTGCCAAGGTTTTTTTCTTACCTAAACCGTCCTCCATCACAGCTCACAAAAGGCTGCCATACAATTATTCCAGTCTGACGGGCACTTCACAATTTCCCTGAGCACTGAAGTGGGTTTACTTCCTTTCCCTCTTTCATTTTCAGAAGAGTCATTGGAATGAGTCAGTCTCTCCTATTGCCTCCAATTTGCCAGGCATCTTCCTTGAGGAGGACTACGGCAGGTATTGTTTACAACTTATTATGTATTTGTGATCGGGGCAGAAAGACAAGCTTAGCTTTGACGTTTGCCGTTTGAATTTTGAATGATTTTGCCTTGTTAACTCAGAATTGACTTCAGAGTTTCATCAGATCATTCAGATGATCTACGTTCTTCACTGTCCTTCCCATTTCGTGCAGGATTTATACCCAACTATTGTCCTAATTTAGCCCAATTTTCTTTTCCAAAGTTATCCCCCATGATAATATGAACTTCTTGCTTAATCATTCCTATGCTTTCATTGTTGCTGAGATAACTTCCAGATTCTTCCCTCTGTACTTCTGCTTATGTGCTTCCCCTTTGGGAATGTTATTGCCCTCCTTTTCTGCGGATCCAAGTCTACCCTTCAAAGGCCAGTTCAACTCTTGCTTCCTCCAATAAGATGTACATCTCGCCCTATATACCCCTATAATATTTAGATGAATCACTCTTTTTTTTTTTTAATCTGCAAATACTGCTTCATGGCCTATTTGGTTTTACTGGTTACTCATATTACCCTTTACATAAAACCCTGAAATTCCTGTACGTCAGGGAGCTCTTAGAATTATCAGGGAAACAGAAAAACAACAGGTAGTTACTTAACATTGTGCTAAGTATGTGTTGTTGATAGAGGTAAGTATAAAGGTCTTGAGGGTACAGGTGAGGGGTATCTATCCCAGGTTAAGGGTAAGGAAAAGCTTCCTGCACCGAGTGTCAAGGAGCTGGATGGTGTTAATTAGGTAACCCGTAGTATACTCCACCCAGACAGAACAGCATGTGCAAAGACCCAGAAGACTGATCAGGCTTGCCAGATTTGAAGATTTGCAAAAGCAGGAGCAAATAGCCTGGGGTAGTCATTTGGCAGAGCTGGGGGTAGAAGCTTGCTTACTTAGAAGCCAGAGTTTGAATGCCCTTGCGGGCGACGGCACAGAGCTTGGCATATGCTACAAGCGCTGGGGTACGATGGAAGAGTTTTCATTAGGTTACAACTCTAAAGATCAGTGAGTCTAGAGAAAGGACTTTCAAAGTGTTGTGTTAGACAGGTGGACAGAACAGATTTTTCTTGACTAATTGGAACTGTAACAAGAACCCAGCCGCACAATGAAGAAAGCACAGATTGCCTGAAGCCCTGGCTGATTTTTTGAGGTGAATATTGCCTCCTGAATGGTTTCACTAAGTTCCACAAGGGCAAGAGTCAGGCCTGATTTATTTCCGCTTCCTCTCACCCACTCAGATGTATCCAGCAGTGCAGAGGCACATAGCAGACACGCAGTGCATAGTGACCTCTGTCAGCGTTGCTTCATTCAAACATCCCCCTTTATTTTCTTCCCTCTTACTTTTCCAGCAGAGGTAGGGTCTGTGTGTCAGATCTACCAGAGGTCCATTGGACGTTCCTGAATGAACTTCCCTGTCTTGTTGCCACACAGAAAACCACACACCTAAATCATGTGTTTTTCATTGTTCTGTTTTTCTTTATACTCTGTACACACCAGGATGCATTCTTTTTTTTTTTTTAACATCTTTATTGGGGTATAATTGCTTTACAATGGTGTGTTAGTTTCTGCCTTATAACAAAGTGAATCAGTTATACATGTACATATGTCCCCATATCTCGCCCCTCTTGCGTCTCCCTCCCTCCCACCCTCCCTGTCCCACCCGTCCAGGCGGTCACAAAGCACCGAGCTGATCTCCCTGTGCTATGCGGCTGCTTCCCACTAGCTATCTACCTTACGTTTGTTAGTGTATATATGTCCATGCCTCTCTCTCGCCTTGTCACAGCTCACCCTTCCCCCTCCCCATATCCTCAAGTCTGTTCTCTAGTAGGTCTGTGTCTTTATTCCTGTCTTACCCCTAGGTTCTTCATGACATTTTTTTTCTTAAGTTCCATATATATGTGTTAGCATACGGTATTTGTCTTTCTCTTTCTGACTTACTTCACTCTGTATGACAGACTCTAGGTCTATCCACCTCATTACAAATAGCTCAATTTCATTTCTTTTTATGGCTGAGTAATATTCCATTGTATTTATGTGCCACATCTTTATCCATTCATCTGATGATGGGCACTTAGGTTGTTTCCATCTCCGGGCTATTGTAAATAGAGCTGCAGTGAACATTTTGGTACATGACTCTTTTTGAATTATGGTTTTCTCAGGGTATATGCCCAGTAGTGGGATTGCTGGGTCATATGGTAGTTCTATTTGTAGTTTTTTAAGGAACCCAGGATGCATTCTTGAACAATATATTCCGGATTTTTGCATGTTTCTGAACTTTATAAAACCAGATTCATATTGCACGCATTCTTCTGAGACTGCTTTCAGTATATTCTTTCTGAGAGTCAGCCATACTGATTCACTCATTTTCACTGTCCTATACCATTAATTAAGTGAGACTATCACAGTGTATTTATCTATTGCTTTAACAGTAGACAGCTGGGCTCTTTTCGTGCATTGTAATATTGCTGTGATGAACTTCCTTTTGTATGTTTCCCAGTGGATTTACCACTAGCTGATTCTGTGACTAGAATCAAAAATTATAAACTTCCAATTTTGACTGATCTTGATATTGCAAATGTAAGCGAAAACTGCAGAGTTGAGAAGTTTTTTACATGAATGGAAAATAAAAAGACGATTGATATTTACTTTCTCCGTAAATAAAAAATAGGTGGAACTAATACAATGTTTACACTTCTGTGTTCATAGGAATACAATAAACCAATAGTGTTGTTAGAAATTAGCCTATTGGAGCAAAGGTCTTATGAAGATTAAATATTGCCTCTGATTATTTTGCTTACGTATCTTTATCTTATATTTACTAACAATTAATGAGAAGAAATAAGACCCTCAGAGATTTGTAACTGCCTGACTATAAAGCTTGTTAACGCAGCTATTTACCACAAAGCTTAAGGTAACAAAGATTGCAAAGCATACATGTTATAAGAAATTGCAACTATTCTCTCAAAAGATGAGAAACAATTATTCTAGGAAACTGAATTTTCTTATTTAAGTTATAATTCACCATCCTAGTGTTAACTCTATATGCTATTTTTGTTAATCAAAGAGCATTTTGTGTGGCTGTCATCTAGAGCTGTGGTCATTAAAGCTGACCCTACTGGGGCTTCCCTGGTGGTGCAGTGGTTGAGAGTCCAGATGTGCAGGCTCAGCGGCCATGGCTCACGGGCCCAGCCGCTCCACGGCATGTGGGATCTTCCCGGACCGGGGCACGAACCTGTGTCCCCTGCATCGGCAGGCGGACTCTCAACCACTGCGCCACCAGGGAAGCCCCTGATACTCTTAATATCTACAAATCAGAGCTAGATTTTTGATCTTGGGCTAGTTCTATAGGCAAAACTTCACGTTCTTAATATGTCATGAGATTAACGTATGTTCTCATAGAGTTGTGAGGATTGTGTAACATATGAAAACAAACATAGCAGTGCCTGACATAAATTGATGCATAATTTATGCACGACACCTGTTGTTACTTTTGTATTTCCAAATACCCCCCAGCTGGTATTGGGACCAGCCAAAATTGCCCTTCACTCTCGTAGGAACATTCTAGGATCTGCTTGCCTGTCTCTGATCAATCCACGGCTCCATTTCCAGTTTTTACATCCTCCAGCAAACTTTCCCCGCTTACCTAGGATTTCTTCCTTGGTTCCCAGAACTTCTAGAGCATACAGTGCCTGGGATACCTTCTGCTGCTCCTCTGCCTCTGTACCAAAATCTTAACAGGCTGGACAGGGTCTTCTGTTTCCTTTGTTTGCTCCCACTTGGTGTCTAGAACAGCCTCTCCGTGGATTGATTGGTTTCCGATACATCATCGCTCTCATGGTTTTGCTCAATATTTCTCCTCTGGTGTACTTTGGGATTATTTTAGTTTCCTTGCTTGTCTCTTGTGAAACAATTATTGGACTACATTAGACTCCTGTTCTCTCACTAAATCATGGCTCCCATAATCCTGGGAATAACATGAATTAAAACAGAAATGTTTGGTTGAATCCTAAGAAATTTGATTAGCATTTGGGCAAATTTCTCCATCCTTTGGGATTAGGCAATGCCCCAGAGCAATTCTCACCCAGACAGGTTTTCATAAATATTTTATAAATTCCCAAATGCCAATAACTTCCCAAATCCTTTGCCGTTAATTTCATCCTTCTCTCAGCAGAAGACTGTAACGACCCAGAACCATATGGAGAGTAGAAATGAGGGAGCATCCTATCAGAATAAACAAGTTACTATGATGGCCTTTGCCTCTATTCTGAAAACCTGGTCCAAAAATAGTTCCACAGTACCTCAAGCTGAAACTCAAAATTCCTAAGGATATATATGACATATAGATATGCTTTCCCTATGTTTCTTACCTCTAGCTTTCTCTAAAGGGTGCTCTAAATGAAGGCCTGTTTGTTTCAAAAAAAGAAAAAGAAAACATTAAGCAGAAAGCTATAAAAAAATGCATCTCACCCATTTTTGCATTGAAGAGTTTGGGAGGCGAATAGCAAATTTGAAATTTTCTATCTGAGTGTATACTGAATTCTATTTTAAATGAGAACTAGGATGAGCATGGAAATTAGATCTCAACAGCATCATGAGCTATATAGCACATGAAGTCTTCTTGAATAGTTCCAGATACACAGTAGAATGAAGATTAAGACTGCCATCCATTTTCACTTCCTCTCTTCTGCATGCTGTATAAAACCTGAACTCTTTTTATAACTCCAGTTTATGGTAGAGAATATAACAGCTTCTTTTCAATATGGAAAAATGTTGATTATACTCTCCTGAGCCCACCATCCTCTCAAATTTATTCATCAGCATGAGAGCTGTAATATGCCAATCAAATGCATTGTTGCTTTTGTATAGTCTTCTTTTACTGCTAGCAACTTTAATACTTTATAAAGTATTGAGCAGACTCTTTCTGAAAGTTTAATTTTCCTAAGTTCTGGTCTTACAAAGCCAGGTCTCATAGATAGTGGCCACCAGCCTGCACCTCCTCCCTTCCATTATTTCTACCTGTCCCTCAACTTCCATTGGCACAATGAGTTATTGCACTAAAATCGTGTCAAGATTCCACAATTCGTTCTCAAGCAGATAACTCCTTTTGCCAACATCAGATGAAGAAATGGCCTCAAATTCTTCATATAAGCTTAACAAATCTTATATCAATCTGTTATATCCAGGGTTATATTAATCTTTTCATTAATGTTTTTTGGAGTTAATCACAAAGTGATTACACAATTATTTTTTAATGTTACAACTTCTGTCCTTGTCTTTTAGAATTTCAAAGGGCTATATTATGGATTTATGCTGTACTTGCAGTCTGTGCTTACCTTCGTATGTAAGCACATATACATATATATGAGTTTTGTTTGCAGTGTGTTTCACAATACTATGTGAGTATGTGCACGTTGTGTATCCACATGCGTATATATACACACATGTGTATATATGTATGTGTTTTATATATATATGCGCATATTCTTCATATGCCTTCATATGTTCCTGTGGGCTTGCCATGTGAAAGTGAGGTGTTTTGAGTTTCCTTTTCCTTGGAAACCGGAGAGTTCGTCATATTTCTCTGGTTACATAACCTGGATAAGTTGAAACTCAAGGGATTTATCAAGAAGAAATGGATTTGCCATCTCACACTCTTATTTCTTCCTCACTGGTCAACAAATTCTACTGATGTGAGTTTCATTGCTGAATCATTGCTCTGAGAACAGCAGTGATGTGAGGCTGTTTAACTGAAGTAACTTTGGAAAAAGTTGTTATATTTTTAAAATTTGCTTAGGATTATTGATACAAGAGATGCATCCTATTTTGTTCTCTCAGAGTCTTGGTTATATTCGGTCATGCTGATCAGATTTATCTATGGAAACTATTGAATTTCATGCATAGCTGAGTTCACACACAACAACAAAAAAAGTGGGTATGGCTGTACTGAGATGGAGGGTAGCAAGGATCCTGGCAGGTTGTATGGTCTCCCAGGGCTCAGCGGCTGCCAGCCCTGGTTTTTGGTAGCAAAATCCAATTTCCACTCTCTCCACGTGGGCTGGGAAACAGCAGGGGTCCACACTAGCTCACAGAATTTTGGCTTCCTCATTTGTGAAACGTGACCAAACATATTAACCTCAGTGGCAGGTAGGAGATTAGGAGAATATCGGATGGGGATGAACAAATTGCAGTCATCACAGACAAACTGCCACGACAGCGCCAGATCAGGATCGGAGACAGACCCTGGGTTAAGGAACAAGAATGAAAATAAAATGGGGCTTGGAAGAAGCTCTCAGTTTTTGAAGTGATAACCTACCCCCATACATATCTGCAAGGCCTCCAAAGTATTTTTTGCTAGAACACAACTTATATCAGTCGCCTACCCTACACAGATAACTACAGGAGCTCTCTTCTCTGTGGTCCACGGGCTGAAATTTAAGCCTTTAGTTTGTTATTTGAGGCCCTCCATCATGAAACTTCAGCTTCCGTTGCGGAGCACAGGCCCCGGATGCACAGGCTTAGCGGCCATGGCTCACGGGCCCAGCCGCTCTGCGGCATGTGGGATCTTCCCGGACCGGGGCACAAACCCATGTCCCCTGCATCGGCTTTTGATGCCAACCTAGATCCATCTAGTCCCTTTAAATCTGCCTATAGAAAATACTTTATCAAATTTCTTCTCTGATTCCCTGGCCTGGATCTCTCTCCCTCTCCCTCTCTCTCTCTCTCTCTCTCTCTCTCTCTCTCTCTCTCTCTCTCTCCCCCCCTCTCTCTCCCCTCTATAGAGTTTTATTTGTGTTCTTCTCATGGTGCTTACTTCTTACTCCTGTTTTGGGTTACAGTCATATGGCTACATGCTTGAATCCTCCTTACCAGACTCTCATAAAAAAAGAGGGGCATCTTCATTTGTGCATCTCACAGTACCTAACAGAGACCCTTGCATGCATATAATAGGTAAAAAATCATTATTTGATAGATGAATAAGTAAATGCATGACATCCAATGATTTTATTTGTAAATGCTACTCTAACATTAACTTAATATCACAGAACCTCAATTCACTTACCTCTACAATAAAAAATTAAAACCATCTTACTACTTTAGAAGAATGATATAACTAAATGCAGACACTTTTACAGGCAAATTCTACCAAACGTTAAAGGCCTAATCATTCCAATCTTCCTCAAAATGCTCTGGAGCAGGATTTCTCAACCTTGGCACTAATCTTTGCTGTGGGGAGCTTCCCTGTACTGTGTAGAGCGTTGAGCAGGATCGCTGGTCTCTACCCATTAGGTGCCAGTAGCATCTGCCCCTCGGGTCATGACAATAAAAATAGTCTCCAGATGCTGCTAAATGTCCCTTGGGAAACAAATGGCCTACAGTTGAGAGTCTAGAAAAGAGGTAATAATTCCAAATCTGACAATGACAGCATATAAAAGGAAAATTATAGACTCAGATTTATTCATGCATATGGATTTAAAAATTTAAGCAAAACATTAGGAAACCAATTCAAAAAATATGTAGACAAAAATTTACCAAACTAGGTTTTTCTCAGTAATGATTTAATAGCAATTAGGAATCAACAGAACAATAATTAACAATAACAATAAAAATTAAAAAAATAATTTTTAGAAATTAGGAAATTAATGTCCTTAATTATGAAATTAAGGAGAAATGTAATTGTATTGATTTCCTCATTTTTCATAACAAAACTTCAACATACCAATAAAAGTAGATACCTCAGGAACTACAGATTTTTGTATATTATTTATGATTATTGTGGTAACCACAGTAAGACCTAAGAACATATAAACTCTCCAGATTTTCTAAAGGAAATGCACACTTGCACACACACACACGCGCGCACACACACACACACACAGAGATCAGCAGAGACAACAACAAAGAAAATGGAAATCATATCGTAACTCTTCTCTCTCTCTCTGTAGCTCCATATATAAATATATGAATACATTTATTTTTTTATTAATTTTTATTGGAGTATAGTTGATTTACAATGTTGTGTTAGTTTCCTTATCTGCAATGCCTAGAACAACGTACTTCACAAAGTAGGTACTCACAAAAATCAATCCTGAAGTGATATCAGGATCACTTCAAGGCCATTAATCCCACTGCCTGCACCGCTTCCTCCTAGGATGTCCCAGCTGCACCCCTACCCCCGCTACACTGGCCTTTCCATTCTCTGAAGTCCTATAGTTTCTACTGTCCGTGATATCAGCCTTTAAGTACAATCCCAGAATCAAAGAGAAGGCATAATTGGAAGGAATCTTCAAGCAAGGGAAAGTTACTTCTCCCGTCTGATTCAGTATCTTTCATTGTAAGATGCCCTACTTTGCTCCTTCGCTGTTTCTGGGGCACATGTTGCTTTCCTGCTAAACTCTATGTTCATAAAAACTTGGACTCTAGTCTTAAAAACCTTCTCTTTGCCATAAATGTGTCAAGCACTATCTCTTGCTCATAGGAAGGACTCTGTATTCAGGTATGATTGAATAAATAAAGGATTGAATGTTAGGAGGTTGATAACAGATTTGCGTATATTGGAGTTTTACTTTTCGCCAAACATTCTGCTAATCACTTCACATGCGTTGCATAATTCAGTCTTAGCAACCCTACTTCTATTTCATGCTTGAACCAAAGCATAGAGTAATGAACATGCCCAAACCAGAATTTGAACCCAGGCATTCTGGCTCCTGGCTTAACTACCAGGCTGCACAAAAGATCCAAACAAGTAGCATGTGTTTTTCTGAATTTTCAGTTGACTCATAGCATGTATTCAGAGATTTAGACTACGTGGGTCACTTCCTTCCTTCCAGCTGCACCTGCACCAGGGAGCTTCTCACCCTTTCAGCAGGTAGAGAGGAACCCTCTGGGTGGAGAGATGCTCAGTGAAGCGGGTGACCTACAATTTGAGGCTGGTTTGGAATCCCACGCATCACTCTTGCACAATAGCTTCTCTGAGAGCCAGGCCCACATGGAGCACAACTGAACAGGCAGAATAACTGACCTTTCCACCAACCTGTTCTTCCCTTGCAGGCAGCTTGGGAATTGAGTGCTTCCTACTCAGTAGACACAGTGAGAAGTCAGGGAGAGGTCTGGAAATAGGAGGGCCTTGGGCTGATCCCAGCTTTGAGGAAGTAGTCCAGGCAGTGGGTTTACCCTTAACTGTGGGTGTCTAACGAGTGAATTGTGCCACTTGAGATCTCCTGAAGCTTTTGCAGTTCTAGGAGAAAGTTGTCATTTTGACTGTAGAAATGTGTTTGGCTTCCAGAATTTTCAGTTTTATTTTCATTTAAAAGAAAACTAACATCACTCATTCATCACTGAACCTCCCTCAGTCTATCACCAACTCCTTTCTGCTCACGTAATAGCCTGAGCTGCCTGGACCCGTTGCAGTACAATCTTTGTTCTCCAACTGTCTCTTGACTAGACTGTGTGCTCCTGGAGGGGGGGTGGATGACATGTTACTCATCTCTGCAACCCCAGTGTCTGGAAGAACAGTGTTTGACACCAAGCAGACATCAATGCACTTGTAAAACAAGCCAAGGATGAGTCAGCAGTCCAGTAAAAATAAAACTGTATCCAATGGAATTGAATCAAAGGGAACTGTGGAACTTTCTAACTGGAAAGCTGGTCTCCTAACCCATAGCCCAAGGATAGTTTCCAAAGTTGAAGCCCCTGATTGAACCTAATATTTATTCAAGTAGAATTTGAAGTGCAAAGAGAATGTGCATTATTCTGTGTGGCATTCAGGTCAACATTTTAATTAGTATTCAAAATTCTGGCCCAACATTATTTTATGTGTAGCTCATAAAATGGCACAACATACATTTTATGTACTGACTACATAAATAAAAATCACTTTAAAAATCTTTATCATACAGGAATAATCACTTTGACATTTTGGGGTATTTCCTTCCTATTTTTTATTCTCATAAACATGTGTATAAATAGTTAATTAGATAGCTCGATAAAGATAGCCCCCAAAAGATGTCCATGTTTAAAATCCCCATCACCTGTGACTATATAACCTTACATGGCAAAAGGGACTTTGCAGAAGCTGACGTGGAAAGATTATCCTGAATTACATTGGATGGGCTCAAAGTAATCACAGTGGTCCTCATAAGAGGGTCTGAGTCGGAGAAGGAGATGTGATGACAGAAGCAGAGGTTGGAATGATGCAAAGGGGGGGGCAGTGCGTTGAGGAATGAGGGAGCCGCTAGATGCTGGAAAAGCCAAGGAGCGGATTCTGCCCTAGAGCCTCCAGAAGAAACGTCCTGTTGATCCATTTGGTCTCCTGACCTCCAGAACTGTGATATAAATTTTTGTCATTTTGAGTCACTGGCTTGTGGTAATTTATTACAGCAGCCATCTAAAACTAATAAAGATAGAAAGTATATTAGTTTCCTAGCGCTGCTGCAACAAATTACCATAAACTAGGGGGCTTAAAACAATGAAATTTATTCTTTCACAGCTCTGGAGGCTAGAAGTCCAAAACAAGATGTTGAGAGGACCGTGTGCTTCCCAACGTCTCTAGGGAGTCTTTCCCTGCCTCTCCCTAGCGTCTGGCGGTGGCCAGCAGTTCTCAGCATTTTTTGGCTTTGTAGAATCACCACTCCAATCTCTGCCTGTGTCATCACCTGGCAATCGCCCTGTGTATATAAGTCTTCATGTGACCTTCTTACAAAGACACCGGTCTTTGGATTTGGGGCCCACTCTAATCCAGGTTGACCCGAATTTAACTAATTACATCTACAAAGACTCTCCTTCCAAATAAGATCACCTTCTGAAGTTCCAGGTAAACATGAATTTTGGGAAAGTACTATTCAATTCAGTATAAATAGATAGGTAGGAAGATAGATAAACAGAAAGATAGATGATAGACAAGTATCTAGATAGATAGACAGGTAGACAGATAGCTACATAGATCAACATTATTTAATAGTATTGTTTTTGTTGTTGCATAATATTTTGTTAAATGCTTATAGTAAAATTTACTATATTTATTCATTTCACCATCAGCACATTGCTATACTTACCAAAGCATTGATTATCTCACTGGAAGAACTGCCCCTTTCTGAGCGCCACATTTTGTACGGGATATTTACAAACTGGAAGTTACTCTGAGAAGGGCAAACCGGGACGGAGCATGGACTCAAATATTACTTCTCATAAAGAACTGTGGAAGGAACTAGAATGACTAATGAGGAGAAGAGAAGCCTTGGGAGGAGATCTTCAAAGACTAGAGGTACTACTATGTTGAACAGAAATTAATCTTGTTTTCCCCCCCAGGTGTTGAACTAAGGCAAAAGGATCAAAAACGATTCCAGAGAAAAAATTCTCCGGCATTTGTCTCACCCTCTCTTCATTTTCTTCTTCTCTCAGATCTTGGAACTAAAAATTTTCCATCTAAGTAGTGCTCTAAAGCCTTCAAGCAAATGTTTCCTTAATATTCTTGGCAAGAACTATGAATGGTATGAGACTTTTTAGAACTGTCAAGAACTGCTAAGTGTCTGAGATTTTGCCCTACTTGCAAGTTAACAAGTTCTCCTGTTATAGCTTCCTGGATGCTTTGGATGCTATGAGACTCCTGGGTCAGATTCAAAGGCTGGTTTATTACTCACAGCCATAGCGGTAGCCAGCGTCATAATTTTCTTGACCAGTTTCCAAGTCCTGATTTCCACAAAGTGATGTGAAAAGGGCCGAGCAGTGCCTGCACGGGCGGTGGTGCCTCTACAGGGGCTTAGGGACCCCAATCTTTTATAATGGTCTCTGAGCAAGCCTGCCTGACCTTCACCCTGTAAATGTGTATTATTGCTCTAGAAACAAACTTGAAAAGGTTGTCCGCAACAAATGTTGTCAGAATCATTGCTCACAAGACATGCAGAAATGCAAGAAACGTATAGATATTTGTCTCGTGACCAGATCCATCCCTCTTTCATTTTTATACTATCTTAGTTTCCAGTTAATTTTCCAACGAGTTCATCACTACTTCAGCCACTTTGATTAATCTGACCGGCAGGGGCTGGGACCAGCTCCATTCAATTTGTCTCCTACAGCGTTGGGTAAGACTGCTATTAATAGGACTCCAAACAGCAAGATGAGATCAACCTGAAGTGTCAGCCTCATAAAGTGAAAAGCAGAGTGCAGGGAAAGATGGAGCTGGAGAGGTGGGCAGGAGGCAGACAATAAAGGATTCCATATGCTCTGTTATGCTTGGACTTTATTCTGCTGTGATAAAGAAGTATCAGAGTGTTTAATGGGAGAGTTAAACAGCTGATTTGCATATAAAGTAATTCCCCAGGATGGTCAAACGGATAACATCTTGGAGAGGATATTAATAGTCAAAGAGAGACCCCATTCAAATGACATTTTAATGATGCATTAGGAGACATTGAGTCTTGCAGGGGGTATATTTTAAACATACTTGGGGATAGAACCTTTAAGTGAAGGGAATGAGAGAGAAGGAAGGAGGCTCAGGCTTGACTCCCAGGTTCTGACTTTGGTAATAGTATGGCTGGCAGTGGCATGCCCTGAGAGAGGGAAAACCATGAAGGACAGTGGTTTTGAAGGGGGTTGACAAGGTCAAGGCATTAGATAAGCATGTTAAGTGTAGTCATCCACTGGTATGTCTACCAGTTACTAAAGGTAAGGATCTGAGAGCGGGGTTGGGAGGAGCTCCAGTGGTAAAAAAGTCAGTTTGGAATTTACCAGCACTTAGGTTGTGACAAAAAACAGGCACTGGCTGAGAATTTCTGTAGAGGCTGTAGTTAGAAAGGTCTCAGGGAAGAGCCCTGGGGGACATCAGCATATGTGGGCCTTGGCGTGGAGGATAGGACGGAGTCTGATGGAGGCAGGAGAAAACCTAGGAGGAGGTTCTGCAGCAGAGCCTTGCGAGAGAGGGTCACGGAGAAGGAAGCCATCAGCAGAGAGAGTAACTAAGACGAGGACTGAAAACGTGTATTGGATTCAGCAAGAAAAAGATCATGGAGGACTTGAAGGAGAGCAGTTCTGTGGAAAGGTGGGAGCAGAAGCTAACCGAATTGAGCTGTCACACCGTTAACGGGCACGTGCTGTGCACGTCCTTCGGCCGTGAGGAAAATTTCATTATAGAGTGCTGATTCTTTCTAAGAATTAAAGGGAAAATCGCTTGGGCTGAGGCTTCCCAGGGCCTCTGACCTTGGCGAAGGAAAAGCAGGAGGTGTTGCATTCATTCCTGTTATATATTTGCTCGCAATGTGTGCAGCACGTCAGTGGAGGCCATCCTTTGAGAACAGGCGGAAGTAGCAGGAAGATGTCTTCTGGTGATGGAGGTGAAAGGGTGGTCAGCGCTTGATGCAGGGTTCGCCAAGTTTTATTAAAGAAGAACAAGGAGATGGCTTAGAAGTCTGTGATTGAGCAGACACCGGCCCACCTTATGTCAATGCAGACAGGCTGGAATAATGAGCACCTCCACCAATCTCACATCATCCCTTTTCTTTCATGTGTGAGACCCAGAAAAAGATTTCATGAAAGTGTGTCTAGAGGAAAATAGGAAATGTCACTGCTGCTGAGTTCCATTTGAAATGAGCAGGAGAAAAATACAGACTCAGGTAATTAGGTTTTTAGATCCAGCTCAGACTAACATTCGTTACCCCGCTGTCTTCCGGGTCTGATGTGTAGATCAGGTATCATGGGGGGGAAGCAGGGGGTCCAGAGCTTTCCTTCATGAGGCAGCCAAGGGCAGAGGGGGAGCATGGGCTTTGAGCCGACGCCCAAATTCATTAGTTCTATACCATTTGCAAGTTAGGTAGCCTCTCTGACCTTCATGGCTTTGTTTGTATTTTGGTTTTGTTTGTTAACTTGTTAAAACAAGTTAACAATACTTTAACAAAAGGTTACTGAGAGGCTTAAAATACCCTGTAAATATTTAAACACATCTATGAAATGCTTGGAATATTAAACAATGAGCAATTTCTTGATTCCTTCTTTCTTTTCTTCTTCCATCCCTTCCTTCCTTCCTTCCCTCCCTCCCTCTTTTTCTCTGCAGTGAATATCTGCTCCTTCAGGTAAAGAGTCTGACTTCTCAGGAATCTAGGTGCCACGGACAGATTATTTGCATAAAAATCAGATCCGCCAGATAATAGGTGCTAATTTGGAAGTGTCCCTAGAGGCAGGAAGGCCTTCAAAGGCCTCCAGTCCCCTAAGTGGATTAACACTTACCAGTAACTTGATTACAACAAAACTCTTCCAAGCTGTAAAATGACTCAGCTCCTGTGAGGGCCATATGCACAGTTTCCATCTCATTAGCAAAAAGCTTAGCCCTCCTAAGCCTTTGAAGAAAGAATAGCTCTTTCCCAAGAACACATTCTCTCTCGTCTCACTCCAGTCTCTGAAATTGGATTGAACTTCACCTTGCAAACTATAAGCATCATTTTCCTGAGCAAATGACCCTCTTCTCCAACCTGGCAGGATAGGAAGTGTCTCCTTTCCCTATTCCAGCGATCTGGTGTCTTCTTGGATCAAGGTGTACACTGTCATTTGCAGAGTAACTGCTGTTCAGTTTTCAGAGGAGCCTTATCCAAAACTTTCAGGGAAGGAAAGCTAAACTGATCTCTAGCAAGGGAAAATATATGTGAAAGTCTCTTCATTCCACTTGGAAGGACCATTCAGTGCCTTGCTAAGGGGTCTATTGCCTGAGTCCACACTTGGGTCTAAAATAATGTTTACTGAAATCCAAATTCATAGCAGATTAGAAGTAAAAAATTACAACTCAAAAGAGAAATTATGGGCAGATGGGTGTATCTAAAAGAAACGTAGTGAAAGGAGAGTGAAGGCTAAATATGACCAATATAGGAAATCAAAAGCCACAGCAGTGAATGAACATTTTGTGCTGAGTGATGAGCCAAGCACATGTCGACACCCCCAAGGTCACCACCCAGATGCGCTCAGCACAGCGAGGGTTGTTCACAAATGCTGAGAAAAGACTAATGTATAAATGATGCAACCACTACCTTATCAAGAGGTAGAACGTCTCCATCACCCTGGAGGGTGTTCCCCTCATTCCTCCCTTTCTCAAGTCCTGACTGCCCTGATGTCCATCTCTGTAGATTGCGTTTGCTTGTTCCAGGGTTTCAAGGAAATGGAATCGGACAATACTGCATTCCTTTGTGTCTGGCTTCTTTCATGCAACATCATGTTTTTGAGATCTATTTATGTTGCTGTAGGTATCAAGTGCCCACTTTTTCTGTTGTTGAATAAGTATTCCATTGTATGAATGTACCACAGTTTGTTTATCCATTTACCTATGGAGGACCATTTCTATACAAGTCACTTTATGGGCTTATGTTTTTTGGTGGGGGGGGGGTTGGTTTTTTAAGATGTTGGGGGTAGGAATTTAGTAATTTATTTATTTATTTTTGCTGTGTTGGGTCTTCGTTTCTGTGCGAGGGCTTTCTCTAGTTGTGGCAAGCGGGGGCCACTCTTCATCGCGGTGCGCGGGCCTCTTACTATCGCGGCCTCTCTTGTTGCGGAGCACAGGCTCCAGACGCGCAGGCTTAGTAGTTGTGGCTCACGGGCCTAGTTGCTCCGCGGCATGTGGGATCCTCCCAGACCAGGGTTCGAACCCGTGTCCCCTGCATAAGCAGGCAGATTCTCAACCACTGCGCCACCAGAGAAGCCCTGGGCTTATGTTTTTATTTCTCTTGGTAAATATCCAGGAATGAGACTACTGGGTTATATGGTTAGTGTACATTTAACTTTTAAGAAACTACCAGTTTCCAAAGTGATCATACCAGTTTACATTCCCACCAACAATATGTGAAAGTTCTAATTTCTTTATATCTTGTCCACACTTACTATTGTTAATCTTTTTAAATTTCAGCCATTCTAGTGTGTGTGAAGAGATTTCCCATTGTGGTTTTAATTTGCATTTGTTTTTTGCCTCATGAATGACTTATAGAGCAGGGATCTGCAGACTCTGTCCATGGTCAGGACCAGCTCCGTAATTTGCAAATCTAAACGTAAAGTAAAACCACAAGGCCACTTGTTCAAGAGTTAGTAAGAATTCCAAGATGACAAGAGCAAAACATTAAACAAAGCAAAAGACCGTGCTAAGTGCAGAAGCCTGTGACATTGCACAGGTCACATGCCCTTAACCTGGTTACACTGGGGAGCCAAATCCAGCCCAACACCCACCTTAGCATGGCTTGTGAGCCAAGAATGATTTTAAATAGTTAAAAAAAAATTTAATTATAAAACTTTTCAAAAAATTCAAATTTCAGTGATCATAAATGAAGTTTTATTGGTACACAGCCATGCTCATTCACTGATGTATTCTCTATAGCTAGACAATAGCAGAGTTAGCAGTTGTAACGAAAAGCGTACAGCCTACAAAATATAAAACATTTACTCTCTGGCCCTTTACAGAAAATTTTGCCAAATCCTGCTATAGACTATCTTTCCATGTATTCACAACCATTTGTATATCTTCTATTTTGAAGTGTCCATTCAAGTCTTTAGTCTACTTTGAATTGCATTGTTTATCTTCATTTTTGAGGTGTTAAAGTTCTTCATATACTATAGAGATAATTCCTTTGTCAGATGTTTGACTTTACGTTTTATTAAAGATTTTTCAAAGAGCAGGAGGTTTTAATTTTGATGAAGTCCAATTGCTCAATTTTTGTTATTTTGTGATTAGCGCTTTTTGTGCTCTTAAGAAATCTTTGCCTACCTCAAAGGTGCAAAGAATTTTTTCCCAGTTTTTTTCTGGACATTTTATACTTTTATTTTTATAATTAGGTCTACGATCCTTTTCAACTCTTACTATTTTGGGCCCACTGGTCAAGGTTTATTTATTTATTTTTCCACATGAACATCCAGTTGGTTCTGGACTATTTGCTGAAAAAAGAGTTCCTTTCCTCATTGAATGAGAGCTCTGTTGAAAATCATAAACTATAAATATCAGTGTGAACTCTGTTATATTTTCTTTTTACAAAATAATATGTATTTCCTAGCTCTGTCAAGTGGTAGAGCCTAAAAACAATAACTAACTTTGTAACAATGAACACCACAATTCATATATTGGTGTCTAAAAAACATTTCACACCAAAAGAAACCAGAACACATCTGGAAGAAAAAAAAAAAAACAAGATCCTGGAATACTTGTCATGTTAGAAAGTGAGTAAGCTAAAAGGGCTACTGGAGTTGTGTCAGAGTGACAGAGTAGCCAAATTCAAGAGGTTCTGTCTGTCCGCAAATGGACTACTTTCTGCACAAAAGTAATAGTAGATATAACAGTTTTAACACATCAAAATACATGAAAAAATCCATATGCTTATAACTGTGCAAAAAACAAACACACACACACACACACACGGTAATACCATTTATATAACATCATCTACCCTACAGTAACAAAAAGCAGGTCAGTGGTTCTGTGGGTACTGGAACAAAGGAAGAGCTGACCTACGGAGGAGCACAATGAAACTCCCAGTGGTGGTGGAGGTGTTCTCTCTCTGATTGTGGAGAGAATCATATGAAATTGCCGAAACTCCCCAAGTTGTGTACTTTAAATGAATAGTTTATTTTATGTAAGTTATTCCTCAATTAAATTGACAAGGAAAGATTCAATTAGGTAAATTTAGTTGAGAGTAGTTTTCAGAGTCTCTACATACCTACTGATTGTCCATTTGTTCTATCAATTACCGAGAGGAATGTTGAAATGTAAAACTATAATCATGAATTTTGTCTGTTTCTTCATTTTAATTCTATAATTTTTGCATTCAGGAATTTTTAAGCTGTTTTTAGATTCATACATATTTATGTTACTGTTTCTTCCAAATGAATTGCTGTTTGAATCGGTGTGAAATGCCCCCTCTTGATCATTTTTTAATACTCTGTCTTAAAGTCTACTTTATTTTTTAAAATATAACCACTTTCTTATGCTTACTGTTTGCATGGGATTGTCTTTTGCATCCTTTTACCCTGTTTGTATTTTCAGATTTAAAATATATTTCCTATAGATGAGAATTGCTTTTTAAATCCATTTAACATTCTCTCTCTTTTTTATAAGACTCTCTAGTGTTTTACACATATGCAATTATTGACATGGTTGGTTTACATCTATATTTTTGTGTTTCATTTGTTTCTCTATTGGTCTTTTTCTTCTCACTGCAAACATCTTGTTCTTTATTCTTTTTAGTATTCCATTTTATTTTCTCTATTTGCTTCTCACCTACCCTAGTCTTGCCCCTGGGCTAACAATACACACTGTTAATTTATCAGTCTGTTTAGCCTCCATAGTGTACACTTCACGCTTCACATTTCCACTTGGAATTTCAGACATTTCATTTCCCAGTTGCCACTTCTGTCATCATACCTGATGCTTCCCATTCTCAGTTCCTCCTCCCATCCTCACAAATAGAATAACTTTAGAAAAAGCATAGTATCATTTACCATCTGCACCATCCTTTACCTTACAGTGCGTGAAATCATCATTAGTTCTTTGGGGAAATGAGAAGGATGAAACATCACATTTTATACTGATCCATTTAATTACCATGTTCTGTGCTCTTCATTCCCTACTGTAGATCCCAGTTCGCATGGGGGTCATTTCACTTTGGCCTCAAGACTATACTTTAACATTGATTGTGGTATGATTCTGCTGGCAAAAACATTCTCTCAGCTTCCAGTTTATGAAAATGGCTTTCACTCTCATTGCTGAAGGATAGTTTAGTGGGTGTAGGATTCTGGATTAACAGGTTCTGTTTTCGCTTTCAGCAAAGTAAAGCTCTCATTCCACAGACTTCTGGATTCCATTCTTCTGTTGTTTCTGATGAGAAGTTGGCTATCATTTATTATTGCTCCTCTGTGTGTAATGTGTCTTGTCTTCTCTAAATACTTCCAAGATTTTTCTTTTATCTATGGCTCTCATCAGTTTAACTATGATGTACCTACATGTGATTTCATTTATATTTTTCCTGCTTTGAATTCACTGTGATTCATGGATCTATATGTCAAATAATTTCGTCAAATGGCAGAAATTTTCAGCCATTGTTTCTTCCAATATTTTTTCTGCCCTATTTATTCTCACTCTTCTCCTTTTAGGGCTCCTAGTACATTTATAATAGACAGTTTATTTTGTCCCAATGGTTCCCAAGGTTCTATTCATTTTATAAGATCTGTTTTCTTTTCTCTTAGATTAAGTAATTTCTACTGATCTACCTCCAAATTCATTAACTCTCCAATCTGTTAAGCCCATCCAGGGTTTTTTTTTAAGTTTCTTTTACTATACTCCTATATTCAAGAATATTCATTTGGTTCCTTTTTAACTTTTTATTTCTCTGATGAGATTTTTAATCTTTTTTATATTTTATTCATTTTTATTAATGATTTTAATTAATTAAAGCCATATTTTACTTTTATTATTTTAACAGTTTTCCCCATTAGTTCTTTGACATTTTTATAATGGCTGTTTTAAATACAGTACACTAAATACAACATCTAGGGCACTTCGGCATTGGTGCTTAGTGATTTTTTTCCTTAATTACATGTTAAAATTTCCTATTTCTTTGCACACTTGGTAATTCTTGGTTATTACTGGACTTTGTTGGTAATGTGTAGTATGGGTTCTGGATTCTGTGATTTTGTTTGTTGAATGTTGCATTTTGTTCTAACTAGCTCAAACACGGGCTGCTTACACTGAATTTGGGTAGACTTGTTTCTATGCTTTGTTAGACCAGATGTGGAACACTCAAGATCTTTCCCAACTTCCTCTAACTTGGCAGGACTCAACATTCAAACTCTGCCTCTCCTGTGAATCTCATCAGGGCCTGATTTTAGTTTTGTTTAAAGTGGGTCTAAAATAAAACTCTGAAAACAACTTTCCTCATGAACAGGGTCTTTGCTCCTAAGACATGGCCTTTATGGTGTCCCAGGTAGATGCTTCTGATGTTTATTAGACATAAGTAATTTTGTCCATTCTGGCTAGACCAAAACTTCAGCATTCTCCCAGCCCTGCTGGGGCACTACGCTATTCATTCTACTCTCACCTCTACAGCTGCTGCTCTCTGGTAAATATGATGAAATCTCCCTGCCTTCATGTGCAGCCCAGCCCCTAGCTAAGGACGTGTGAGGAGCCCCTGCAACAGGCTTCTGACTTTACTCTCCACTCTGTACAGCTCCCTCCTCTCCAGTGCCCTGTCCCAGAATTATAACCATCTTAGATGTCCTGGACTCAAACCTCCACCTCCTCAGATCGGTGGCGCCCGCGTGCTCTGCTTGGAGACCTCTCACTATGCAGAGGGACAGGAAATTATGGGCTTTACCTCATGAGTTTCCCTTTTCTCATGGAATGGAGCCTCGTGGTCAATGCTGAGAATAACTGCTTTGTCTGTTTTGTTCAGTTTTATGGTTGTTTACATTGGAAGGGCCAGACCAGTACTAGCTGGTCCATAATCGTGAGAAGCTGAAGGCTAACGGTTTTTATTACTGTACCATATGGATATGTAACCTTAATGTAATTTCTGCTTTCCAAAAATATAACAGGCAAAACGAACAGGTGCTATTAGCTGAAAGTCCCAGAGGAGTTCTGCACCAGTTAATAATATATTTTCTTAGTGGATTAGAGTTTTAATAATAAACCACTCACAATAATGATAATATTTACCTTTATTATCTATTAGAGGTATTTTTTCAGCAAGACTGTAAGTTAGTGATGGAAAAAATAATAGCCACCCGGCCCTGAGGCCGTTACCAAGGCCGTCTAGAGCCGAGCTTGCAGTCAGCTCCTTACCCCCACCTCCACTTCCCTCCAGCAACCAGGACTGGCCCAATCTTGTTGGAGGCAGGAGCTATCTAATTTCAGTGCCCTTATTCTCCTGCAAATCAGGCAATATGTATCATTCTTGGAGCTCAGGGATCAGAGAGTTAAGGTTAAGAGACATGGATGGACCTAGAGATTGTCATATTGAGTGATAAGTCAGAGAAAGACAAATATCATATGATATATCACTTATATGTGGAATCCAAAAAAAAGGTACAAATGAAGCTATTTACAAAACAGAAATCAAGTCACAGAAGTAGAAAACAAACTTATGGTTACCAAGGGGAAAAAGTGGGGGAGGGACAAATTGGGAGATTGGGGTTGACATATACACACTACTATATATAAAACAGATAAATAATAACCTACTGTATAGCACAGGGAACTCTACTCAATACTTTGTAATGACCTATATGGGAATCCATCTAAAAAAGAGTGGATATATGTATATGTATAACTGATTCACTTTGCTGTACAGCAGAAACTAACACAACATTGTAAGTCAACTATACTCCAATAAAAAAAAAATTAATTAAAATAATAAAATCCCTCTCCATACAAAAACAATTTTATACTTATTATACAAACAGTCTGGATAAAATTTGACATTTGCTTTACTCAGAATTGAGAGATCAAAAAGTTATCTTTAGGAAATAACTGCTCATTAAAAGACTACAAAGTAGGCTTCATCTGTTTTTGATATTTTAAAAAATGATCACAACATACCAGATAATAAGCTCATAGAGGATGAATCCCTATCTTATCTGTTTTATATCCTCTTAATATACTATAGTTTATGGCACGTACTGATTATTTAATATTAGTTAAATAAATAAATGAATGTTTTACATTATTCAGTCATCTACAGTGAAAATTACCATGATTTGTTTTCAAATTGATCATTAAATATTAATACTATCTTACTGATAGTTTAAATTTTATGCAAATAATTAAATATTTACAAACACTTGTTGAAAAATAATGGAAAAATAAAATGCAATAAATTCTGTTGTCACTCCTAAAAAAAAGAGAGCGAGAGGGAAGGTCTCAATCAGCCATTACACTATCATCTAGTTGGAAAAAATATCTGGTGCACGTATATAATATGCCAAATATTAGAAGGAGAAGGTATTCAGTAAAAAAGGAAGGAAGGAAGGGAAGGAGAAAAGAAGGGAGGGAGGGAGGGAGGGAGGAAGAAAAAAAGAAGAAAAGAAAGAAGGGAAAAAGATAAGGAAACAGAAAAAGAAAAGGAAAGAAAAAAGAAAGAAAAATGGGTCCTTGTTCTGAAAGATATTACTGTTGAATAATTTGAGAACACCTAAATTTTAATGCCATGTGGTAAGATTGATTGTGGGGATATAAGTGAAGTACTAAGGAAGTTTGGAGAAAAGCCACCAACTGCCTCATGAAGGAGAACCACACAGATAAAAGCAATATTTAAGAAGGTATGAATGCAGTAGGTGCAAATTTCACAGCTAAAATTTCTCACTGGTAAAGATAACACTTGCTTTATTTCCCTATAACTAAATTTATCTCAGGAACCACCATTCCACTTTGGTAGAAGACAACCTAATCTTACCAATTCAAGAAACATTCAGTCATTTCTGGCTTAATATTGAGTCTCCGGAGAAACCACTAAACCAATTCAATAGTTTCCTCCTCTCTTCTCCTTTACTGAGGGTGTGTCTCAGGTTGATTTAATTCCTAGGAATTTATTTTTATTTGTCAGTTTGGCCTGGCGGGGGGTGTGGGGGGGGGCGGGGGTTATTTACTATCCAAGAATTGAGGGGAAGATATCTGGCCCATAGCTATCAGCTTTTCTCTATGTTGGCATCTTGTTGGTTAGATAACCAAAAACAGAAACCAGCCAATATTTCTTTGTGCTTAGGTTTATATCAGGGACTTTTTCAGGTTCACAGCAGCCTTTAAATTCTAGTTGTGTTCTTCAAATTTGCCTTTTCTCATCATCAATATTCCTTCCCTTGCAATATTTGGTATTTTTTTCTTCTATCTAAACTTATGGGATAAACAAGTTCTGAATCCTAGAGCACTTAACCTTTGCCATTAAAAAAAAAAAAAACAAAATCTACTTTCTCCTTCAAAAAAGCCTGGCTCGGGCTTCCCTGGTGGCGCAGTGGTTGAGAATCTGTCTGCCAGTGTAGGGTACACGGGTTCGAGCCCTGATCTGGGAGGATCCCACATGCCGTGGAGCAACTGGGCCCGTGAGCCACAACTACTGAGCCTGCGCATCTGGAGCCTGTGCTCCGCAACGGGAGGGGCCGCGACAGTGAGAAGCCTGCGCACTGCGATGAAGAGTGGCCATGCTCGCCGCAACTGGAGAAAGCCCTCGCACAGAAACAGGACCCAACACAGCCAAAAATAAATAAATAAATTTAAAAAAAAATAAAAAGCCTGGCTCTTGTAAGCTTTGATTTTAAAGACTTGAATTTGCCTTGGAATTCAAAGTCTATTTTTGTCAATCAAGGGTTGAATATCAACTATTTACTTCTCTTTGCAAACCTGCTTTACAAGTCTATACTGAGGCAAGGATGCCAGTGATGAAACAGCCAGAATGTTAGTATAAAGAAATGAGAAAAAGGTTTTTAAAAGGTCATCTGAATAGTTTCTACTCGATACTGCAGACCCACCTTCCGAATTTCTCTGCCCTGCTTTGTGTCCCAGGATGCTAAGTTTTATGGGCTACATCAGTGGGCCCCCTCACTCTCTGGATTCCAGTTGAGTTTGGCCAGTGGTCAAGAATAGCCATCATAGTACCTGGTTTCCTCTCTGGCTGTTCTCTCCCCTTTGCCGAGGTCAAATTCTCTCCCACAAAGACAGGCGTTCTCTCCCAGTTCTGCTATCTGCTCCCTCCCCTTTCTCTTTCTAGGTCAGGGTCACAATAACTGTCTTCTCTTGCTAGCAACTAAATACTTCACCATTCCTATTGGTTGCCTTTTAATCTTCCCACAATATTGTAAATAGTCTCTTCATTAAATACTCCCAATTACCCCATTTGAATGGACCCTCTGTTTCCTGCCAGGATATTGAGTGATCCAAAAGGAAATTGGAAATGCCAGGAAACAAACAAACAAATTGACCAAAAAGGAAACGTAATCACAGCACTCCACTTACTGTTTCAAAGACAATATTAATATATTCATAATTTCAGGTTTTAAATCAATCTTTAGGTAAGTCACTAAAGACTTCATAATGGTAGAAGTATAAAAGGTAATACAATCAGCTATGAAATTTTTAAAATAAGGGTAATTCACCAGATACTGAAAGGAAAAAGGAGAGGTAAGGGGAAGGGTAGACCTGCTAATATCCAATCTTAATAGGTAAAGAGGATGAAGTAGTGTCTGTGATTAATGGTAAATGGGCTAGAAGTGTGTGCATTCATTATTTAAAGTTATAAAGGTAGCTAAAAATAGAATTAAAAATAGTGAAATAATGGTCTTGTGAGGTGGGAGGAGAGAGGTGGAGAGAGGTATGAGTGAGCTAAATCCTCATTTCTTATAGGAGGAAATCAATAGCTCACATCTAAATTTGACAAATCAAGAAAGAGAGATTTGACTCTATTATTTAGACACATGGAAGTAATGATCAGAATAATGGCAAAAGGAAACAGTAGGGAGCAGCTGCTTCTGGAGAACAAGGCTGTGGCAGAGAAGGACATGCGGGGCAGGAGGATTATGGCTTTTCATCTACGCTCCTCTCCACTGTTAGGATATGGTTTTTCAAACTGTGTGTACGCCTTCATTTGATATAAGCTGTTAACAACCCTGAGGGGATTGTGAGGCCTAGGTTTGGGAAGCACCCGCTGATCTTCGGTCAGTGTTTCACCCCACATATGTGAACCAGGTTGAGAGAAGAGAGCAGACACTTCAAACAGCTCCTCTTTGCAGCTCCCAGGGGAAGGAAGGTGATTGACCTCACATCCTGAGAAGGCTTATTTTTGTGGCTCCAGGTTTGCGTCCTCCCTTCGTGCCTGAGTCCCAAAGACTAGACAGGGGCCTTTACAGAGCTTTCCCTTCTCAGAGGCACTGGAGAGGGTGAGACTCTTTCACTCGTGCCACTTGCCTGATGCTGGGGGCACATGCATCTCTTTGGCTCTGATGTTATGACATCATTTGTTTTGTCATTTTCACACACGGTTAAAAAATTACTTCTTTGCCAGCCCCTCTCCCCCAGTCTCTTTAGGAAAGCTGTTGTTTCCAAAGCCAGTTGGAATTATTTAAAGTAGGTGGATTCTGGGAGGCAAACTCTGCAGTCCCCTCCTCTTGTTTCTCCCATGGCCTTTAAGGCAGACTTCTAGAGAACAAAAAAAACAGGGACCCTTGGATCTCCAGTCCAGGCTTGGGATGAGAATATGGCTCTCAAATGAAGATCAGTAAAGACTCAGACTGCTCTGGTTTCAGACTCACCAGAGTGTGGAGGCTGCCGAGTTTAAGTTGAGCCTTCCTTCTACAAAAGGGTGAGGGATTTCATGTGACACACAGATGTATCAGTGACAACCCAAAGCCAGCCCTTTCTCAAATCTCCCTCTTTTCCAGTAGGAAACAACCCATCCTTAACCCATCATTCAGGGTCATCAGTAATGTGGCTCCAGCCCTAATTCCACCCTCTGGTCTTATGTATTTAACTCCTTGCTCACAGAATACACTCCTTTTCCCCAGTAAATGTCCCATGCTTTCTCAAGTCCATGGCTATGTTTGTACCATTTGTTTCATCTGCAGTGTCTTCAGCTGAAGCACATCCTCCTAGCCAGAACTAGAACATGGGTCACTGAACATAGATGCAGAACTCCCTTTGTAATTTCATTCTTACCCACGTTATAGCTTGAACACTTATAATTTTGGACTGTGTTAAAATGCACCCCTAGTTCCTGGACAGTATGACTTTCTTCTTGGGTGCAGCCAAAGCCCTCATATGACCCCAATCTCATTCATAAAAAGAGAATATCTATAAGTGCTGATTAATCTTTGGAAGGAAAAGGCTAACTTTGCTCCACTGAAGAACATCAGGGACCATGTGATATTTGTATGGCGGGTCCTTCGTTACTCAAGGACCCTAGGCCAGTTCTGAGAACAGAAAAAACTTCAGCATCCTGGCATCTATGAGTCTTCAAAAAATTAAAGTTAAAACCTCAATATCAAACCTCTAGGCTCAACCACAGATTTATGGAAAAGCAAGGAAACTGAGACCTACGTTTAACAGACCAAAGGGTACAATGAACAAACTCAGTCAATGGGAAACTCTCTGGGACAAATGGCCTTATTTCATCAACGACTAAGTTAGAAGGGAAAAAAATACTGATGGGTGGTGAATCTATAGATGTAAAAAGGATTAAAAATTACATCAACGAACTGCAGTGTGTGGACCTTCTTTGGATCCAGATTAAAGCGATCTATAAACAAAACAGAATATTTATGATAATTATGAGACAATTAGAAATTTGGGGGAGTGGGAGGGTAGGTGAAATGAGTTAAGATGGTCAGAATGTACAAAATTCCAGTATAAAATAAATGTCATGGGGATATAATGCACAGCCTGGTGACCAAAATAAAACTGAATGTTGATTGAATATTTGATATCACAGAATTATTAACTTTTTTAAATGTGAAAATGGCACTCCGTAGAGCTCTGCCCTAAAACACGCTCCTTCCTACCTCTTACTCAGAGTTGTACACAGTCTCCTAAATGTTAACAAAAAGGCATGTGTTACTCATAAGAAGTAGATTCTGTTATTCATCTTCCTGCTAAAGGTTAAATTACGTTCACATTTCCCATCAATGGCCTCCCACTGATGATTCAGAAGGTGTGTGCTTATGAATGAAGAAGTACAAATACATATCTGGAGCTTTAATTTAACAGTAGAGTGTAACGCCATTTGAATTCACCAGAACCGCTTTCCTCCTTACTGCTGGTAGAATTGGTGGCTATTTTGTATCTTTGCAAGTTAGCACAGGCAACCAAGAGAACGTGAGTCAAGCGTTATTATTCAGCTCCTTCTCAGAGTCTTATGATCACGGACATAATATCAATTTTTGTACTGAGAATTAGAAAACAACTTTGAACTTATATACCAGGAATAAAGCTTGCTCATATCATCCGGGACCTCTTTTGTACTAGAGGAGGAGACCCTTGGATACACCACTGGAACAGCAGGTACAGCACAGAGAATGCCAGCTACAACAATGCTTTCAGGCAGAGCTGAGTGTCCTGCACAGAACAGACTGACACACAGCACGTGCTCCAGTCTTTACTCCTCACTGGATGAAGGAAAACACCAAACACAGCCTGCCTTTTGAAAGAAAATAGTGCATAGGTGAAATAAAAAGCTACTTATCAAAGCAAACCAGGGCTTCCCTGGTGGTGCAGTGGTTAAGAATCCACCTGCCAACACAGGGGACACGGGTTCGAGCCCTGCTCCAGGAAGATCCCACATGCTGTGGAGCAACTAAGCCCATGAGCCACAACTACTGAGACCGCGTGCCACAGCTACTGAAGCCCACACACCTAGAGCCTGTGCTCCACAATAAGAGAAGACACTGCAATGTCTTAAATTAAATGTCTTAAATTAAAGATGACGCAAATAGATGGAAAGATATACCATGTTCTTGGATTGGAAGAATCAACACTGTGAAAATGAGTATGCTACCCAAAGCAATCTACAGATTCAATGCAATCCCTATCAGACTACCAATGGCATTTTTCACAGACCTAGAACCAAAATTTCACAGTTTGTGTGGAAACACAAAAGACCCCGAATAGTGAAAGCAATCTTGAGAAAGAAAAATGGAGCTGAAGGAATCAGGCTCCCAAACTTCAGACTATACTACAAAGCTACAGTAATCAAGACAGTATGGTACTGGCACAAAAACAGAAATATAGATCAATGGAACAGGATAGAAAGCCCAGAGATAAACCCATACACATATGGTCACCTTATTTTTGATAAAGGAGGCAAGAATATACAATGGAGAAAAGACAGCCTCTTCAATAAGTGGTGCTGGGAAAACTGGACAGCTATATGTAAAAGAATGAAATTAGAACCTCCCTAACTCCATACACAAAAATAAACTCAAAATGCATTAAAGACCTAAATGTCAGGCCAGACACTATAAAACCCTTTGAGGAAAACATAGGCAAAACACTCTTGACATAAATCACAGCAAGATCCTTTTTGACCCACCTCCTAGAGAAATGGAAATAAAAACAAAAATAAACAAATGGGACCCAATGAAACTTAAAAGCTTTTGCACAGCAAAAGAAGCCATAAACAAGACGAAAACACAACCCTCAGAATGGGAGAAAATATTTGCAAACAAAGCAACTGACAAAGGATTAATCTCCAAAATATGCAAGCAGCTCATGCAGCTCAATATCAAAAAAACAAACAACCCAATCCAAGAATGGGCAGAAGACCTAAATAGACATTTCTCCAAAGAAGATATACAGATGGCCAACACACACATGAAAGGATGCTCAACATCACTAATCATTAGAGAAATGCAAATCAAAACTACAGTGAGGTATCACCTCACACCGGTCAGAATGGCCATCATCAAAAAATCTACAAACAATATGGGCTTCCCTGGTGGCACAGTGGTTGAGAGTCCGCCTGCCGATGCAGGGGACACGGGTTCATGCCCCGGTCCAGGAGGATCCCACATGCCGTGGAGCGGCTGGGCCCATGAGCCATGGCCACTGGGCCTGCGCGTCCGGAGCCTGTGCTCCACAATGGGAGAGGCCACAACAGTGAGAGGCCTGCGTACCGCAAAAAAAAAAAATCTACAAACAATAAATGCTGGAGAGGGTGTGGAGAAAAGGGAACCCTCTTTCACTGTTGTGGGAATGTAAATTGATACAGCCACTATGGAGAACAGTATGGAGATTCCATAAAAAATTTAAAAAAACTAACTTATGACCCAGCAATTCCACTACTGGGCATATCCCCTGAGAAAACCATAATTCAAAAAGAGTCATGTACCACAATGTTCATTGCAGCTCTATTTACAATAGCCAGGACATGGAAGCAACCTAAGTGTCCATCGACAGATGAATAGATAAAGAAGATGTGGCACATATATACAATGGAATATTACTCAGCCATAAAAAGAAACGCAATTGAGTTATTTGTAGTGAGGTGGATGGACCTAGAATCTGTCATACAGAGTGAAGTAAGTCAGAAAGAGAAAAACAAATACCGTATACTAACACATATATATGGAATCTAAAAAAAAAAATGTTTCTGAAGAACTAAGGGCAGGACAGGAATAAAGACGCAGCAGTAGAGAATGGACCTGAGGACACAGGGAAGGGGGAAGGTAAGCTGGGACGAAGTGAGAGAGTGGCGTGTACATATATACACTATCAAATGTGAAATAGATAGCTAGTGGGAAGCAGCCGTATAGCACAGGGAGATCAGCTCAGTGCTTTGTGACCACCTAGAGAGATGGGATGGGGGTGTGGGAGGGAACGCAAGAGGGAGGGGATATGGGGATATACGTATACGTCTAGCTGACTCACTTTGTTATACGGCAGAAACTAGCACACTATTGTAAAGCAATTATACTCCAGTAAAGATGTTAAAATATTAAAAAAAAAAGAAAGAAATACCCATTTATTCATTCTACAAATGTACACAAGTTGGACCCTTTGTACCAGGCCTCATGTTAGGAACCTAGATACACACACAAGATTGCTGCCTTCTTGGAGTTTACATTCCAGAGAGAAAGACGCAGAAAATAAAGTCAAGAAATATATGATATAAATAATTACAGATTGCTATCAATACTCTGAAAAAAATAAACAAGTGTTTTGATAGAAAATATAGGTGGACTTAAGATATTGCGATCATAAAAGCCTCTCTGAAGAGATGGCATTGAATCTGAAACCTTAGACATGAGAAGGAACCACTGGGGAAAGAGAGATTCATGAAGGGAGAATGGTGAACACGAAGGCCCTGGGGCTGGCCAGTTCTTGGGAGGGGCAGGGAGCTGAAGAAGGTGGTCAAGAAGAGTTAAGCGGTGAGTTGAGAAGAGGATCAGGGTCAGATTTTGCATGTCCTTGTAGACCTGGAAGCGTTTAGATTTTGTTCTAAGGGCAGCGTTGTTGAAAGCATCAAGTAAGGGTATCAAGTAGGGAAATGGAACATTTTTTTAATAATCTAGCTTCTGTCAAGAGTATGGACTGCAGAGGAGGAACAGTAGAAGTCGAAAGACAAGTTAGGAGGCAAATCATATCAGATTAGCAAGAGAAGATGGGGACTTGGGCCAGGAAGTTGGCACTGGAGAAGGAGATAGATAAGTACATTTGTCATATGTTTTGGGTAGAGGACGGACGAGGACTTGATGAAAGAGTAGACAATCAGGGTACAGGAAAGAGGCAATTCTGAGATGACCCCCAACTTCTGCTTTAGTGAATAGCCTGGCCGTTTACTGAGAAGGAAAAGACCTGAGGAGGAACAGGTTATGAGTCACAAACAAGATAATGCATACTTTGTATGAAAAGCACTTAAAATTGTTCCTGACGTGCAATGCGCTTTCAACAGGTGGTAGTGAAAGAAAATGCTTCTATTATCTGATAATTCCGGTTCATTAGTTTCCCTTGACAACCCATTACAATTTAAGTAACATCTTCCAAAAGCATTTTCAGTTTCATGTTTCTGTGCTTTTATTGTTCACTTTTCAATAACTTAATGTTTAAGGTCGATACAGTCCTTACTTTAAAATCCCATTGGGTAATGAAGGCAGAAATCGTTATTCCTCTATTCATTTTAAATAAACACCACATGCCAAAGTGATTATTGTGATTCATTCTTCCCAGCTATTCTTACCTTTCTAAGATGACAGGAAGCCTCTTTGGCCATCTGCAACAAGAGTACTGCCCGAGCCATGACCACAGAGAGACAGTTCTTCTGGTTCGCTGCCCATGACTGGGGAGGCCCAGAACTAGAGCAATAAAAGTTGTTAACATATACAGGGAGGTTACCACAGGCTGGACGCGGTGCCTCAAGCACTTTACAGCAAGGGCAGTCCCTTGGAATAGGCTAGGTGCTGGTTGTCCTAGGGATTTTGATAGTTATTATGGCAATTTTCCAGCAGAGGGCAGTAAAGGGTCTTAAAAAGGGGGACCCTTTTACAAAACTGCGTAAAATTGCTGTTGAGCTAGGACTGGGTATGCAGTCTCTCCTTGAAGACTTGCAGCCACCTGATGAAATAGATTCTATCATCACCTCCACTGGGTTGATGAAGAAACTATGGCTTACAGAAGAGCGGCAAGTCACCCAAGGTCAACTGTAGAAAATGGGAGAGTTGGGGTTTGAATCCATGTCAAGCCCAGGATCTCAATTCTGTGCTGTGTGAACTCCCAAAAGACACTTCTGTTCCCTCAGCACAGTTGCGGAACTTACAAGAATACAGATATTGCCTTAACGACAGGGAGCCTATTCTAACTAGCAGAGCTGTCCAACAGTGAAGCAGACTATTTTTTGAAATGACTCGTTCACCAAGGTAAAGACATGTCTGGCTGACTGTGTCCAGGAGATTTCTGCCATGAAAGGGAGTTGAACTAAATGGCCCATGACACTGGGTAGTGCAGACGCAGGCGAAGCCAATCTCTAGGGGAGGGGTGTAGGCCATGTACTCATTTCAACATTTCTTTTGTGACTCAATACTTGGGTTACATCTAGAGAAAGTCTTCAGAGCCTATTTAAACGTCACACAAGAAAAATAACTTCAGTGTTTAAGTTATTTATTTCTTCTTGCTAGCTTTCCCTCAATCGATCGCCAGACTTGACTCTAAATAGCATTTAGCTGTTTGTTAAATTTTAAAGTAAATCAATGTACAGCTTACAATCTACCTACTGATAATTAACACTCAAAGGGACATGTTTACTAAATAAAGACAAGTAGGATCATGAGACGAGTACATAAGCTTCCAGGGTAACAAATTTGAGTCAGACAACAATAGATTTTGGTGTCTTTGTTATAATTTAGCCACCTTACTGTGTAGTTATACCGTTGACTCTTTGCACATCACCAGTTTGAACTGTGTGGGTCCACTTACATGCAGATTTTTTTCAGTAAATACCAAACCTGTATTTTCATTGTTATTTCAGATCTTTAAATGTGGGGAGAAGTTCGTGTTCTATGAGCCATCACAATACGTGGAGTCCAAAGAACTAGAGTTTCAGTCCTGATTCTATACAGACTGTTTCTGCTTCCTGCTCTTGGGTAAGTCATTTATCAATTCCTTTATTTTTGAGGCAGAGATAGCAGTACATGGATTTTCGACTGTGCAGGGGGTTGGTGCTCACACCCCCCGAGTTGTGCAAGGATACTTGGTACCTTTGTAATAATAACAGTCACCTAACATTTATCTAGTGTGTTTTAAATTCCAATCATATTCATCATATCATGTTGGTTTGATTCTCATCAAAACCTTGTGATGTGTAACAGAGATCAGTATCTCCATTTTCCAAATAAGAAAACTGAGAGACAAGAGGTGACTTACCCACGATAAATGTCTAGGTCAAGACCTGAGCTCCTGAATCCTGCAAAGACACTGTCTTATTTTGGTGTTTAAGAGCTTAGACTCTTATCAGCCAATAACTGGGTTCACTTCCCAGCTCTTTCTCTTCTTACCACACGACACTGACTAGTCTTTTAACTTTTCTCACCTTCGGTTCCTACATTAATAGAATAGTGGTAATAAGAATAGCCATCAGATCAATTTGTTGTAAAGCTTATTGATTGAAATCTAGGTACCACCCAGGACAGGGTAATACCCAACCATTTCAACTAGTATCATTATATTCCACTGCCTCTGACATTTGTGCATGCGTGCTGCGTATGTGAGGGCCACATACTGGCAGTTGGCTCTGACGTACTAGAAGCAATAAAAACGTTTCACTGTGACCCAGCACCTGTCCTGCTCTGTCTGACACACTCAGACTACTAGAAGAAGTAGGTGTACCACCCAGGGTGACTCTTCCAAAATATAAACCCAAATTGCAAGGTGTTGCTGATAAAAGAAAGGATTGTAAAATGGCACCAAAAGAACAAAATCCATGGTGGCAAAAATGGATAATATGATCACATTAAAATTAAGAATTTCTATATTTCAAAGTATGACGTGATCAATGTGGAAATAAAAACCCCAGTCTAGGAAAATATGTTCCATACTCTATCATCTCTATCTGGCATTTGTATCCAGAATATATGAAGACCTCTCAAAGATTCATATTGTTATTGTGTCCTTTGAGAAATAGTGATTGAACATCTACCATGTGCCAGGAAGATTTCTGGATACCTAAGGTAGGACTTACATTCTAGAGAAAGAAGCAATATACACATGCAAAATATCAAGTTTGCAAATGCATATGTAATAAGTAAAATCTTGACAGGTGCTATGAAGAAAATATAACAGTCAGTATATTAAGATTGTTGGCGGCAGGCTCTTCTCAATGGGAAGACTGAGGAAGTCTTCTCTAAGCAGATGCCATTGAATAGAAATCTGAATGAAATGAGAGATCCAGTCGTGCAGACCTCCGGAGCGAGAATATCCCAGGAAGAGAGAACAGCAGATGCAAAGGTCCCAGGAACATACACGATATATTCAAGGTACAGCCAGGAGACCAGTGGGGTAAGTGCTGGAAAAGCGTCAAGAGATGAACCTGGTACATTTAGACAAGTCTCAGGTCATATTGTGACTAGTAGGCCTTGGAAAGGTATTTGGATTTTATTCTGAGTGTAATGTGAATCCATTGGAGGATTTTGAGCAGAGAATGCCTGCTCTGATTTCAATTTTAGAAGACTGGTTTTGCCAAGAGTGTGGAGAATTGATTCTGAGAGGTCAAAAAGGGGAGCCACTATAAGATTGTTAGAACGTCATTGAGGAAACGTAGGCGAGAGATGATGATGGATAGGACTGAAGGGGCAGAACGAGAAATGAAGAAAAGTCAGTGTTTACGGGATGTAGTTGGAAATAAATCCTACAGTGGTTTCTTATGGATGTGGCAGGTAAGGAATAGGAATCAGGGATGATTCCAGGGCTTTCAACCCAAGGAATTTGTTAAATGGTGATAGCGCTTCCTGAGATGGGGAAATCTCAGGGAGGAACAGTGTTTTATGGGGAGGGAGTGCTACCAAGCGTTCTGTTTTAGGCAAGTTAAGTTTGAGATGCCCAATAGAAATCTAAGCAGAAATATTAAATAGGAAAATGAAGGTGTGAGATCTTGGGAAAACGTGGGACTGGAGAGATGACATAGAGAGCCTGTGGACATGAGAAGACAGTGGAAAGGGAGACATATTTAGAAGCAAGTGAATAGAAGCAAGGAATAGAAGCAAGTAGAGGAGAAAACTGCACCTGGAGTGAGATGGAAAACACTTCACAGAAGCTAGGATTTTTCAAAAGTGGCGATGAAATGTTGAGAACATACCTACCCCGCCTCTAGACCCTTCGATTCATGGAGATAAGAGAAAAAAACAGCACCCACTTGAGAGGGTAGGCCTAACATCCTTTGGATATATCCAGATTTCAGGTACAATAAGAAAGTGAGTAGCCCTAAAAGATATTTGGAATATAGGTGAATTTGCTGATGACATGAGCTCTAGGAGGGCAGAGGAAAGTTTTGGGAAGTTTGGGAAAGGATGAGAAGTTGAATGAGATGACAGAGTGTGCACACCATGTGGGATCAAAGTCCCAAGAATGGTGGCTGATCTGGGTGTCTTAAACTTCCTGTCTGGGAAGACAGTCGTGTTGTATTACTTCTGGATGGCTTATACGGGGAAATGGGTAAACATTTCTAACACCAGCGTTCATCTTGGGGTTTATCTCTAAGGCTGTATATGGGTGTTACACATGGCAACAGGAGGTTGTGATCTGAGGATTCATTCTAGTAGGTCTGGAATTAGCCTGAGATGTTTGTTATTATCTTCATGGTACGTAAAATGTACTTATTAATTGTATTCCCTGTAAGCATGGGTCCAAGGTGGGCTTGGAACAGTTTTTACTAGCTTGTTACCACTGTTTATTGATAATAGCAAAATGGAGGGCTTGCAGCTGGTTTTGGTGTGACCACCCCTTGCCAGAGGTCTGTGATTTTAGGGCTATTTAAATAGCAAGAATATGCCTACCAGGCTCAGGCCAGGACCACACTTTGAGCTCCCGTGTTTCAGGGTCCTCCATGCTCTTATCAGTGGTTCCTGACTGAGCACCTCGGGTGTGGCTCTGTAGAAGGAGGGCAATTGGAGGTGGTTCTTGGCTTCTCCGGAGGCAGCTTCTGACTGTGAGGCATACTCTTCGCTTAATAACATTGCTCCAGTGCATCCTCTACCTGCAGTAATCCAAAGATGCCTACAGTTGTCATTTTCCATCTGGTGAATCCTCTTTGGCAGTTAATCCTATCAGACTGTGACCATTAGTGGATGATGGTAAGCTTACCAGATGTGTGGGCTCCCTCAAGTCCTAACGGGAGCAGCGCCAACATGTGGTTGGCTGAAAAATGGTCTCCAAAGATACCCAGGTCCTAAATCTGAAACCTTATACGAAAAAAAAGACTTAGCAGATGTGATTAAATTAAGGATGTTGAGTTGGGGAGATTATCCCAGATGACCCAGGTGGGCCCAGTGTAATCACAAGTGTCACTTTAAGAGAGACAAGAGGAGATTTTACAACAGAAGAGGAAGAAGGCAATGTGACAGTAGAAGCAAAGGGAGGAGAGACAGATGATGTGATGCAAGGAAGGGGTCACGAGGGGAATACAGACAACTTCCTGATGCTGGGAAAAGCAAGGACACGGGATCTCCCCCGGAGCTTCCAAACAGACCAGCCCTGGGGATGCTGGTTCAGATTCATTTCAGCCTTCTGGCTTCCAACTGTGAGAAAATAAATGTGTATTATTTTAAGCGACTAAGTTTGTGGTAATGTGTTACAGCAGCCATAGAAAACTAATACACAGCGGATCCCTCTTTAAGCTTCAGAAGGGTGGTACTGCAGTCGGGAGTGGGGCCGCCTTTCCAGAGGACTTGGAGCTCTGAAGACCATCCTTAAATCCTTCTGTATGTTGCTCTGCTTAGGCAAACACATCCCTTCATTCTGCCTCTATAGATTTGCCCTTTTGCAAAATTCACATGAGTCGTACAATCTGTATGATTATATGTGTGTCTGTCGTCTTTCACTTGCCAGAATGTTTTCGAAGCTCATCCATTTGCGGCGTGTATCAGCAGTTCGTCCCTTTTTATTTCCAAGTAGCGTTTCACTGTGTGGGTATACCACATTCTGCTTATCAGCTCACCAGTTGATGGGCCTTGCGATTGTTTGCAGTTTGTCAGTCCTATGAAAACGTGTTATGAATATATATATGTAAATCTTTGGGTGGACATATTTTCATTTTGGGGGGCGGTAGATATCTAAGCGTGGAATTGCTAGATCAGATTGCATGTGTGAATTTAACTTTTTAGGAAACTATGAAACTGCTTTTCAGAGTATCCATACCATTTTACATTTCAACCAGCAATTTGAATTCCACTTCCGTTATGTCCTTGCCAACCCTTGATACTGTCAGTCTTTTTCATTACAGCCATTCTAATGATTCATTTTCTGTATCCTAAAGACTATATTACTTAGTTTTTCACCGCGCCTGGACCTTTTCATTCACTCTCACAGAACTGTACTTTTGCACATGGTTTTTCCTTTGCCTGTAATGCCATTCGCAATCCCTAAGACTCCTTATCCTTGAAGACCTTAGCTGTGATGGCTTCCTGACTTACAGAGACACCCTTGGACATTCCTTACTCTGTGCTCCTTGAGCACCTTGTCCATCCCTAGCATGGTACTTATAGCCCTGCGTTGTGCATCAGGATTGGTCTGTCTGCCTTCCCCTAAATTATGCCAGTTACTTGAGAAAAGGACACTCTTATCCCTCTTTGTGTTCACATTGGGTAGTGTCTGGAATACAGTAGATATTTACTATATCCTTAGTTAAGGAATAAATTAGTTAGTGACTTAACTGGTGGATGAGTGAGTGGTTGAGTGAGGAATCATGAGATTATAGAAATGGAAACATTTTAAAGGGGAGCTTTGAGGCAGTGCCAGTCCCACTTCTGCCTCTGCCTCCTGCCTTAAGGAAAGCTGATTGCAAAGGTGATAGGAGAAAAGTCTATTTATTAGACTAGAACAGGAGACATGCTGGCAGTAAGAATGCATCACGATGGAAAGATTTTGATTACAAGAGCTGAGAGACCGGCTTCTTTCATTAAGAACTTTTCACTTGACAGCCACAATTTTTATCACAATGTTTGTTGGCCCAGGAGCACATCTAGGGGATGTTTTTGTATGTTTCCTCTCAGTGTGTAGCCCTTGACTTTTAAGCACCTCTACTTTAATAAAAGAAACTCAGATACACTGGAGCCATTAAATAATGGCTTTCCTCTTTTAATGAAATTTTTAGTTCAAACCGTAAATAGGAGTTTATTGAACTTCATATTAAAGCCAGAGGAATCCCTCAGCTTGAGCTTCAGATGTCATTAAGTGTGAGAGGAGCAAGTAAGCCTAAGTTCTGCTTCCTTTTAAAAGGACATATTACTAGGGAATGGGGGATCAGAAGTTCGTAGCACAAGACAGATCTGAGAGGTCAACGGAGATCTGTAAGAATAGGACCCAGAAGATGCTCAAGAGGAGGAGTGCTTCCAAAAATGACTAAGGATGACCCACAAGAAAAATGACTAAGGATGACCCACAAGAAAAAATGACTAAGGATGACCCATAAGAACTTTTGCTTTACATTAGGAGCAAGAAAGCGGCCGAATTTGGGGCAGATCCATCGCTTGGTGGAGACTGTTGATACTGTTGAATCACGTAGACAAAGTAGAAAGGTTGACGTCTAGTTTGCAACTGTCTTCTCTGTAAAGGAACATGAACACTACGTGATTAGAGAGCCACAGAAGCGGGTATGGAGGATGTGAGATCCAAGGTGGGTGGGGAGTCTCTGGGGATACCATGCGGGTGTTTTTCAACACCAACTACCAATTCTCTGTGGACACCAGCTGGGTGTCTTACAGGTCAGCTGAATTCTGACATGAACTACCGGGAAGTTAGCCCCCACCTGACAAGTTAAAGCCTCAGTTCCACTTCAGATGCCGGTCACAAGTCGTGGATCCCCAGGTTACCCACACTTCTGTGTGACTTGGCTACACATTGGTGGTGTCCATGATCCCCTCCTCAGATGTGATGGAGTTTTGTGGAATGCAGAAATGATAAGGCTAATAATGGTGGAGCCCCTCCCATCCTACGCACCAGGCACCATGGAATATCCGTTTGCTACGGCTCTGTGCTTTACGTTTAGTTGCTGGCCTGACTTTCTCACTGAGTTACGGTGTTTTATATACTGTATTAATAATCATTTCCTCCAGTGTAATATTTCAGACTCATTTTTCTATTCTGATGCCGCAGCAGTTCTGTGAGGCAGGCAGCAATCATCGCTCCTACTTTACAGTGTAAGAAACAGGTTCAGCCGTTTATGTGACCCACAAGCACAAGATTACACAGTGAGCAAGTGGTTGAACTGGGATTTAAAACAAAATATTTTTTGTTTCTAAGGCAGGCGGATGCTTTTTTTACTTGATGGTCTTTCTTCAGGTACTTCATAGAAAACAGATCTGCACCATAAAGCATAAGTAATCCTCCAGAGGTGGCTGTTAATTCCCATGTTTATTCATTAATTCATGTCACAGAAGAAGCTTCACTGAAATTCAATCTTTGCCCCCAGGAAGTTACAATGAAGAAGTTGCTAGTTATTCAGTATAACTAAGAATCTTCAGAAAATTGCACAGTTCTCAAGAGACCAAGCAGCAGCTGTTTGTCACTTCTTGGGTAGGAAGAGCCTTGGCCTGTGTTCTGGAGTGGTCCCAGCATGTTCTGCGAACTCGGTGCTGTCTCGTTCTTTTAGGGAACTTCATTCCCCATCAGTAAAAAAGACAGGGTTTCGGGCTTCCCTGGTGGCGCAGTGGTTGAGAGTCCGCCTGCCAATACAGGGGACGCGGGTTCGTGCCCCGGTCCGGGAGGATCCCACATGCCGCAGAGCGGCTGGGCCTTGAGCCATGGCCGCTGAGCCTGTGCGTCCGGAGCCTGTGCTCCGCAACAGGAGAGGCCACAGTGGTGAGAGGCCCGCATGCCGCAAAAAAAAAAAAAGCAGTATAAGGGCACAGACTGTGGCTAATTAGCCAACAAATAATAAATAGTTGGTGAAGTGTTGCAGCCGGCACCCCAGGAATGTTCTCAATTGCCTGAGAATTCCAACAAAGGAAGAGTCAAGAATAGATGGCCCAAATCTTTTCGTGTAAGCGTTTTCATGGACACTTGGAGGATGCAGAAGGAGGGGACCCCACAGGGAGAGCAATCAGATTGTCCTCCTAATCTGGTTGCTATTTGATTTATTTGCTGGTCTTAGGGATGGGAAATATTGATGGAGCAGAGCACATACCAGTTTAGAAACTCCAGGGCTGACTTGTACACTTTTGTAAGTAATTAACTCCCCAGAAACCAACCTGAGACTTAACTTGGGGGAATTTGGTACTAACTGGATTAGTCAGTTTGGTAAATAAATTTAAATAGCAAAGGATTGCCTGTGCTGGAAGAAGAGAGAGACAGAGACAGAGACAGAGATGGAAACAGAAGTGTTTCCCTGAGGGAAGAGGGTCAGAGCTGCATTTTCGAGTCCTAGACCAAGCAAGAGAGAGAACCAATCTGTATCAACCACATACTATGTGGGAGTCTGTATTAGCTGCTTAATGAACATAATTCCATTCAATTCTTTGAACAATCCCGAAAGGCAGGGACCGTTACCTGAGAGGTGAAGTAATGCTCAGTGTCACACAGCTCGTAAATGACAGATCTTCCATTTGAATCCAGGGCTATTTAACTCGAAAGTCCCTTTGACTAGAAAGCTTTTTATTATTATTATACCAGGAGCAAAACCTGTTTAGTTATATCAGGGCCGCTCATTTGACTGCACTCCAGTTCTTTGAAAATTAGCAGTCCATGGCTATCCAATTAGCTCTCACTGCATAGAAAAAGCCGCCCCAAAACTAAGTAGTTTAAAACAAGAATCTTTATTCACTGTATTATTCTGTGGGTAGCCGATGGTTCTTCGTGTCTGTGCCAGCTCAGCCGACCTCCCCTGGGTGCTCTCATGCACCTCAGCCTCCAGCAGGATGGCTTGGACCACTCTCATGATGGTCAGGGGCAGCAGGAAAAGGGAGACCTCAAGAACTAAGCCTCTGTTAGGTCTGTGCTTGTGTCACACTCACTGTTATCCACAGGCCAAAGCAGATCACATGGATAAACCCAGTCTCGGTGTGAGGAAAAACTACCCAGGAGCGTGGTTCCAAGGAAGGGAATTAACGTGGTCATTTTTTCATACCATCTAACACCCTGTTTCGGGCAGATTCTGTTCACTTATTCATTTACTCAACCACCTTCAATGAGTACTTTGGTGGCAAAGCTTATGCTGGACTGAAAAGAAAGATAAAACAGACTTTGATCTAGAGTTCCCAATCTAGCAGGAGAGATAAGGACACACAAAGGCTGACAAAAGTAGTAAGTATTAAATGCCCTGTGAAAGAATGGATGAAAAAAAGTAGGTGGTCCGGAGAACCAAAAAGTTACAGCAAAAAAAAAAAAAAAAGTGACAATTCCATGAAGGAGGGACGTTCAATCTGGAAGTTGAAAGATGGCTAAGACTGTACGTGCCCAGATTCCGAGAGAAGATCTGATCCGGCATGGGGCTGATGGGCAGCTTGGCTGGGGTGCGTGGCTTTCCACACTTGTACTGCCCTGTCTGCGCTCTGCACGTTTAGGGAGGCCTCTCCTTTATGGAAATGTCTTAGCCTCTTTTTCCACTTTTCAGCTCCATCCTCTTGGCCTAGGGGGTGTTTTCCAGGAAATAAATTGGCTGGAATGGGGGTGGGGGGCAGAGTACAATATTTGAAGGAAACCCATGATCCCCGAGCTTCTAACCATAACCCACAACCAGGACAATCATCTCAGGAGAGGGATCACCTGAGCAAGGTGTGTGAGCCAGGAAAGTGTTGATTCCAGGAAGGAAGAGGTAAGCATCAACAGAAAGGGGACGCCTGATGGAGGCTGGAGCCCGGAAGAGCCACAGTCACGGCTGACTCCGGGATGGCTGAGTGTGCAGCAGCACGGTGGCGGCCCCAGGGACAAGACAGCAAAGCGAGGCACTGAGCGAGTTTGGGGTTTGTTGAGTTTGAGGTCTCTGTGCAACACGCGGGAAGAAATGTTTAGTACGGTGCTGGATGTTTAGAGTTGGACCGTGGGAGAACGTTCAAAGCTGGAAAAGGAATTCATCAACAAGGGGATACGTGGTGAAACCATGGGCACAAATGAACTCACCAGCAAAGAATTTACCAAAAAAAGAAAAGGGGAAATATGGGAGAGCAGAGAAGAAAAGGGGGAGAAACAGCATGATATCTAGTAGCCAGTGGCATCGCCATCAACACATCTGCCTAGAATCAGTCAGAAATTTACATCAAAAGCTTGAGGGTTGAGGCTCCATGGATAGAGAACTGTAAGCTCACTGTGACTGCATTTTGAAAACGATTTCCTGTGTCACTGGTTTCGAAATATATTCATTCTGAAGGTGAGAGTCAGCATGATGTAATGATCGGGAACACTGACTTAGAAACCAAAACGGAATCAAATCCTGCCTGTACCTAACTAACGGCAGGATCGCAGACAAATCATGGAAGCCTTCTTTGGTTTGGTGTAAAATGGGATAGCTCCTACTTCGAAGGATTATTGGCATTAATACAAGTTAAATCTTGAGACCCGTGCCTGACATGGAGTCTGTGTTGTGAAAACATTGATATGAACAAATATTTATAAAAGCACGTATCTAGATGGAAAGAAAATGATTGAAAGATGCAACCTAAGGAACAGTTCTGGTCAGTTAGGATCACGGACCCGACTGATGTTCCAATCAGGAGGTTTGAACAGCTGGGGATGCTGGGAATTAGGAGTGACAGGCTGAATGACACAGGAATAGGGAGAGATATCTGCACGGTGCAGACATGCACACGCATGTAGCCTTGAGTGTGCAGCCTTGAGAAGCAGCAGCCCTTAGGCTGAAAGCACGTGGCAAGTGAGCTGGGTTTGCCGTATGAAGCGAACCCAAGAGTCAGAGGTGAAGATGATGAAGTTAGTCACACAGGACCATGGAGACCCTGCGACACAAGAGGCAAAAGAAAGGAGCAGAGAAAGAGAACTTTAAAGATGATTCCTTTGCTGTGTTTCTCTGTTTCCAGCTTCCCTAGAAGGCTGTGTTACCTCTACTTTTCCATCCAGGGTAACTGTGAGAACATGTTCCAAAATTATGTTTATGTTGGAGGGAGTGTATGGAAATACAGTGCCTAACCAAGGCTAGAATTGATCAGCAATGCTGGTAAATCTTTCTGAACACTACTCCTTGGCACTTCCCCAGTGCCCCCAAATGCACCCCTCTATTATTTTCTCTCCTTCCTTCCTTCCTCTTTCTCTCTTTCTCTTTCTTCCTTTCTTTCTCTCTCTTCCTTCCTTCCTTCCTCTTTCCTTCCTTCCTTCCTTCCTTCCTTCCTTCTTTCTTTCTTTCTTTCTTTCTTTTTCTTTCTTTCTTTCTTTCTCTTTCTTCCTTTCCTTCCTTCCTTTCCTTTCTTTCTTTCTTTCTTTCTTTCTTTCTTTCTTTCTTTCTTTCTTTCTTTCTTTCTTTCTTTCTTTCTTTCCTTCCTCCCTCCCTCCCTCCCTCCCTCCCTTTCTTCCTTCCTTTGTAATCTGTGCAACTGGTTCCACGTTGCCTATAGGGTAGGACCTCCCTCCTTAGCATGGCATCTAAGGCTTTCCTTGATCTGGCCCCATCCAGCTTTGAGCCCCCTTCTCCCATGATTCCCCCGACCCTCCCCTGCAGCTAAATGGACTGCACCTCGTGTCTTGAGCATGTCATGAATGCTTGTAACTTGTTGGCTTTAGTAATTCATTCATTTAGCAAATCTTAGGTAAGTCAATTAATTTCTCAGTCTGTTTCCTTTTTGATAAAACCTATCTTGCCAGACTTTGTAAGAAAGAGTACTTTAAATATAGGTAAATCAGTTCCTCATATATCCAACCAAATTATAAACACTTAATAAACAGAAGCTGTTCTTTTATTATTATTATTGTTTCCTCTGTTAACAAAACTGTTGTTTTACAAGAGATTAGTAAAGATTAGGAAAATATAGAGAGGAAAATTAAAATGCCCCCCTAATTTCATCTCTCTGAAATAGTCTGTTTCCTCAATCATGTATATAAAATAGCTATACAAAAATTTATGAGTTCATTCTGCATACAATTTTATTTCCTGATTTTTCCATACTGCCTTATATCACAGATATTTCCCCACATCACCAAAATTTTCTTAAAAATAAGTTCTTTAGCTGTACATTATTCTACTTCATAGATTTATTTACTTGATAGATTCCCAGTTCTTGACTATGTAGGCTATTTTGAAAATTTCCTGTATAAATAAAACTGTGATGTCCCTATTGTTAGAAAAAAAATCTTCCTGGACTTTGCTTATTCTTTTAGGCTGATTCATAAAAATTCAAGTAGTGGATTGACACATACAGACATTTGAAGCCTCTTGATACATATTGGAAAATTGCTTTCAGAGAAGTGAGACTGGTTTTATACGTACTCCCTATCTCTGCCAGGTGTTAAAGTTTCCCTCTTATCACCTCTTCTCCAGCCCTGGAACTCTGGGAGGACATACGTCTGCACTCAGAAATAGCAACCGACAGCTTTGTGTTTCCAGGGAGCAGAGACTGGCCTTTCAGGTTGCCGGAAAAATAGCACTGCCTTAAATATTCCTAAGTTCTCCCCACAGACCTGCCGGGGAAACTTGGTCTCCCAGGACGTGATGAAAGAGTGCAGGGTCTCAGCCAGGTCTCCTATCAAATGTCACATCACCTCTGTACCTCAATCTCCTCATCTGTAAAATGGGAATAATAAGGACACCTATCATGTAAGGATTGCGATGAGGATTTTGAGAGCTGGTTTGAATACAGAATGATTAGAGCAGCTACACCTTCCGGAGTTCAGTTCTTTTATTGCTCCTGGAAACGGCCCCAACAGAAGGCACCGCCTTGTAACACTAGCTGAAGCAGGTAGAAGAATGTCACAAACAAAGCAAGTGCCACAACTGATGGATTAAAAACTCTGCCCACAACAGAATGTGTGCTCCTGAAAGGAGCAGAAGCTGCAGAAGGTCTTTGACAGGGCCTGTTCTAACGTCCTTTGTTCCCTGAAGAAATGCTCGGATTCTAAAATTAAAGCCCATTTCCACTACCCTAAACTGCCACGTGCATTTGAGTGTCGCCGGCATTAAGGAACAGTTTTTCATCTGATCTCATTACCATGGTTACACCTCCAAGAGCAAAAAATATATGGTCGCTGTTTTTGTCAAATCAGGCCCACTTTCTGTGATTTGGGCCATTGCTGCCAAGTGGCTAATGGCTGCTCTCCAGAGGAGCTCGCTGACATGGCAAGCCCAGGGGCCAACTCTGACTTGTAATGAGGCCTCTGATGTGACAGTGAGTCTTGGCATTGACTGACACAGAGTCATTGGCAGCACAGGGATGTGGACCCCAGGCCTCACGTGAGTCCATCAGCCAGGTGCAAAATGCCGGCCCTGGCTGCAGGCACAGCGCCTGCCCCGAGTTCAGCAAGGAGACAAATACGCAGAGGAAACGCATGGAGGAAACTGGAGAAGGTTGGCTTCAGGGGCTCAAAAAAGTACCCTCCACCCTTAGTCTCAGAACCCCTAAGATTCAAAAGAAGAAGGTAGCAGAGGCCAGATTATCACTCTGATTACTGATAAAGTGGTTTGGAGGGTTTGCCTTAGATGTGCCGGAAAGTGGGCTCACTTCAGCCCCCATTTACATCATCACTGTATCAGCTGGACCACCTCGGGCCCATCCCCGCACAGCAGAGATTCCCAGCATGCCGCTCCCAGAATATAGGATTTCCGCAGTCAGGCAGAAGGCTGGGGAGACGGAGCGAAGCTGAGTCAGACTGGCTTTTTCTTCCAAACCACCGTTAAGAGAACTTGTTCTTCCGATGGAGTTCGGAAAGTGGACAGCAGGATTACTTTAGTCCCCCGGCCTGCAGACTTTTTTTGGTAAAGGGTCAAATAGAAAATATCTTAGGTTTTGAAGGCCACCTATGATCTGGTGCCTAGTCTTCTGTCTTTTTTTGTTTTTTTTCCCATGCTTAGCTCCTGGGCCATAAAAAGCAGGCCCTGGGCCAAGCCTTCCTCCAGGCCTCTGCTGCTCAGCGGGGTCTCCGAAGCAGCAGCATCCACACCACCTGACAGGCCTCTAGAAATTCAGAATCCCAGGCCCCACTCCAGACCTACCGAAGCAGAATCTGCCTCTTTAACAAGACCCTAAGTAAAGTTTGAGAAACACTGCTGTAGAAAAATCCCTCATGAGTTGCTGGGAACGAGCACTGCTCCGTAATAGCAAAACAATATGGAAACATGTAAGCTCTGGAGCAAGTCACCTCTACAAGTTCTTCATTCCTTTGTGTCAGCATATATCACAATCTGCTTGTAACAGAGCGTGTGTGTGCACGTGTGTGTGTGCATGTGTGCACGCACATGCTTGTGTGTCCCTCTCTCTAACTCGATGATCAACCAGAACTCACCCACTTCCGAGTTCTCAGTCCCTTGGACTTCCGTGTGCAGAGAAAGAGCTGCACAGAGACTTCTGTTTGCTTTACTTGAATCCCTTCCCACCACTTGCTGTGAATCATTCAAAGCCTTTGGTAAGATGGAGTTCTAAACCCCTTCCTTCCAGGCTATTGAGGGGATTCAACTGTGGACACAAGGGGCCCCTCCCAGTGACTGGTATATAACCTGCTCTTTGCGAGCAGCAGCCGTTGCAAGGAGGATGGGTCTTGTCTGCAGGGAGAGTCCTGGCATTGCAGTGGGAAGAGGTTGGTGGCATTGCGCTGGCAATAGGACTCCAGTGGAAGGGGGCTGAAGAGCAGCTGGGGCTCTGAGGGCTCCCACAAGCACACCCTGACCCTGCCGAGCTTCTGGCATCATGGGCCAGAGCCCCAGGCCCTAGACATGAGGCACCTGTCTGCAAAGCAGTACTCTCAACTCCTTCCCCACCGGCTAGGAATTTCAGGGGCATGCTATCCAAGTATCAGCATGGCTGTGTCTCACGATGGTACCAGGGCCATTGATAACTCACATGACAGAGTACAAGGACTCTGCAAGCACCCAGAATATGAGGTTCTGCCCTTGTGCGGCTATTGGCGACTTGTTGGGAATGGGCGCCATCGCCTGGACACAGTAAGAAATACATTCAAATGACCTCATTTATTATATCTCATATGTCTAAGCCAATGTTCATTAAATGTCTTTCTGCAGCCCTCCAATAAGGAGGAAAAAAAAACATGAGTATCTACCCCAATTTATTTTTAATGTATTTTATATTATAGCACCAGTAGTATATTATGCACTTTATATGAAATACAACCATTCATTCAATCCCTCTTTCCAATGTATATTGAGTATATTGAGATTCTGTTATGTGACAGGCACTGTCTGGGGCATTTGGGATATTTCTATGAATAAGAAAGACAAAAATACCATCCCTCCTGTAGTCACATAATAATTGATAAACTAAATCAGTAAGAAAAGTATGCAGTATGTTAGAAGGCAGTAAGTGCTCTGGCAAAGAAAACAAAACGTGTAAGGGGATTTGAGGGTGAGGAGTAATGGGGCAGGTTGAGAAGAAAAGTTAAACACGAATTGAAGGAGGTGAGGGGCATGTTGGTGTCTGGGTTTCAGGCATTCTGGTCGGAGGGAACAGCCAGTGCAAAGGTCCTGAGGCAGGAGTGTGCCTACCCGTTTGTGGCGCAGAGGAGGTCTATATGGCTGGAGTGGAGTAAGCTGCGGAGGGTTAGAGGAGAAGAAATTAGAGAGGAAAGTCATGATGGGCCTCAAGTACTTCGGCTTTTGGTGAGATGGAAATTCATCGGAAGATTTTGAGAGAGGTGTGACTCGATCTGACATTTTAAAAGTATCCTTCCGGCCACTGAGCAGAGACTGGTATTGTGGGGCAGGGGGCAAGGGCAGAGGCAGAGCCTAAGAAAAGGGCTATTGCATTTTGCCAGGTGAGAAACTAGAGTGGCTCAGAGCAAGGGGATTGTTGTGGTGATATTGCACCATCTTTTTTTAAGTAAGACATGAGAGTAAAATATGTAATTAGAAGCTCTAATATTTTCTTTCCACACCTCAGTGGGCCAAGAAAGCATGCTGCATTAGAGATCACACCCTGGGCAAGGTAAATCGTGAAGATCAGAGGCTGCAGAATAAATCTACAAAGTGTTACACAAGAAAAAGGTTTTGTAGAAGGGTATTTTTTGTTGTTGTTGTTGTTTCCGGTACGTGGGCCTCTCACTGTTGTGGCCTCTCCCGTTGCGGAGCACAGGCTCCGGACGCGCAGGCTCAGCGGCCATGGCTCACGGGCCCAGCTGCTCCGTGGCATGTGGGATCTTCCCGGACCGGGGCACGAACCCGTGTCCCCTGCATCGGCAGGCGGACTCTCAACCACTGCGCCACCAGGGAAGCCCAGAAGGGTATGTTTTTAATATTGATAAGACCGGCGCATTTCACAAGGAGGCTGGCAAACAAACCTATATAACACAGATGGCATTTGAAGTGTTGGAAATACTGTGATCTGAGGCTCATAGGACCCTAACCCCATGTTTCCCCTCGGAGCAATCCTTCAGCGTTCTCTAATTCAGTGTTGATGGTAAATGTATAGAACATAGCTCTTCTGTGAATAACAAGAATCTACTGTATATTTTCTGAATGCAAACATCAATATGTTCATCCGTTTTTGGATGTTGTGATATATTGACTGGGGAATGGCTCCGATTTCCTCTTCCTTTGCGTTACACCTTTGCAGGTCCTTCCATCTAGAGGTAGATTCTAATTCCCCACCCCCTTGAATCTGCGCTGGGCTTTGTCTTGCTCTGGTCAGTAGAATGTTAGAGAAGTGGTGCTGTGTCATTTATGTACTTGGGCCCAAGAGGCCTTACAAATTGTCCCCCAACTCTACCCCGTGCCTCTGAGACCATCATGAGAACATGCTAATAGAACACAGGCAGTTGGGCCAAGGCCATCCTAGATTAGCCAGTAATTTGCCAATAACCTGCCACTGTCCGGAGTGAGCCTTAGTTCAAACCGGAACTACCCAGTCAATCTCAGCATGATCAGCAGAACCAAACCACTCCGCCAATCTGTAGATTCCTGAGTAATAATAAGCGGGTGTCATTTTAAGACATTGACCTTTGGGGTGGCTTGTTACACAGCATTATTGTGGCAATAGATTACTGACATAGATGCTGGAAGACTCTACTGGATTTCCTTGGTGTTTTGTCTCAGCTGTAACCTAAGACTACATTCTAGGGAGACTAGCGGGGGGACTTCAGACAAGAGTGAACTTTAATTCCCAACTATTTTATGTCCCAAGGTTTTGTACATGTCAGATCTGGCCTCCTGGAATCATCCCTGATGCTCAGGCCTCTTTTACAGCTAAGACGCCAGGTAACCCACTACTTTCCAGAGGTGGATTACGGTGGCTTCATTCTAATAAATGGACAACGAGCTTCTTCGTTTTGAGCAGCTAATACCTGTGCACGTGGTCCCGTGATCATTTAGATCAATAACACACAGGTTTCTTTTACAGTAATGCCTGTTCAGCAATTCATACGGGTCCCAGAGTAGGCTGATCATTTATACGTGTGCAACCCCAGGGCACTTTCATCCCTGACAACAGTAAGCTAAAGGTGTCCAGTTTTTGTTTTTTTTTTTAGGTGTCCAGGTTTGTTGTATGAATATATGCCATGATTTTAACATTAATTATTCACGCTTGTTTCCCTTCTGCCAGAAATCCTGCAGATGACCCAGTTTTCACGATGTAATTTTAGTGAAATTAGACTTGAACATTTCAAAGTTGTGTAATTAATTATATTCAGCTTCAATAGAGATCACTAATTGATTCGAACCACCAACAGGACACCTGGCAGTGTCAGTTACACATCACAGGTGGCCTCACGGGGCCTAAGTATGATAGCTAATTCAGTTCCCACACTTTAAAAAAATTAAATTCTCTGTTTGGTTAGGGTCAGAGAGTGTACATCTAGTCCACCGTTGAATGTTTAATGTCTGACTCCAAGTTAATACTCATTGGAAGACTTTTAGTTTTGTAAAGTTAAATGTAATTAAGAGCTAAAATGTATTAAGTGTATTTCCAACCTGTGGTAATAAGGCAAAATGGTAATTGCCTGACCTTTTAATGTCACCTCAGAGCATTTTATAACAAGCCTGCCTGAGGGTCACCTCCCTGTCTTAGGGATCATAACTGCCTTTGACTCATGCACTAGTCACAACTGACTGGGGCTCAGACATCTTACAAAGTCAGAGGTTAGCTCATAGAAAGGTGATAACATTGGGCTTGGATATGTGTTTGCTTCTGATGTCCCTGACATTTGGAGAAGGACGGGCACCAGAGGGTTGGGCTGAAGAAAGAGGACTTCGTAGGGAACACGGGGTTTTGATAAATGAGTAAAATTTGGCAAGTCAGAATGAAGAGGGAAGGGGCTTCCAAACAGGAGGCAGGACCTGAGCGAGGACACAGGCAGCAAGGATCTTCTTGGGGGTGTGAGAAGGGTGGGGTTGCTGGAGTTTCTCTGACTGTTTTTGCTCTGGAAGCTCCTGCTTACTGATCTATTCAGTGATGGATGAAGACTCTGCCTATGGCTCAGTCCCTCGGACACCCTAACAATTATGGGTGCTGCCCCCTCCCACTGATAGCTCCCCAGCACAGAGCAAGACAGCGCAGGCCTGTATGTGGAACTCCCAACCCACTTACTACCCCTAGGTAAGCCTCATCTCAGACATCACGTTAATTCCAAACTTCTCCTGGAGTCAAACGGAGCTTTCCAGCTTTCTGGAAAGCTCCGTTTGACTCCAGGAGAAGTTTGGAGTTAACGTACACACACTACTATATTTAAAATAGATAAACAACAAGGACCTGCTGTACAGCACAGGGAACTATGTGTGTATATATATATACTTTCTTAACATCTTTATTGGAGTATAACTGCTTCACAATGGTGTGTTAGTTTCTGCTGTATAACAGAGTGAATCGGCTATACGTATACATATATCCCCATATCCCCTCCCTCTTGCGTCTCCCTCCCACCCTCCCTATCCCACCCCTCTAGGTGGTCACAAAGCACCAAGCTGATCTCCCTGTGCTATGCGGCTGCTTCCCACCAGTTATCTATTTTACATTTGGTAGTGTATACATGTCCATGCCACTCTCTCACTTCGTCCCAGCTTATCCTTCCCCCTCCCCATGTCCTCAAGTCCATTCTCTACATCTGCCTCTTTATTCCTGTCCTGCTCCGAGGTTCTTCAGGCCGTTTTTTTTTTTTTTTTTAGATTCCATATATATGTGTTAGCATACAATATTTGTTTTTCTCTTTCGGACTTACTTCACTCTGTATGACAGTCTCTAGGTCCATCCACCTCACTACAAATAGATCAATTTCATTTCTTTTTATGGCTGAGTAATATTCCATTGTATATATGTGCCACATCTTCTTTATCCATTCATCTGTCGATGGACACTTAGGTTGCTTCCATGTCCTGGCTATTGTAAATAGAGCTGCAATGAGCATTGTGGTACATGACTCTTTTTGAATTATGGTTTTCTCTGGGTATATGCCCAGTAGTGGGATTGCTATGTCGTATGGTAGTTCTATTTTTAGTTTTTTAAGGAACCTCCATACTGTTCTCCATGGTGGCTGTATCTCACCAACAGTGCAAGAGGGTTACAGGGCACTGTATTGAGGAGCGGGTCTTTTTTTTTTTTTTTGCGTTACGCGGGCCTCTCACTGCCGCGGCCTCTCCCGTTGCGGAGCACAGGCTCCGGACGCGCAGGCTCAGCGGCCATGGCTCACGGGCCAGCCGCTCCGCGGCATGTGGGATCTTCCCGAACCGGGGCACGAACCCGTGTCTCCTGCATCGACAGGCGGACTCTCAACCACTGCGCCACCAGGGAAGCCCCGAGGAGCGGGTCTTTTACTCAGATCCCAGATGCAGGAGGGCCTGGGACCAGGCGAGGGTAGAGGCAGGGAGAGCCGGTGGGAGGCTGAGGCAGATGTAAACGATCCAGGTGCAAGATGACGCTGGCTGGACCAGACGGACTGGGCCCGTGAGCCGTGGCCACGGAGCCTGCGCATCCGGAGCCTGTGCTCCGCAACGGGAGAGGCCGCAACAGTGAGAGGCCCGAGTACCGCAAAAAAAAAAAAAAAAAAAAAGTTTACTGTTGACTCAACTCCTCTACCTCTTTCTTCCAAGGCCAGGAAGTAGGTGTGCCAGAATTGCCAGTGACAGGAATGCCCACGAGATTTGCGGTGTGGACGTGGAGTGTCTCCATCCTATGGGGAGGTTGTGATGTGGAGACACGTGGCTTTGCAAGCCTGTCCACGGGCTTCCACTTCGGTGCCACTCTGGTCACTAGACCTGGCGGCTCCTCAGATGCCCCAGGGAGCGCTGGTGTCTCCACTTACCTCACCGCTTCAGGCTGAAGTCATTCCTGACTTTCTCCCATCCTCTGCCTGTAGCCTTCCAGACCTCTCTCCCTCAGCTCCGCTCACGTTCATAGAAGCCCTGATTCCTGTCAAACTTGCAGTGGCAGTTTTCCTGACTGAGTTCAGGCTGGACACATGAGGCTCAAATGGTAGATAATACATGCGGGAAGCGGTTGGCATCAGGAGAGGGGTATGGACCACATGCTGTGGAAGCGGAAGCCCACCGTGACCACGGAGAGGACTCCTGAGGCCGTGATGTGTAGCAGTGCTTCTCTCCTGTCTCCGATGTCAGAAGACACTAGCTACTCGTCAGATTCCAAAGGTTGCAGAGGTTCCCAGAGAAGATGTGTGTGTTTGAAGCCTGACTCCAGACCTTTCTAGCTATGTGGATTGACTGAGTTACTGACCCTCGTAGAGCCTTAGTTAACTTCTCTAAGCTTGTCTAATTAATACAGTTAAAATAATAATGCTTATTTCAAGAATATATGCACGAAACGTCGTGCACAGACCTGGTATATGGTGAGTAGTGAACAGATGTTCGTGACCATCTCCTCACCTCCTAAGCAGTAAGATGAAGGGTGTGTTCACAGAACAGGGAGCTGTTTGTGGGAGGGAGGCTGGAGCATCAGGTGTGAAATGGAGGGAGTCAGAGAGGTGAATGTGAGTGCGGCTTAGAGAGAGCCATGATTCTCCAGCTTCATCTTTCTCCTGTGAATGATGAGGAATCTTTGAGACGAGTTAAGTAGAACTGAACATTTTCGTTTTGCAAAGATCCTTTCGGCAGCCATGTGAAAGATGACCTGCAGAGGACTACGTTGAAGATAAGAGACCAGGGGTTCTCAAATTATGGAGGTGGCAGCAGTGGTAGAGAGGAAGGAAGAGGTTGGTTAGACACTTAGGTGGTGAATCAGCTGGATTTAGTGTCCAGGACACATAAGTGGCACGTAAACTCCAAGGCATAGGCGAGACTTTCAGACAGAATTCAGGATCCAGGCTACTAGAAAGGGATGTATTTCCTCTCTAAATGGTTCAGAATTTGATGTGTCCAAGGTGATGTAGGTAGTAGGCTTGGGCTTGCAAGCTAAGCTGGTTACAGTATACTCAGCCCCCAGGGAAATCAGAGAGAGAGGCGAGGTGGGCACATGGCATGGCACAGTGTGGCCTCAGAGATGAACAGGTAGAGGTACGTGACAGGTTACCAATCCTTTCCTCTTATTAACATGAGGCCCCTCGGCAGCCCTCTGAGACAATCAGTACAGAGGACACTGTTGCCATTTTGCAGATGGATAGCCCGAGGGGCTGAAAGATGACAGGGCGTTTTGTCTCATTCACCCATGCTGGCTAACAGAATAATCAAATCAACAACATCATCCTTTGTTCTTCATTCTTACTTCTGCCAGCCTAGTCCTTGCACCTCACTTTTTGAACCTCTGACGTCCCTCCCTCCAAAGGCCCGTCACCCCACAAGTAATGCTCACCTCTGCCAGAGGCCCTAAGAGATGCCGGGCCCGACCTTCTTTGTGTGAGTCCTGAGAAAACACCCAGGAACCGTATCTACGATTTACAGAGCGGTTACTTGCACCTGCCATTGTTATGAGGTACTTCACACATATTGTTTAATTATAACGACAGTTCCATGCAGTATGTGCTATTTATTATTCTCATTTTGAAGACGAGGAAACTGAGGCATCGGCAGTGATTAAATCACCTAAAGCCAGGCTGCCACTGAAGGGTAGAGCGAGTCTTTGCACCAAAGCCGCCTTCCAGATCTGGACTCTTTACCCCTGTCTCCCTACATCAGGAATTTACTTCCTAGTAAAGTAGAAAGACACATAAATCATTCATTCTAAACAAGGTGGGAGGTACAGTGACAGCGACATGATAATGTTAACTCCAGGGCCCAGACGGGGAGGGGCACCTACTCCAACTTGGCAGGTGAGGAAGGACTTCCTGCAGGTTATGAGGAGGTGTCAGAGCCGGAGTCCTCAGGTGCGAACACACGAGGGAGTTGCCTGTGGTGTAAATAAGATTGCAGCACTTTCGTGCTTAAACCCTCTCGCGATTTCCATTGCGAGCAGCGTACAAACCCAAGTCACCCCGAGGTCTAGTCTCTGCACACTTCCCTGGTATCACCACCCCCTACTCTCCCCCTGGTCTACTAGTATCCCCCTCGCTGATCTTCTCTGTGCCCGGACCGGACCAGGTAATCTTATCCCAGACTCAGTGCCTTTGCACTTCCTGTTCCTCTTGCTTGGAATTCTCTTCCCTCCTCGTCCCGCTTTGCAGCTGAGCCTCTCCAGAACACCTTCCCTTGATCACTCTTGCTAAAGCCATTCAAAGTCCTTCCTTATCATGTTGCTTTATTTATCATCTTCAAAGCATTTACTAGTACCTGAAATTATTTATCCATCATCTATGTATCTATCTGTGTATCTGTGTAACTATGTATGTATGTATCTATCTGTCTATCTATCTACTGTCCATCCATCTATCCATCGCTTGTCTCCCCCCACTGGAATGTAAGCCCCTTGAGCACAGGACTTTGTCTTGTGAACGCTGAATCCCAGTGTCTACGTCAGGCCCTCTGTACGTATGGGCTGAATGACTGGCTGCCTGTGGGGCTTCAGAAGGGAGATTTCCAGTTGCTCAGGGAAGACTTCCTGGAGGAAGGAGGTCTTCCTTCCCACAGGGTTGGACCCAGTTGGTAGACATTTGGAAAAGCGGAAGAAGTTTCTTATTGGAGTAGAGGTTGACTCTTTTCCTGTAAGATAGAAACTCAGAGAAATATGAGACATCACAGTGAGCTGTCCTAAGGTACTAGAATGGGTGATAGGGAGCCCAGAAACCTGTGTTCTTGTCCTCCCTCTTCAACTAATTTATCACAGGACTTCCCCTCCCTGGACTTCTGTTTGCCCATCTGAGAAAGGAGTGGTTGGGACCTGACTGGTCTCTAAACCACCCTTCAGTTCTCAGATTCCAGGAGGATGAAATTTCAGGATGCTGGCCCAGTCACTGCTCACATGAAGCCTTGGGCTGCTCCTTCTACTGTGGCCGCACACACTCAGCCCTGCCACCATTGCACAGATGACTCGGGGACGGCAGGGCTTATTCTGAGCCTCAACCAGGGCCGCAGAGACCCTGCTGTCACACAGCCTGGGCGGTGGGCGGTGGGCCTGGTACTGGACTTCCTCCGGACTGAGAATTCGGATGTTAACTCACTGTGGCCACCAGGTGGCACCACTCTCCAAGACATAGCGCTTCCCTGCTAGAAGGTCATTTGAACGCCCTTGGAGGTGGATGATATGCAAAATATAACCAAGGCTGATGTTTGGTAAATATGTTCAGGTGCTGGTTCCCATGGGATGAGAAGGACTTGACACATAACCGGCTACGGGGAAGAAGTAAAACGTGGGAAGGGGGCTGAGGAGAGCAGCCTCCTCTGAGTGCCTGTGTAGCCTGTCTGGGGCGGGGGGTGGGGGCGGGGGCGGCTGGCCTGGGGCTGGGCTGGGCGGTCCCTCAGGGCTCACTCTGGCCGGTCGCACGTCCCCGCCCACAGGGCCCCGCCTCCACCATTACCCCATGCAGCGCCCCCACCTCCCCCACCCCCACAACCCTGAGCTCCAGGCCACGAGGATGTTGCAGTCTTCATTTCTGGAGAGAACACAGGACAGTTGTTTCTCTGACCCAGGGGCTCTGGCCTGAGGGCCCTGCAGCTGTCTCTACGCGAGGCAAAGGCGGGCAGGGGCCAGGGAGAGCCCTGAACGGAGCATCTCATCTGAGGCCCGTGCTCATTCTCTGACAAATTCCACAAGCACCCACCGAAACCTTAATCTGTGCCAAGCCTCCCGGAGATGGAGCTGACCAGCCTTCAGGAACCTCTGACTGGCGGGCAGACAAGACAAGCGCATAGAAGGGGTGGCAGAGCCCTGCAAGAAGTGAGATGAATGGTCTACACAGGGGAGAGTGGCTCACACTAATTTCGACGGGGAACTGGCTGGCCAGGAGAGTCCCCTGGAGGAGGTGACACAGGGGCAGGAAGCGAGGGAGGAGAAGAGGAGGACAGGGTTCCAGGCAGAGGGAGCTGTGGGAAAAAAGACCTCGGCTCATGCAGGAGAGCCTGGAGTCTGGGGTGCTGGAGGCATTTGGCAGAACTGGGACTTCGACTTGCAGTGAAGAGACAGCTAGTGCAGAGGCAGGGAGCAGACTGGAGAAGCAGGCAGGAGATGGAGCCTGTGTGTGCCCTGGTAAGGAGCCCAGCATTACCTGAAAGCTATGGATGATCATCGAGGGGCTTTACGTGGGAGAGTGACGTGGTTGGACCATCTAGAGGATGAGTGCGGCTGTGGCCTGGTGCTGGGTTTAATTGGAGGCTGCAGGGGGGCAGAGCTGAGCCGGGCTGGCAGATGGCAGCTTTGCAGCAAGATCATGACGCCCGACTTAGGGCAGAAAGGAGGCAGAGAAGGGGGCGCCTCAGGAAAAGGAGGGTCTCCACCTGGCAGCAATGTTAGCCAAAGAAAACTAAGCCCCATTGTTTGGGCAAAAGTCATCCTTTTGGTAAAACCATGAGCGAGAGAAATCTTCAAGATGTAATTTATGTGTACATCAGCCTGCAGTTTCACCAGCTGACAGCAGAGGATATTTGAAGATCTTAGCATCCTCTTTCTTTGTTCACTGATTTTTCTCTGATGAAATCGTTTGCAAATCCCAAGTTTAGCATGAGTCGAGATTGTCCAAACCTCAGCTGTATGCACAGCGTCATTTCCCATTTCTCAGGAGGAGCTGGTCTCAATGAAGCATCAGAAACAAACAGATGAGATGGAGCCAGAATCAAATGGCAGGAAAAAATGTGATGAAGCCGCGTGGGGACGGGATCCAGTTCCTTCGCAGTTGTTTTTACTTACCGTTTGCATCACTCCTCCAAGCCGCATCCATCGCCCCCTCTCCCCAGCCACGCTCGCCCGGACAAGAGGCAGCCTGGACTCGGGGACAGGCACCAACCGCTGGGCACTGGAGAAGGGCTTCTTCCGAGGCCCATGGCTCCGCGTCTGCTGGGTGCATCTGCTCCCTGAGTTCTTCACAAGACCAGTGCGGGGTCCCAACTGCTCCTCCGGCAGCAGAGCCCCCCCATGGAGGAGAGGCAGCGTCCAGCCTGAAGAATGGGTTTGCAGGGCCCACCTGTCTCTGCAGCGCCGTCATCCATGACCACATCCACAGCAAGGGGACAGAGCAACAAGCCTGGCCCCTGACACGGGGCTCTGTCCTTGACCAGATCTCAGTGGTATCCACGGGCCACAGCGCACTGACAGACGTCCCCAGAGCACCAGGGACAAGAAAAAGAGGGCGCAGTCTTTGAAAGACTCAATTAAGGAGCCATTCTGGGGTGCAGTGGTTTTCTCTGTCAAGCCTGTTGGCCGATGGTCCCGAAGGCACTGCCAGCTAGCTAGGCACACTTCGGCCAAGCCGAACTTCAACTTGACGTGACTTAAGTTCTCGGAGCCCAACACATGTTCCCCAGATGATAAATGAGAAGGTTTAACTGATGGCCTCTACGTTCCTTCCAACTGTGGAGTCTCTGATTCCATCGCAGGATCTTTACTTACTTATTTAACAGTGTCGCTATTGGGCTGAGCAGAGGAGATTCAAACCAGAACCAATCAGCCTCTGTACAGGGGCTCACGATCCAGAAGGGAGATGGATGTTCAGATAGACGAAGGTGAGGCTGTGAGCTGTAAAGCAGGGCTTCCCTGGTGGCACAGTGGCTGAGAGTCCGCCTGCCGACGCAGGGGACGCGCGTTCGTGCCCCGGTCCGGGAAGATCCCACATGCTGCGGAGCGGCTGGGCCCGTGAGCCATGGCCGCTGAGCCTGCGCGTCCGGAGCCTGTGCTCCGCAAAGGGAGAGGCCACAACGGTGAGAGGCCCGCGTACCACAAAAAAAACAAAATAATGCTGTAGAGCAGAAGGACAAAGGACAGGGGACGTAGAGGAGGGGCAGGGAAGGCGCCTTAGAAGCACGGGCTGCCTGCGCTGCTTAGCAGGATGAGGAGGGCCCTGATGGACGCCAGGGGAGACGGGGCCTGGGCTGCTGAGGACGCAGGTGTGCAAGGACAGGGCTACGTGGAAGGGCCCAGCGTGGGAGGACTGATGAATTATCCACTCAGGCCACGAGGAGGGGAAGGGAAGGCGAGGTGGAAATTGAACCCGAAGTTTCCACCTCAGAGTCCACATCACGAAGGCCTTGAATGCCGTACTGGGAGTGTCAGCATCAGTAGCCATTTCTGCCAGAAACAAGCAGAGGACGTGGGTTCCAAGGGCCCCTTCACGTGCAAGCGCGGCTCTGCGTGCGGGAGAAGACTTAGCAACTGAGCTAGGCTTTATCTCATTTCAGAAGTTCGTTTTCATAAGGTGGGCAGCCATAGCTCCAGATTAGGTGCTGACTCAGAACAGCAGTGAACTCCCAGGGTCCTATCACAATAGCTACTGCTATTCCCTTCCAGGGAAACCGAGGGGCAGGACAGTCCTGAGTGAGGTGAGGGGTGAGTTGACTGATGGTCATGCGGCTGGGTCCCAGAACCCTGGAGAAAGTTCCAGCAAAAGCCAGGATGGCTTGACGTTCACCATGGCCAAAGTTGACCAGGGGCTGGCATTAGTCACTGGGGGACCAGAGGACAGGGCCAGGAGACCAGAGCAGGAGAGAATGTCCTGCAGCCTTGGTAAACTGTGTGCCCAGTGGAGACACGAAGGCATGGAGGAAGCACCGTGCAGAGTTACACGCACCTGGGTCTCAGTATTGAGAGGCTTGGAATGAGTCCTCTCACATCTCTTGGCCTCAGTTTTACCTTCCTTGCAGGGTTACAGCGAGGGTTAAATGGAACCACGGATGTACGGCAGGAATGCTGGCTTCCCTCCAGCGCCCCAGTGGCTGCCCAGCCGGGGTACGCTTTCCAGCCCCCTTTACGTTGCCGCAGGGCCGTGACACCGAGTTCCAGCCTCAGAATAAGGGTGGGAGCAAGGTCACATGTTGAAGCCTGGCCCGTAAAGCCCTCTTACATCATCATCCTCTGTCCTCTCCCTTTCCCACCTGCCAACCAGAGGCTGGTGGCCAGAGAGGCCTTGGAAACCAGGTTTTAAAGATGGCAGAACATCCGTCAGCCTGGTTCCCTGAAAATTTCATGGACCGGAGCTCTCCCACCCACATCCCTAGTCTCCCACCAGTGACTTTCATAAGAGCAGAAAACAACCTTCCCCTGCACAAAGTCACTGAGATTTCAGATGGATGTGTTTTAGCAGTAACGTTACCTTATCAATCCAGTGTTTGAGGACCTAGCACTGAACCGGACTTAAAGAAAGTGTTCAAGAAATGAATTCTTTTAACAGATAGTCCCCAGGTGTCTAAGTGTGTGCCAGGTGGTGAGCTAGCTATTAGAAAAGATCTGTGAGCGAGAAGCACCCCCATCTTCAAGGAGCTTACGGGGTGTGGGAAACCCAGGTGAGTAGCTAGGCAATCATCATGTCGTGTGATTAGGGCACTGGAAGTGTGGGCTCAGAATGGCCTAACCCATGGAGGGGGTGTCTCTCCCAGTGCAGGAGAGTCAGGGGAGCGTGCTGTCCCAGTTTCACTTCTGCTTTCTTAGGGGGAGCCCTCCTCCCTGGCTTCGCCGTACACGCACGAGAGGGAGAGTGAAGGGGAGAGGATAGGAGAGCGCCTCCAGGTAAGAGGGCGCGGTGCGGGCAGCTGAGGGCTCACAGCGGCAGAAGCACAGGACGCCAGCGTGAGACGTGACCCTCGAGAGAGAAGCGGCAGCCGGATCATGAAGCAGCTGCACCCCACATGGAGAAGCGTGGAATTTACCCCCAAACAGTGGGATGCGGTGGAAGAAACAGAGGTGGGAGAGGACAGGGAAATATTTGCTCTTTGGATGCATTCCTCCAGCTGAACGTGGCCCACACGTCAGTGCGTGACTACCAGGAGGATGAGAGGCCCGACACTGGCTCCTGCCCTAATCCATAGACAGTGGCTGGTAGTGACATCAGCTAAAGCATTTGACCGCTTGCTAGGCTAAAGGAACCATCCAAACTCTTCAGCACCTGTGACCTATTTTAACCTCTTAACAGCCTATACCAGTACAATTATTTACCCAGTTTAAAGGTGAGGAAACTAAATATGACCACGTTAAATAAATCGCTGGAGGTAACAGAGACCACCCAGGATCTCTAACTCCAGAATCCACATCTAGGTCCTTAAGCTCGGTACTCGGGTGGGGAGCCCAGAGGGAGAGAGGCAATAAAGTGAGAAAAGGCAGAAGATCCCGCGAGACTTGGTGGAGCCTGACCAGGAGTCAGAGCGATGCACAGCCTCTGGGTCCCGGCAGCCGGGTGGGAGGTGGTACCACCCACTGTCTTAGCTTCCCAGGACTCATCACAACATGGGTGGCCTAGCACAGCAGGGATGTATCCTCTTACAGTTCTGGAGGCCAGAGTCCACCGTCAAGATGGTATCAGGGTTGGTTCCTTCTGGAGCCCCTGAAGGAGTGTCTGTTTGCTGCCTCTGTTCTAAGTGTGGGTGGCTGCCGGCAGCCCCCAGCATCCCTGCCTTGTGGTTGCCTCACTCCAGTCTCTGCCTGCACTTTCCCTTCCCGTGGCCTCCTCCCCTTCCCTTCACTTACAAGGACACTTGTCATTGGATCTAGGGCCTACCCTAGTCCAGGATGATCTCATCTTGAGATTTTTTAAGTAACTTACATCTGCAAAAACTTTTCTCCAAATAAGGTCCCATTCACAGGTTCAGAGTGACGTATGTCTGGGGAGAACACCATTGAATGCACTGTGCCCACCGAGATTGGGAACCCAGAAGGAGAAAGATGTCCTGGGTAAACCATGATGTGTTCTCTTTTTAATATGCTGGGATTGAGGGGTATGTGGGATTTCTGAATAGCAATATCTGGTAGGTGGTTAGATGGATGAATGGAAAGCCCCATGCGAGCCATCAGTGCCGGGGACTCAGAAATCTTCAGTGAGGCTGTGGGAGCAATGCCCCTGGGAATACATGTTGGGACAAAGAGAAGAGGGTTAGGGCAAAAGAGAGGGGACATTTTAGGGTCAGAGAAGAATGAGGAGCTTGTATAAGAGCCTGAGAAGAAGTGGCCCAAGTGGCTTGAGCCTGGCTGGGAACTCACAGAACGGAAGAGAGGGTCGAGGTAGGAGGGGGTGGGCTTGAGGGTAAAAGCCACAGAGATGTGACAGGAGATCCCGGCAAGTGGCGGTAGGTTTAGCTTCATGGAGATGTTTGGGGGCCTCAGTGAACACAGTTTCAGAGGAGAGTTGGGGGTAAACTCCAGATGCATAGATGACGCTTTCATCCTGATTGTGAAAGGCAAGAGAGAGAGACGGGGCGGGGTTCAGAGGTGGACACAAGATGGAAGCAACTCAAGCGACAGAGGAAGATCCAGGGAGGGAAAGACCGAAAGGCAAGGCAAGGAGAGGACAGTCACCGGGGAGGACGTGCAAGAGCGAAGGAGTCAGAGCTGAGACAAGACGAGAAGAGCAGGGCTTGCTTTTTGGCTGTAGAGAAGGAGTTTTTAAGGATGGGAATGGATATAAGCAGTCGGTAGGTGTGAAGTCAGGAAGTAGAGGAAGATGTATTCTCGCCACCTATTTTCTCTGCAAAGTAGACGATCAGGTTATCTTCAGGGAAGGAGTGGGAAGTGGTGGGTGGGCAGTTTGAGAACCGTCAAGAAGATTTTAAATAGCTACGATGGGAAACAAACTTGACTCAGGAACAGAAGGATTTCTTGGCAGCCTCGCGTTGGAGACCATGAACATTACTGGGCAGCAGTCTGCACGGCTATGTGGCTTTCCCCAGAGGTCCCTGGGAGGCTCAGACGGTTTCACAGGTACAGAGTTAGGGACGCCCGAGGAAAATGCAACAACAACAACAATAGGACAGGACTGAAGGGTGTTTGCAAAGAAGATTGAAGAGATAGACCCTAAAGCCCACGCTAAAGAAGAAAGGAAGGAAGGACAGAATGGATTTGACAGCAGAGGAGAAGGGTCAGGGCACTGGCAATTTTGATGGACAGGAGGATGAGGGGTAGAGGAGAAGTGGGCAGACAGAAGCACGGGAGGCTGTGAGTAGTCAATTGTATGTTGAAGAATCTGAGGGGCAGCAGCTCCAGAAGATGCGGTAGACTGTGTGACAGACTGCGGCCCCCAGGAGCAGGGAGGATGCTGTCTCAGGTCAAGTTCCAGAGAAGCAGAGCCTGAGGCAGGGATTCTCATGAAAGTGATTTATTGAGGGGGTGCTCTCAAGAGAAGGGGAGTGAGGGAAGCAGGATAAAGCTGGCAAGAAAGCCAAGCAAGGATGCGGTCTTGCCTGGAGACTTGGAGCTAGGGAGCTCTGGAGCACAGATTGCACCATCGAATTGGCTCCAATGTGAGGCCAGAGGCCAGCCTTTTGTACCCTGTGCCAGTTAACCATTGCCCCCCAGCACAAGGTGGCCCCATTTGGGGCAGCTGTGAGCAGTTGGCCACTCACACATACAGCACTTTGGAGACTGTTGCCCAGTATGAATAAGGGGGTCAAGACAGGGCACCAGGAGCATCCACCACAGGTGCAACCCCACTGCCAGAGCTGCCACGGAAGGAAGCAGGTGGGGAAGCTGCGTCCTCAGGGGTAATCAGACTTCGACACGTCAGGACCTAGAATATTTGGTAGAGTCCTAAGAGGTGTGGGAGACTGTTTCCCACAGACCAGTCATCTCAGGAGGCCAAGGAACAAAGTGTAGTGAGAGAGGGAAGGGGAAGGTGTTGAGCAGCACAGAGTAGGTGATACGTCTGAGAAAGGACAGGTGACCCAGAAGCTCTGAGATTAATTAAGAAACTGAGAGACAGAAGGGCCTGTTGGCATAGCTGCTGCAAGGTCTTCAGCTGAATTCACCCCAGCCAGCGCCGGTGCTAGAGGAGGACCAGGGCTCTCTGAAGAGATCACCTCCACTCCAGATGGCTCCTGCTCTGACGGAGCCCCCATCCTCATGAGCAAGGCATCAGGTCAATGATTGGTCCCAGAACTGCTGCCCAGAATTCCTCCTTCCCAAGAACCACCCTGGAGCCTGACACTCCCACCTGGACCAACAACATCTTCATGTCTGGAGACCAGTCCTTTGGAGGGATGCACAGGCAGCTCTGGCCACAGAAAGGAAGCTACCACTCCATCTCCATCTGTCCCACTCTCTAGCCCATCTCGAAGGAGGAGCTCAGGCAACACCTGTCTTCCTGGGGTCAGTTTAGGCAGCAGAAGATCTGTGTTCTAGTCTTGGCAATCAGAGGTGGCAGGAAGTCAACCCGAGGATCCCACAGTGCAAGAATTGACAAGAAAGCCATCGGGTGTGTCCATGCAGTGAGCTTTACGTCCTGAAGACCAGCCAGCCACATGGAGAGAGGGGAGTTCTGTTCTACTGCAACCACGGCTGTGGGGCTGGTCCTCAGTGGACATCCTGATATTGGACTCAGTTTGGCGAGGTCTTAGAGCAGAACAGGAGCGGGAGACAGCACTGCAATCCCCCAGGCCATGCGTCAACTGCAGCCGCCTGGGAATGCAGATGATTTTTCCTGGAAGCGTCTTTCCCTTTAGAAGCAGTCCTTGTACCTAGAAATGAATCATTTGGGAGGGCTCCTGGAAAGATAGAAATCCCACCTATTTGCATATCTTGCCCCCTTTTTAATAGTTTATTCTAGTTTGGTAGATGAGTGAGTAAATGAATGAATGGGAATCCTGTACTAGATGTCCGTGGTGATGGCCAGAGCGGGCTCTGTGGCCCCTTCTAGCTCTGGATGTCATGGGACGCATGAGGAGAAAACATTTTCAGAACTGGAGAGCATGTGGGGAAGGGATTTGGGTTTAGATTCAGTTCGGTTTGGGTTCTGATCAAACTTGGCGGCAGCAGGCCTGTCCCTCCACCCTGAGCTACCACAGCACAGGCAGTCTCGTAACTCACCTACAAGTGAACCTGCCTCAGCATTGACTTCCAGTCCCGAGAACCAGGAGAAATCCCATGAACTTCTGTGTATCTGACCCAAGGTGGAGGAACAACCCAGCTCCCAGGAGCCATGATTCAGGTAAATGAGAGATGACTGAAGTCAGTGCTAATTCCAGAGTGAGTTGGGGAGGAGATAGCAAAGCGGCAAAACTTCCGGTCCTTTTTCAGATTCGAGAATTCACATCTTTGCAGAGACCCTTGGGGGTGTGGCCTGTCATCTTTTCAGGCCAATGAAGTCCCCAAATAATCACAGCCAATATCTTAGTTTGCTAGGGCCGCCATAACAAGTGTCACAGACCCGGCTGCTTAAATAACACGTTTTCTCACAGTTCTGAAGGCTAGAAATCTGAGATCAAGGTGTCAGCAGGGTTGGTTTCTCCCGAGGCCTCTCTCCTTGGCTTGTAGACGACCGCCTTCCCCCTGTGTCTTCACATGGCCTTTTCTGTCCGTGTGCCTGTGTCCTAACTGCCTTTTCCTTTAAGGAGACCGATCATATTGGATTAGGTTCCATCCATATAACCTCATTTTAACTTAATTACCTCTTTAAAGACCCTGTCTCCAAATGCAGTTGCATTCGAGGTACTGGCAGTGAGGACTTCAATACATGAATTTGGGGGGACACAATTCAGCCCATAAAAACCCATAACCAGTTTACTGAGTGAGCTGGCACGGTAGGGCACGAACAGAAAGCCACTTCATTTTCTCTCGTTGTTCCTCATGAAATGCTCTCAGTGGATGTCCCCTCCCACCACATCCCCTGGATGAAGTCTCAGGCTGGTGTCAGCTTCTCCAGACTCCCTCAATAAATAAACCAAATAGAAAGTCTATTTCGGTCTACAGTACAAAATCCCAGACTCCTTGTGCCATCGAAAGCTTCTCTCCTCCTCTCCACTTCTCTTCTCCTCCCATTATTTCCAGAACTCGCCGTCTTTCTCACTGTGCTCGCACCGCAGGCTGTAGCACTCAGCCATGACCCCCTTTCTGGGTCAGGTACACGTCTCTATGTCCCCCCAATTCCAGAGGGTCATGGGTCAAGCTCTCCAAGCGGGTTTACTGATGCTCCCTCCTAGGATGTCAGGTGGGAGGCGGGCAGAGTGACCTGCTGTCCTCTCTCCCAGGAGCTGGGAGAGATCCTCAGCAAACTGAAACTCTCTCCAAAAAATCTTCCCTGTCTACTCTTCAACCTTCTTTGTGGCTAAGGACTGCAAAGCACATTTTGCAATTTTACACATGCCCTGCATAGTTGTTTGTCACGTATTTTATTGGTGTCAGCCTGTGGGGATCTCAGCAGAAACTGACACCAAAAGTCTCAGTTTAACATCCAGTAAGATTTTTTTTCACGTAACTTCAAAGTCAACAGACGTCTTAAGAGCACCTTGGAGATACAAACCCAGTCTCCGGGAGAAGGCACCGGCCCAAGGCTGCCCGGGGGGTGCGGGGGGTGTGAGTAACTGAACCTGCCTTGCAACCTAGATCTCATACCTCCTGGGCTGTGGTCCTCTCAACACTCCATCATCAGACTGCATCTAAATTGACACGATTTCAGACCCTTGTTTTCTTAAGTGAATGATACATCATTAAACATATATTCACGCAATACGTTTGAATGTGGTTAAAAAACGCCTCCCACTCTGCATGGTACAGAAATCTTTTGTCTCCAGTTCCCTAGGAATGCTATTGTCTAGAAGGATCTGACAGCAAGGGGAAGGGGGGGGGGGAATAAATCATTATCGAGGTCAAGGAGAAGAGCTTGGCTCGGCACCAAAAAAATCACGCCTTCTGGTTTGTCCCCAGCACGGCAATCCATTCCTGGGTTAAAATACTGTAACTTCTCCTCCCTCCCTTACCCTTCTTTCTCCCGCCCCTCATTCCTGCACACTTCCCCCAACATGAGGACTTGAAATTCTGGAAGTAGAGCTCCCATCTGCTCACATCTTCTCCTATCACCATGGTTACTGGGCCCAGAGTAGTCTCTGTGGAGACGGAGGCAGAACAGTAACCAGGGACAACTCCACTGCAAGAGGCTGGGAAAGGGAGGATCATTGTTTTACCCCCAGTTAAACTGGTGTGCCCATACTCACGTGACCTTGTTTTAGTAGCATGTCAGATTTGAAAGGCCTTTGATCCACGACAAAAAAAACTATGATGATCTGGGTAATTCCCTACCACTACATTCGAAAACTCTACCTTCAGGGTGTGCTACATGTGAAATGCCAGACCGGGTGGTGTGGACTGTGGGAAGGTGGTGGCCAGGTCTCAGCCCGACTCAGCCGGCACCCCCTGAATAGTCCAGGGTCCAGGCCCACGTGGGGGCAGGGAGTGGGAAGTGGGGAGCAGGGGGGAAGGGGTGACTTTCCAGCACGAAGGACATTGGGAAAAGCTGAAAACGCTTACAATTCCCGAGCCCCCATGGTTTGATTCGTCCCCAGAATAGCCTCACTGTGCTGACGTCTCACGTCCTGTGCCCAGCTGCCTTTTTTTTTTTTTTTTTTTTTTGCCAACCAGGTGGGATCTGTATTTGTTGTGCTCTGGGCTCAAAGGCCATGGGGAGGTGGAGAATGCTGATGCCAGAAGAGGTCAGGGAAGCTTCCCATTCAGTAAGGGAGAGAGTGAGAATCAGAAAGGCTTAGCTTCCAGGCTAGACTTTGCCGCTCTCCGAGGACTGCCATCAGTCATTTCTCTTTCACTGAGATGGTACAGCAGCCGGAAGTTGGCCGAGCGGAGCGTCTCAGGCCTGGCTGCACGCTGGAACCACCCGGGAATCTGTCCGAAGTACTGCTGTCTGGCCCAGCCCTGGACCATTCAAGCAGAGTCCTGGAGAGCTGAACTCAGCAGTGTTTTAAAACTTTCCCAGACAACACTGATGGGAGGTCAGTCGAAAGCCACTGGACCAGAGGTGCTCCAAGATGCTTGCCTGGGTTTACCTGTTTGGGTCACGTACAACCCCAGTAATCTCACTGGCTTATTAAAACACATGGTCATGTCACAGCCACAGGTGGATAGGTCAGCTATGACACTGCTGGCATCTCCCAGCTCAGCCGGGCTTGGCTGAGCTTGGCCCTAGAGGATGGGTCGGGCTAAGGTCTGCGCCTACAGTGTCCGCTCATTCTGGGACCAGCAGCTCTAGGGCGTTTCTCTCCTCATGGTAAAGTGGCAGGATGGAGACATGGTGGCGCCTTGCCCTGACTCTTAAAGCTTCAGATCAAAACAGGCACCTGTCGCTTCCACCCACCTTCCATTAACCAGTGCAAACCACGTGGCCAAGGTCGGGTCAGGGCGACAGACAACATTCTACCAGCAGGGGATGAGAAGAGGGGAGGGATGAGTGGCCATCACATGACCTCAGCTACCCCAGGTGAGGGTGACGAGCGAGCTGAACAGGCACCAACCAGAAGCGTTATCTGCTGGGCTCACTCACCGAGCCCAGCCTGTATTCTGTCTCCTCCAGGCTCTTTCCCAGGCTCCCCCGGTTGAGAGAGCCTGTCTGCTTCTCTGACCTTCCCCAGGCTTGACTTGCGTCCCTCCCACTTAGCTGTCTGCAGTGAGATTGTGGGAGCTCAGGCACGGGGTTTCCCTCGCTGCCCCCTACAGGCGGGCGCGTCGCGATTGTAGCCACTGCTTGATGTGTGGATGGAGGAAGCGCCAGGAAGCTTCCTGGGGTGGGGCTTGAGGTCGGATGAGAAGCTCAGGGGTCGCACGGCTCTTCCTTTTCAACCGCCGAGAGCTGCCTTGAAACATGGCTGTGGGATGGAAAGAACAAAGGCTTTGGAGTCAGAGACTCAGGTTCAGATGACAGCAGTACCATTCACTAGTTCTGTGATCTTGGACAACTCTCTCTGCCATATGATGCCTGGGATGGCTTCCCCGTAATGTGGGAATAATAGTAATTTGCAGGATGATTATAATTTTTCAAGCCTGCTCTACGCAGTGTTGCCTCTGGGCCTTCAAACACTTTCCCCGTTTCACGTCACCCAGCTCTCTGCCAAGCCTCATCTCATCAGAGGCCTTCTTTCATATGAAATACTGCCCTCCATCTCTCTGCCCTGTTTACTTTCCTGTTGCGCTATTGACACTCAGTTTGTTTGTTTATACATTGAATTATTGCTGTGTACTTTCCCAAACATAATGCAGACGCAGTGAGGAACTGGAACTTTGCTGTTTTAAACATTTGAAAAATCCCTGTATCTCCAGTGGGTATCATGATACCCAGAGGCAGTTTATTAAACACTTCTGGAATGAAGGAACTGTGAGGACTGAATGAGAGAGTCCGTGTCTGAAAAGCCCTCACACAGTGCCTGGTGCACGGCGCATGCTCAGTAAAGGGCAGCAATGCCCGTGTCCAGCCTGCCCCGGCTCTGAACCCAGCCTGGGTCTCTCTGCTCTGGGTCCGGGGACACAGCCGGCCAGAGAGAGCAATGAGCCTCTGGGGCAGCAGCCCGCGGGCAGACTCAGGCACACAGTGAAGACTTTTCAAGCCATTTGCCCTCTTCCTCCATCCTCAGCAAACAGAAGAAACTTGATCTTGAGGGACCAGGGAGTCCTCCATCATCTTTATTTCTTCTGCAAACCCAGGACCCATCGTCACCCAGATTCAATCTGTGAATCCCACACTTTCAACTCCTTCCTAAATGTCTTCCTCTGTGGAAAGCAGAAAACTTTAAGTGGGAAAACTGAACTCTAAACACACGCGTGATTCCATTTTGTCCCATTAGGAAAGCCTCTCTCATAGAATGCATCAACACGAATTGGGAGCTTGAAACTATTTTATTAAATAGTAAATAAATAAACCCACAGTGGTGACTTTGGCCCCTATAGTCTGAGACTTACAACCTAATGCTGACAAAGTGAGGGATTAAAGCAGAGGCAGTTCTGTACAAGAAATTTCAGTACTTTGGCTTAAAGGTCAAAAACCCTGCTTCATGGGTGTTTTTCAGATTTGGGACACTTTGCTGAAAATCAGGAGTCATGATGCCACCTTACTAAGGTGAAGTGAGCTTCACAGTTTCACGATTAAAAGGTCTATTGATCCGAGGTTAGCCCAGCTCTTGTGTGCTGGGCAGTGGCCCAAACCTTGGAGAGACACTTAAACCTAGTCCCTGCCCTCAGAGACCTGCCTTTGTGGTGGAGCTCCAGCCGTGTTCACACAGGGTGTACCCACTGAGGGTGCACTGATGGAGAAGACACGCCTGGTCCCAGACCAAAGGAGGGAGGGAGAGACCTTGGGGGCAGAAGTGCAGAGCAGGAAACTTGCTTGGGAGGCACGTGAACTACGTCTTAAAGGCAGCAGGTGTTCAGCAAGCAATCCAGGAAGGGGAAGGTGTGTGGGGCGAAGGAACGGTTTGCACGAAGTCTTATGGGGGTGAGGGGAGCAGAGCCGGCTCTGGGAACAGTGCGCTATTTCTAGGGTGGGAAAGATGAGGGTTTCCATGAGGGACTGTTCTCTCTCTGTCTCTATCGAAACGAGTACCAAACATTGTCACATGTGATATCACAGGACAAACATTTTTAACTTTGTATTTTTTTCACAAGAATTTTCAGAGACTGTACTGTGCAGCCTCTCCTCCTAAAACTGACTTTGTCAGAGGCTGTGCCTTTCAGACCAGTAGAACATCCAAGAAAGAAAGTCTGCTGGCTTTCAAAGAGGCCCCAGTGGAGCAGAATATGCCCTCTAGCTGCTCCTGGAATGAGCGTGCACAGGCGTACACACACACACACACACACACACACACACACACACACACACACACACCCCTCGCTTCCTTGCCTAGTTCAATTTGTACATGTAATTCCAAGGCTTTCCCATCTGACATCTGATCATGCTGTTCTCCTTTTGAAGTCCAGCTGTTCGTCCAGGACAAAGTTCATGCTACTGAATGGGCCCATGAGATTTGTCACCATCTGAACCCTCTGCTTCTCCAGCCCCAGCCCTGACCACCCGTTTGGTATCTTCTGCTCCAGCAGCTTCCAGCTCCCTGGACACACGTCCCCGTTTCTTACTTCTTCATCTCTCGCATCATCTGCTCTTCCCCAAAGACCTTCCTATCTCTCTCTTCAGCCTCAACATTTATTCAGGCCTCACATTGAACTGTCCGGCTCCGGGAAGGGCCCACGCCTTGTTGAGTTAGAAGGCCCTGCCCCGGGGGTCCCAGAGATCAGTGGGCTTCCCACTGCACTGCCTCTGCCTGCTTACTTGCCACCTCTGTTTATACAACCCTTCTCCCCACGTCCAGGGCTGACTTTCCCATTAGGAGTGGTGCCTGGGGCCCATGCTATTTTTAGGGGCAGATCATAATGTTTTCATTTCTTATACAATCAGGAGAAAAACTGAACCCAATAATAATGAACATGCAATAATGAATTCAGCCCAGACTGCATTCATCTTTATACCAATGCAGTCAAAAAACATAAATTAAATTTTAAAAAGTTTTTAACAGGGGAAGGGGCCCTGGGACCTTGAAAGTCATAAAGCAGCCTGCCTTCCCCTCCCTACTAGGCACTTCAGACCCTGTTCTTGAAGCTTTGTATCCCTTGGTGCCCACCTGAACACTTGGGTGTGCGCTCATTAAAGGTGTGTTGAAAAAACTGGGCAATCTGGAACTGGGGAAGGCAGGGAAGGCTGCCGTCAGTGTGTCTGTGTGACAGCAGGGACACTGAGTCCTAGGAAATCAACCCCTGTGACCCTAAAGCTCTGTTTAATTGGGTGAGGGAAGGGGATGAGGACAATCTGAATTATTGGGGGGAAGCTAAATGTAAGGTGTTCAGGCCTCGTGCGTTCCTGAGTCTCAGAATCAGTGGAACGGTTCTCTATTGCGATTTTATGGAAGAATCCGTTCTGGCTGGGTCTCCAAAAACAATCATGCGAAAATGCAGGATTCCCGAGGCAAGCCTCAAATCGAAGGAACTAGGCAAGCTTGATAAATCCACAGGAAGAAGGAGTACAGTTTCATTTTGATGTGATTTTTCAAATGTCTGGCTCCTGGAATACTTACCACCAGTAATGAAAGCTCTCCTCACGTCCATAGGCAAACTGCTTAAAAACAGACTCTGAAAATGCACCTACATTATGTGTACTGGGGGAGTGGGGATTCTGAAGGTCTTACTGGAAACTATTTATCAGTTTCCAAAGTAGGAGATAAACTGTGGCCTATAATAAAATCAGGAAGTAAAAAGTTCTCAGTCCTAGAATTCTAGACTCCGTAGGCTAGCAAGGCCCTTAAAGAGCATTCTGTGCCCTCCCCACCGTATGGATGAGAAAACCGAGGTCCCCAGTCAGGGGGTGACTGGTCCCAGGTTTCTTCAAAAGGGACCCAGCAGTGACAGGGCTGAGAGTGAACACGTGGCTTCAGTCCCTAATCATCTAGCCGTACAATGGGAGTAACAGAAGGGGCCGTGCAAATATTCATTCGCCTTTGAAGTTTTAAGCTATTCAGAATTCTTTGGTTGAGGGCAGAGGTAGCTATGGAGTATAGAGGGCTGTTTCTGGTTATTACAATTGTGAAATCAGACGGAGGGGGCTTTCCCTGTGTTACATGGGGATCCTTTTGTGTCCAGTAGTTCTTGGGTTAATGCCACCAGAAGAGTCTGAGCCACAGCTGCTCTACAATGGACAGATCAGTAGTGTCTGCCCGCTTGGAGTCTGCTGGTGGGTCTGTGCAGAAGAGGAGGCTCCTGGCAGCAAAAGGGTTACACTTCTCCCCTTCGGACAATGCTGACAAGCATGGGCAGGACCCACAGGGGCCCCCCCTTTGCTCTGATTTACACTCAGCGCCGTCTCCCTGGAGGCTCCCAGGCCCTGTGAGAACCACTCCAGCAGGTTGGAAGCAGCTGCTTGGCCAGCCCTCCCTGCCTGTCTACCTTGTTGCCCCTTGGGCTCAGCCCTCCCCGCACGTACTGCCACAGTCCCTCAGCGTATTCAGTATTCGAGCTAATTAACTCTCAACTTGGTTTCAGACCTCATGAATCTGCTACTGGCTCAGAATTTCTGAGAAGACCATGATCGCTTTAAAAATCCAATTTATAATCAGTCATCCTGGAATATGGGTAACCAAGTTTAATAAGCTGATTCTGTTTGGTATCCAGAAATCTCTGGTTATTGCATTATTCGTTTTAAAATGTATTATTTCATTCATCCAACCAACTTTCACTGAGCCCCCTACTTTGTGTCAAGAACTGGAATTAGAGATGAAGGGATCACCGTTTTTACCTTTAAGAAGCTCTCAGAAAAAGTCAGAGAAATAAACTGACCGTGACAATTGTTGTCACAGTGTTAAGACTGAAGAATTATCAGGGTGGGGATTCCATTTCTGACAATATGATAGACTAGATATTTATTTTAAAATCTTCAGTCTGCAATTTAAATGCAGTTAAAATATTAAAGATTATTTTGAGGCACGTGGCTGAGGTGGAAGAAAAGGAAACTCCCCAGAAGCCAGAAATGACAAGGGAGCAGAAGCATGAATCCACAGGCTAAGTCAGAACAGGATCCAGAATGCTCTGGGGATGTATGATGACTTCTGAGTGCTCAGAACTTGAGTTTTAATGAGGAAACTTGGGTTCTATGACATAGGAGAGAAATCTGGGCCTTCAGCAGAGTTGACTAAGTCAAAGATACCCACAAAATCCAGACCGCGTTGAGGAGCAACATTTTGAGAAAGACACAATAAGGAGATAAAGTCCACCCTACAAAAGTATACAGTGAGGCCATGTTCTGATAAGGAAGGAAGGGAGGGAGGGAGGGAGGAAGGGAGGGAGGAAGGGAGGAAAGAAGGGAGGAAGGAAGGGAGGGAGGGAGGAAGGAAGGGAGGAAGGGAGGGAGGGAGGAAGGAAGGAAGGAAGAAAGGAAGGAAGGCAGGGAGGAAAGAAGGAAGGAAGGAGGGAAGGAAAAAGAGAGAAAGAGAAAAATTAAAGAAAGACATCTCTCATAATACCTAAGCTTAAGCCTGCCCTCCTGTGGGTTTGTGATCATAATTAAATTTATTTCTGTAAATAAGAAAAAGCTCTCTAGGCTTTATGTTTTAATAGTCTGGACAAGCAAAATTTTCTCTGGATAAATATATATTTTTTAAAATTTTTATTGGAGTATAGTTGCTTTACAATATTGTGTTAGTTTCTACTGTACAGCAAAGTGAATCAGCTATACATATACATATATCCCCTCTTTTTTGGATTTCCTTCCCTTTTAGGTCACCACAGAGCAGTGAATAGAGTTCTCTGTGCTATATACAGTAGGTTCTCATTAGTTATCTATTTTATACATAGTATCAATAGTTCATATATGTCAATCCCAGTCTCCCAGTTCATCCCACCCCCCATTCCCTCCTAGGTATCCATACGTTTGTTCTTTATGTCTGCATCTCTATTTCTGCTTTGTAAATAAGATCATCTATACCAATTTTTTCAGATTCCACATACATGAGTTAATACACAATATTTGTTTTTCTCTTTCTGACTTACTTCAGTCTGTATGACAGTCTCTGCGTCCATCCATGTCTCTACAAATGATCCAATTTCATTCCTTTTTATGGCTGAGTAATATTCCATTGTATATATGCACCACATCTTCTTTATCCATTCCTCTGTTGATGGACATTGAAGTTGCTTCCATGTCCTGGCTATTGTAAATAGTGCTGCAATGAACATTGGGGTGCATGTGTCTTTTGAATTATGGTTTTCTCTGGGTATATGCCCAGTAGTGGGATTGCTAGGTCATAAAGTATATGACTTTTTAGTTTTTAGTTTTTTAAGGAACCTCCATACTGTTCTCCATAGTGGCTGTATCGATTTACATTCCCGCCAACAATGTGTGAGGGTTCCCTTTTCTCCACGCCCTCTCCAGCATTTAGTGTTCATAGATTTTTTGATGATGGTCATTCTGACTGGTGTGAGGTGATACCTCTCCAGCATTTAGTGTTCATAGATTTTTTGATGATGGTCATTCTGACTGGTGTGAGGTGATACCTCATTATAGTTTTGATTTGAATTTCTCTAATAATTAGTGATGTTGAGCATCTTTTTATGTGTTTGTTGGCCATCTGTATGTCTTCTTTGGAGAAATGTCTGGTTAGGTCTTCCACCCATTTTTTGATTGGGTTGTTTGTTTTTTTGATATTGAGCTGCATAAGATGCTCCCTGGCCATCCAGTGGTTAAGACTCCATGCTTCCAATGCAGGGGGTGCAGGTTCAATCCCTGGTCGGGGAACAAATCCCACATGCCGCGCGGCATGGCCAAAACCAAAAAACAAACAAACAAAAAAAGTGGATAAATATATTTTGAACCAAAGCCTCAAAAAACTCCCAAATAAAGATCTAAAGATTATGAGTTCACAATCAAAACTCACTAATAGACAAGGAAAAATGACACCATAAGAGCTGGCATAAATAATGTAGATTCTTACCAGCAAAAGCTGTAGATATTTCAATTATGAGGAACAGAATATAAAACAAATATCTTTAATGATTTTTAAAATAAAAGAGGAATTAGAAGTATAATGAAGAAATAAGATATTATCAAAACTGATCAGGCAGATACAAAATAGAAAAAAAGAAATATAATATCTATAGCTAAAATAAAATGTGCATGTTAAAATTTTTTTAATTATAAAATTTATATTTATAAATATAAATAAGATAAATTTAACTGCAGATTGAACTGAAGAGAAAATTTGTGAACTGAAAAATTTATCTGAAATTATCCAGAACATGTCCCAGTGAGACAGATAACAGGAAAAACACAAGTAAAGTTAAGATATATGGGCAGTAGAGTGAGAAGATGTAACTTATGTCTGATTAGAGACCCCAAAATAGAAGGGAGAAAGACTGAAATAGAAGCAGTATTTAAAGGAAAAAATGGCTAAGAATGTTCCATAACTATGAGAAGCGACAAGTCTCAGATTCAAGAAACCTAACGAATTCCAAGTAGGATTAAAGAAAAGATTCCACACCCAGATATTGTTCAGTCAGAACAACAAAAACAAAGAGAACACCTTGGAAGGGGGCGTGAAGAAAATCCAGAATACTTTATAAAGGAACTCAATTAGACTGAGTCTGACTTTTCAATAGTAATAATGAATATCAGAACAGTGTCTTCAAAGTTCTAAGAAGAAAATAACTGGCCTAGAATTCTATGTCCAGTTCTTCAGGAAGAAGTACAATAATTCCAGAACGAAAGCTGGAGAATAAAGAAGGAAGAGTAAACAAAGAAAATGTTAACCACATGGGTAAATATAAACACGTACCGCATGAAATAATTATCACTTGTGTACTTTGTACAGTTATAGAAACAAGAAAGAACTAAGATTTAGGACAACAGTAACATACTATTTAGAATTGGGATGGTCAGAGTAAATGTGAAATTCTGGTATTTAGAAGAAGTTAAAAATATTGACTGAGTTTAGAATTTAGTTAATAATGGATAGTAGATAAGTATGTAAGTGTATGTACAACTGCTACACTAGAGGAAGAAAACTGAAGTGTGCGGGGAGGGATATAAATCAATCCAAAACAAGTCCAAAAAGTTTAAGAAAAAGGCAAAAAACAAACAAACAAACACCAAACCCCTGGATACTACAAATGGAACTGAAGGAAGGACACACTGGTATAATCATTTTTTAATATAATTTTGCATTGCCCAGTGGATTGAAATGTGCATATTCTTTGACACAACATTGCCATTTCTAAGTATATATTTTAAAGACACTTGTAATCTGTATCAGGAAAAACGTTCAAAAATGTCTAGAAGCATTTCTTATAGGGACAAAAAAAATTCTATGTCATCAGGAGAATAGGTACGTATATTGTAATGATTTATACAATGGAATGCTATACAACAGTGAAAGAACTAGTGGACTTTAAGGTATTCATTAACATGGATGAATCTCAAAACTATAATGTTTAATGAAAAAAGCAAGTCAGAAGAATATGTTATTTGATTCAATAACATTCAAATACAGGCAAAACTACGTAATTTGTTGTTTAAGTGTACATACAAATGTGGTCAAACTCTATAGAAATAAAAAAATTTAAAAATTCAGGAAAGTGGTGACCTGTGGGAGAAGGGAAGGGAATGGAATTAGGGAAAGACACACAAAAGGTTTCCAAACAGTTGGTAATCAAGCCAGATGATTGGTATCTGGGTGTTCATTTTCCTGTTTTTCTTAAAAGTATATGTGTATATTATGTACACTCATCTTTAAGTTTTAAAAAGATTTAAAAATAATTAAATGAGAAGAATGAGAGAAAAATGAATATCAAAAATGCTGATGGAGGGCTTCCCTGGTGGCGTAGTGGTTGAGAGTCCGCCTGCCGATGCAGGGGACACGGGTTCATGCCCCGGTCCTGGAGGATCCCACATGCCGCGGAGCAGCTGGGCCCGTGAGCCATGGCTGCTGAGCCTGTGCGTCCAGAGCCTGTGCTCCGCAACAGGAGAGGCCACAACAGTGAGAGGCCCGCACACCGCAAGAAAAAGAAAAAAAAAAAATGCTGATGGAGAAAATAATGGAACCTCTCCTTTAAAGTAGCAAAGTGGGGGCTTCCCTGGTGGCGCAGTGGTTGGGAGTCCGCCTGCCGATGCCCCGGTCCGGGAAGATCCCACATGCCGCGGAGCGGCTGGGCCTGTGAGCCATGGCCGCTGAGCCTGCGCATCCGGAGCCTGTGCTCCGCGACTGGGGAGGCCGCAACGGTGAGAGGCCCGCGTACCGCAAAAAAAAAAAAAAAAAAAAAAAGTAGCAAAGTGGTATGTAAGTTTCTTGGGGGAGAGGGTGCTGTTTTTGAAGGATGAGTGGAAGCTCTTCAGATGAAGTGGAGACCAGTGTATACAAGTTCAGAGGCCATTCTGAACATGGACAATGGAAAACTACAAGTCCCTGTGTGTCTGAAGCAGGAGGGGAGACTATGGGGGAAGCTGGGCTAGGTGGGTCTAGAAAATGAGGCAGGAGCCAGGGCCTGTTTGGAGCCTTGCTTGTGCTCCTGTGTCATGAGCAGGAAGGCATTTAGTAGACTTGGAATTTCCTCTTGGTGATAGCCTGAGCTGTACTATTTTATGTGGGTGACAGGGATGAGATTCATTTGAAGTGAGGCACAAGTAAATCTTTATTCTGAATAGCCTTGCAGCACTCTCTTGCTGGAGGATAGGATGTGAACCTCAACCCAGAGAGGATGGGAAGAACCTCACTGGGTACGAAGAGACTAGTGTCTCAATAGACACAGGCTGTCAACACTTCAGCAGAAACAAACATAGGAAACCCTTTTCCCTGTGGTTGGAAAATCATCATCATAATATTAAATCCTTTCATTTGAGTTTTGCTTGCTGCTTTCAAGTACAGCATCAAATAAGATTGCTTAAAATTCAGATGGAGAAATCATGGCCAAGAGAGAAAGAAATAGCCCAGGATCACTCACAGTAACTGAGTGTCAGGGCAGTGATTAGAACCCAGGACTCCTAGAAGCTCAAAGAAGAGATTATGAACCTGGAAAACTGAAGTCAAGAAAGGCTGAGTGTGAGCGTTAGGACCAACCCTCTCCACACTGAGGTCTCAGACAGAGACAGCTTCCGTTCTGTGGTCACTGGCACTTGTCAGATGAGATGTGAAGTCCATCTTATATGATGACCTCAGATGAGGAAGGAGAACAGAATCCAATGAGAAGGGAGGATAGGGAAAGTGTATGCCATGGCCCATAGTCTTTCTAAAATGATGGAGATTGTCATACTGAGTGAAGTACGTCAGACAGAGAAAGACAAGTATCGTGTGATATCGCTTATATGTGGAATCTAAAAAAAGGCTACAAATGAACTTATCTACAAAACAGAAATGAGTTACAGATGTAGAAAATAAACTTATGGTTACTGGGGGGTAAGGGGGGAGGGATAAATTGGAAGATTGAGATTGACACATACACACTACAATATTTAAAATAAATAACTAATGAGGACCTACTAGCACAGGGAATTCTACTTAATATTCTGTAATGGTCTATATGGGAAAAGAATCTTAAAAAAAGTGGATATATGTATACGTATAACAGATTCACTTTGCTGTACACCTGAAACTAACACAACGTTGTAAATCACCTATACTCCAATAAAAATTTTTTTAAAAGTACACAAAAATAAATAAATTGCAAAAATAAATAAAATAAAATGATGGAATTCCAATCTCTTAAAGAGTTAGGGCACCCACTGTTTTAAAGAGAGTCTGAGATCTCTGTGCAGGAAATGTGGAGGCCAGTGCCTATGAATACAAATTCCTACAGTTTGCCAGTCTTGCCAGCCCCTGATCAGCTCTCAACTGACAGCTTGGTAATGAGTGAATTTCAATACTGAATGCTCCTTCACTCTATAGGCAAACAAAAAAGTAACCCCTGTTAAATTTTCTTTTAGACATTCTGTCCAGGAATTATATTTGCTTGTGTCCAAATTAAGGATGTCCTGGGTCAAATTTCTCTGTATATTTGGGCCATAGGTGGTCTCAGATCTATTCTGGCTTTGATATTTATGGTTCATTTATGTTATGAGAAAGGAGGTTATGTGTGCAAAACAGATGCCCCTTGCGACACTGTTGTAGAACAGTATTTATTGTTGCAGGTCCTCGTATACAACAGAGTCAAATAATGACCCTTGAAGCAGAGCATCTACTCAGAGTAAAATCCTGGTGAGACCCAATCAAGAAAATGAAAGGGGCTCTGTGTTCAGAAACAGGTGATAAGTAAACACAAGAACAGACCCCCCTATGTTATCTCAGACATCCAAAGATCATGTCAGGAAAGAACCTGCTTCTGAAGTTTAAGGAAAACTAACAAAACCTGAGATTTTACGGGAAAGTTACCTGGATGCTCCAAGAAAGCATTTGCAGTTTTATGACACTTATAAGGTGTGAAGCTCAAAGGAATTGCATGGTTTTTGTTTTTTGTTGTTTTATTTACCCTGTTCCATAAGGGAAAATGATCAAAGCAGGAGTGCTTTGAGAGTGTGAAACGTAGCTGAGTTGTGAAGTGTTCCCTAAATCCCTGTATAAGGATGAAGGTGTGCATCTTCCAGCCTCCAATTGGAAAAGCATTTAAAAGTCAGTGAACAGAGAGCTGCTGAATCCCAAGAAAATTGTTAGTGGGAGAGCCTAGGAATACAGAAAGATTTCAAAGATGGCTGACAGTCTGTACTTTTTCAGACTAAATATTTTCTTATATAAATTTAATGATTTGTAGTATCTGGAAAATCAATTTCATGTTGAAATTACTCTGCCAAAAGAACATGATGTGTGATGCATTCCTATTCTTATAAAGTGTATTCCACTCTCCTCTCCCCATTGGCAAAAATACTTTCCTATCTACCCAGTACACTTGCCAATCTCCTGAGTTGAGTGCTCTCCTAGGATTCGTTTGTTGTATCTCTTGTGCTTTTAAATTATTGAGCAGAGTCCCTCCAATCAGGAATCTTGCACAGACCTCTGAGATAGACTCATCCACAAGACGGCAGACAGCAGAAGCAAGAAGAACTACAATTCTGCAGCCTGTGGAACAAAAACCACACTCACAGAAAGATAGACAAGATGAAAAGGCAGAGGACTATGTACCAGATGAAGGAACAAAATAAAACCCCAGAAAACAACTAAATGAAGTGGAGATAGGCAACTTTCCAGAAAAAGAATTCAGAATAATGATGGTGAAGATGGTCCAGGACCGTGGAAAAAGAATGGAGGCAAAGATCAAGAATATGCAAGAAATGTTTAACAAAGACCTAGAAGAATTAAAGAAAAAACAAACAGAGATGAACAATACAATAACTGAAATGAAAAATACACTAGAAGGAATCAATAGCAGAATAACAGAGGCAGAAGAACGGATAAGTGACCTGGAAGACAGAATCGTGGAATTCACTGCTGCAGAACAGAATAAAGAAAAAAGAGTAAAAAGAAATGAAGACAGCCTAAGAGACGTCTGGGACAACATTAAACACAGCAGCATTCACATTATAGGGGTCCCAGAAGGAGACGAGAGAGAGAAAGGACCCAAGAAAATATTGAAGAGATTATAGTCAAAAACTTCCCTAACGTGGGAAAGGAAATATCCACCCAAGTCCAGGAAGCGCAGAGATTCCCAGGCAGGATAAACCCAAGGAGAAACACGCCAAGACACATAGTAACCAAACTGACAAAAATTAAAGACAAAGAAAAATTATCAAAAACAGCAAGGGAAAAACAACAAATAACATACAAGGAAACTCTCATAAGGTTAACAGCTGATTTCTCAGCAGAAACTCTACAAGCCAGAAGGGAGTGTCACGATATATTGAAAGTGATGAAAGGAAAGAATCTACAAGCAAGATTACTCTACCTGGCAAGGATTTCATTCAGATTTGATGGAGAAATCAAAAGCTTTACAGACAAGCAAAGGCTAAGAGAATTCAGCACCATTAAACCAGCTCTACAACAAATGCTAAAGGAACTTCTCTAAGTGGGAAGCACAAGAGAAGAAAAGGACCTACAGAAACAAACCCAAAACAATTAAGAAAATGGTAATAGGAACACACATATTGATAATCACCTTAAATGTGAATGGATTAAGTGCTCCAACCAAAAGAAACAGCCGCACTGAATAAATACAAAACAAGACCCATATATATGCTATCTCCAAGAGACCTACTTCAGACCTAGGGACACATACAGACTGAAAGTGAGGGAATGGAAAAAGATATTCCATGCAAATGGAAACCAAAAGAAAGCTGGAGTAGCAATACTCATATCAGATAAAATAGACTTCAAAATACAGAATGTTACAAGAGACAGGGAAGGACACTGCATAATGATCAAGGGATCAATCCAAGAAGAAGATATAACAGTTATAAATATATATGCACCCTACATAGGAGCACCCCAATACATAAGGCAAATGCTAACAGCTATAAAAGAGGAAATTGGCAGTAACACAATAATAGTGGGGGACTTTAACACCTCACACCAATGGACAGGCCAGACAGAAAATTAATAACGAAACATAAGCTTTAAATGACACAATAGACCAGACAGATTTAATTGATATTTATAGGATATTCCATCCAAAAACAGCAGATTACACTTTCTTCTCAGGTGCACACGGAACATTCTCCAGGATAGATCACATCTTGTTTCACAAATCAAGCCACAGTAAATTTAAGAAAATTGAAATGAGATTAGAAATAAATTATAGGGAAGAAAACATAAAAAACATAAACACATGGAGGCTAAATAATACACTACTAAATAATCAAGAGCTCACTGAAGAAATCAAAGAGAAAATCGAAAAACACCTAGAGACAAATGACAATGAAAACACGACGATGCAAAACCTATGGGATGCAGCAAAAGCAGTTCTAAGAGGGAAGTTTATAGCAATACAATCCTATATCAAGAAACAAGAAAAATTGCAAATAAACAATCTAACTTTACACCTAAAGGAACTAGAGAAAAAAGAACAAAGATCAATAAAACTAAAAGCTGGTTCTTTGAGTAGATAAACACAATTCATAAACCTTTAGCCAGACTCATCAAGAAAAAGAGGGAGGTGACTCAAATCAATAAAATTAGAAATGAAAAAGGAGAAGTTACAATGGACACTGCAGAAATACAAAGCATCCTAAGAGACTATTACAAGCAATTTTATGTCAATAAAATGGACAACCTGGAAGAAATGGACAAATTCTTAGAAAGGTATAACCTTTCGAGACTGAACCAGGAAGAAATAGAAAATATGAACAGACCAATCACAAGTAATGAAATTGAAACTGATTAAAAATCCTCCAACAAACAAAAGTCCAGGACCAAATGGCTTCACAGGTGAACTCTATCAAACATTTAGAGAAGAGTTAACGCCCATCCTTCTCAAACTCTTCCAAAAAATTGCAGAGGAAGGAACACTCTCCAACTCATTCTATGAGGCCATGCATCACCCTGATACCAAAACCAGAGATACTACAAAAAAAGAAAATTACAGACCAATATCACTGATGAATATAGTTGCAAAAATCCTCAACAAAATACTAGCAAACAGAATCCAACAATACATTAAAAAGATCACACACCATAATCAAGTGGGATTTATCCCAGGGATGCAAGGATTCTTCAATATGTGCAAATCAATCAATGTGATACACCATATTAACAAATAGAAGAATAAAACCATATGATCATCTCAATAGATGCAGAAAAAGCTTTCAACAAAATTCAACACCCATGTATGATAAAAACTCTCCAGAAAGTAGGCATAGATGGAACTTACCTCAACATAATAAAGCCCATATACGACAAACCCACAGCAAACATCATTCTCAATGGTGAAAAACTAAAAGCATTTCCTCTAAGATCAGGAACAAGACAAGGATGTCCACTCTTGCCACTCTTATTCAACATAGTTTTGGAAGTCCTAGCCATGGCAATCAGAGAAGAAAAAGAAATGAAAGGAATTCAAATTGGAGAAGAAGTAAAACTGTCACTGTTTGCAGATGATATGATACTATACATAGATAATCCTAAGGATGGCACCAGAAAACTACTAGAGCTAATCAATGAATCTGGTTAAGTTTCAGGATAAAAATTAATGCACAGAAATCTCTTGCATTCCTATACACTAACAATGAAAGATCAGAAAGACAAATTAAGGAAACAATCCCATTCACCATTGCAAAAAAAGAATAAAATACCTAGGAATAAACCTACCTAAGGAGGTAAAAGACCTGTACTCAGAAAACTATAAAATACTGATGAAAGAAATCAAAGATCACACAAACAGATGGAGAGATATACCATGTTCTTGGATTGGAAGAATCAATATTGTGAAAATGACTATACAACCCAAAGCAATCTACAGATTCAATGCAATCCCTATCAAATTACCAATGGCATTTTGTACAGAACTAGAACAAAAAATCTTAAAATTTGTATGGAGACACAAAAGACCCCGAATAGCCAAAGCAATCTTGAGGGGAAAAAAATGGAACTGGAGGAATCAGACTCCCTGTCTTCAGACTATACTACAAAGCTACAGTAATCAAGGCAGTATGGTACTGGCACAAAAACAGAAATATAGATCAGTGGAACTGGATAGAAAGCCCAGAGATAAACCCACACATCTGTGGTCAACTAATCTATGACAAAGGAGGCAAGGATATACAATGGAGAAAAGACAGTCTCTTCAATAAGTGGTGCTGGGAAAACTGGACATCTACATGTAAAAGAATGAAATTAGAACACTCCCTAACACGATACACAAAAAATAAACTCAAAATGGATTAAAGACCTAAATGTAAGACCAGACACTATAAAACTCTTAGAGGAAGATATAGGAAGAACACTCTTTGACATAAATCACAGCAAGATCTTTTTTGACCCACCTTCTAGAGTAATGGAAATAAAAACAAAAATAAATAAATGGGACCTAATGAAACTTAAAAGCTTTTTCACAGCAAAGGAAACCATAAGCAAGATGAAAAGACCACCCTCAGAATGGGAGAAAATATTTTCAAATGAATCAATGGACAAAGGATTAATCTCCAAAATATATAAACAGCTCATGCAGCTCAATATCAAAAAAACCCAAACAACCTAATCAAAGAATGGGCAGAAAACTTACATAGGCATCTCTCCAAAGAAGGCATACAAATGGGCAAGAGGCACATGAAAAGCTGCTCAACATTACTAATTATTAGAGAAATGCAAATAAAAAGTACAATGAGGTATCACCTCACACCAGTTAGAATGGGCATCATTAGAGAATCTACAAACAACAAATGCTGGAGAGGGTGTGGAGAAAAGGGAACCCTCTTGCACTGTTGGTTGGAATGTAAATTGATACAGCCACTATGGAGAACAGTATGGAGGTTCCTTAAAAAACTAAAAATAGAATTACCGTATGACCCGGCAATCCCACTACTGGGCATATACCCAGAGAAAACCATAATTCATAAAGACACATGAACCCCAGTGTTCATTGCAGCACTGTTTATAATAGCCAGGTCATGGAAGCAACCTAAATGTCCATTGACAAATGAATGGATAAAGAAGATGTGGTACATATATACAATGGAGTATTGCTCAGCCATAAAAAGGAACGAAATTGGATCATTTGTAGAGACATGGATGGACTTAGAGACTGTCGTACAGAGTGAAGTAAGTCAGAAAGAGAAAAACAAATATCGTATATTAACGCATATATGTGGAACCTAGAAAAATGGTACAGATGAACTGGTTTGCAGGGCAGAAATAGAGACACAGATGTAGAGAACAAACGTATGGACATCAAGGGGAGAAAGTGGGTGGTGGTGGTGGTGGGATGAACTGGGAGATAGGGATTGACATACACTGATATGTATAAAATAGATAAGTAATAAGAACCTGCTGTAAAAAAAAGTAAAATAAATAAAAAACTGTAAAAAAACAAATTAGTAAACAAAGCATCCAAATTAAAAAGTTAGAAAAATAACAAAATCAACCAAATAAACATTTTAAAAGAAAAAAAATAAAAATAAATATATAAATTATTGAGCAGGATTGCCTTTTCCATAATGTCTTGGTCCCAATTATACTATTCGCATGTGTTTACTCTATGCCATTCCTTACCTTCATGTATATTTCACAGTCTTTCTGTTGGAAACAATTCCTATCTTCTGGGTGTTCCTTGTCACCAGCCCAATAATCCTTTGTACTAATATTTTTGTTTTCTGGCAGTTTTTAGCTTTCCCCTCAGCCATGGTGATATAAAGCAGTACCCAAACAAACACATCCTAGTATGCCTCTAATTCCCCAGAAAACAGCATGATATACTCAACAACCTGTGTGCATTTCTGTGTCCTCCAAAGCCCAGTTAGCAAATTTCACTGTTCTCTGTCCTCTTGGAAATTTAAATGTCACCCTAAATTAGAGGTAACTTTCGTTAGGTCACCTAACGAGTTAGAAGAACTCTTGAGTCCCAACTGTTGCCGCACCGTGGCGCTAAGATCGTGGGCATTTGACTAGGGAATTTGAGATGGCATCCTCTGGTCATGTCAGATATGATTTGAAATGATCCGCTCTTTGGTCAGGGTTTTTGTCACTCATGGCTCCTTCTCTTGTTCTATGCCAACAACTGTGTCCTCCATTCAGAACAAACGCCACATGTGCACTGCTATACACACACACACACACACACACACACACACACACGCACACACATCACACCTTCTTCCCCCTTTGACCCTGCTACTGTTCCTCTCAAACGTGAAGGGAAGCAGGCTTCCCTGGTGGCGCAGTGGTTGAGAGTCCGCCTGCCGATGCAGGGGACACAGGTTCGTGCCCCGGTCCGGGAAGATCCCACATGCCACGGAGCGGCTGGACCCGTGAGCCATGGCCGCTGAGCCTGCGTGTCCGGAGCCTGTGCTCCACAATGGGAGAGGCCACAGCAGTGAGAGGCCCGCATACCGCCAAAAAAAAAAACATGAAGGGAAGCATCAGATAGATGAGCAGGACTTCTTGATGTCCCTTTTCTGCAGTTAATGCTTTCCCATCCTCTCGGTGGCGTTCAGTGCTCCATTGAATTCAACCAACATCTGCTGGAAACTGTACTAAGTGTTGAGAATACAGACTGGAACAAAACGTTGCTCCGCCTGCTGGTTGTTCACAGTCTGGTAGGGGAGGCAACCATATAAGTAAATAACTGAGAAAGAATGTGACCAGTGAAAGAACTGAAAGATTATGTGACTTCTCTGGAGTCACAAAGCCCATGACTAAGACGAGATGACCAGACGACAGGTTGATCATGCTCGAGCCAGGGATTTTAGCAAACTTTTGCAGAAAGAAAACTATGCATTCATTTTCATTCTGATGAAGCAAAGGATGACTTAGTGAACACATTTAATTGCCTATATCTGTGATGAGCTTGAAAATGCTTCAAAGGATAGACAGGCGAAGAGGAGGAGAAAAAACTGTAGAAAATAGAAGAAAGTATATTCTAGGATTCTATTTTAAGAAGATGGATACCAAACGGCGTTTGCCAATCAGTCTTGCTCCAAGGCCCTGAAGGAGGCTCCAAAGCCCTCTGGGTCAGCCTGGCTTCCGGAATCGAACTGGGAAACGTGAGCCTTGAGAGGTCAGATGTCGGACATCTCAGAAATAACAGTTCCTGTTGGATTTTCCTGTCAGGGAAAGCGGGGTCCTTTCAAAAGAATCAGAAGAGGCAGGGGTCAGGCACTAATAGATAAATACTGGACAAATCCCCAAAACCAGAAAGAAAATGGAACCTGATGGGAAAAGATCAAATGTGATAAAGTGGAAAAACCCCAAAGCTTTGAGTCGGTCGGGGTCCTGGTGCTAATTCTCTCTCCTCCACCTCTGCTAATGGGCAACTTCAGTCAGGTCACTTCACTCTCAAGTCTCTCAGTTGCTTGTGCAGAACAGAGAATAATGATGCTTTCCCAGGATGTCAGGGAGCTGATGATAAGATAAAGAATGTGCTGGTCGGGGAATGTTGAAATGCTCTGCACACGTGAGCAGTTACTGAAAAGCTACCATGGCGTGCCACACTCATGTGTGACCTTGAACCTGCAGAGACGGAAAGACTGTTTTATCCCACCTCTCCTGAGGAATGTAGCCCTGACGCGGAGGATGGAGGAGGGAGCAGCAGCTTCCCCGAAGAAGAGGAGACTCCAGGGCAAGGGGCCGAGGCCAGGGCCCCACAGAGGTTTGGAAAGAAATCAAGAAATGGCAGAGAGACTGAAGGCTGCAGACGTGTGTTTTTCAAGGTATCCATCCATGCATTTGATCTGTAAGCTTTCACGATAGATCTCCCCTGTGCTAGGTGCCAGGCTTCAGAGACACCTAAAACGTGGCACCTGTTCTCCAGGAGCCCACTGTCTCGGGGGGGGAAACAGACACTCAGATGATCAAATACTGATTGAAGGGCAAGAATGACACATCAAAGAGATGACCTGTGCTGCGTGAGGCAGGGGTGATTTCTCAGATGAGAAAACTACGAGTGGGTCGTGAAGGGTCTTGAACCCTTATAGGGTTGAGGCTAGGTTTAGGATTAGAAGGGCAGGGGGCAGGGCAGAAAATGCAGTTCGGGCAGAAGCGTGAGCCCAGATTGTGCTTGAACTAGAGGCGGGTGAGTCCTCACGGGGACCAGCCTCCTGGGGGTCCATCAGAACCACCTGCAGGGCTTTGCTCTCTTTCCCCCAGATTCTGATTCAAGCACTGAGGAACGCGGGTCCTTCCATTCTCTGCCACTGAAACTGGACACATATGAATTGACTCTGTGTTTGATCTGGGAGTACTGTGCCCCTCAGGAGTGCTGGGATGGCAAAAGTATTTTAAGAGCCACTGAGCTTAAGTGATTCCTGTGTAAAACATCTGTGAATGTGTTTGTCTATGCTGTGAACGGTTGCACTGTTATCTACGTACAAAGCTAAGTAGCGTCATCACCCAAAAGAAAGAGTATGGAAACCGTGTGGACACATGTCGAAAAGTCAAGCGTCAAATTCCCTACCAAGTTCCAAACATGGGCCATGTTTGTAAAGACTGTGATGAAGGGAGAGCTTCTGGAATGGCTTTTGCTTCCCTAATCCCAGTGTCTTCATTCAGAGACAGACCTGCAGTTTCCATGTTGCATTATTGATGCTCTGGGAAGTCAGGGCCCCCATGAGCTGCAAAGAGTGGTTCAAATGGTATGTCTGAAACCAAGCTGTGTTCAAAGGCAAGGGCATTACTCCCTACTTCTGACAGCCTCTGTGTTCTTCTCTACTTCAGTTTCCTCTTCTCACACCAAAACTCTGTGCCCCCTACACACTCACATGCACGCACACGGGCGTGCGTGCGTGCACACACACACACACACACACACACACACACACACTCCTCATTAATATGGCTTTAACAAATCATACCTCTTTGGGTTAATTTCTCCTGCCCCTACCACCACGACCACCATTCTCCTGGCCAAGAGCCAAACCTTGCTGTCCTCAATATTGCATCCTTCTCCTGTCTTGCTATCCAGATCCGTGTCCCGTCAAACCTGCATCTCCTTCTCCTATGCCCACATCAAGTTGTGCTCTCCTCAAGGTCTCAATGGGACAGCCTCTCATCCCCACCCAGTCTGTCTCCCATCAGCTGCCACACTGACCTTCTCAAACACAAACATCTTAATGTCCCTCTGTTTTCTAAAAAGTTACTGGTTTCATGTAGTCTGATGTCAAACTCCACTGGCTGGCATCTAAATTCTCCCCCATCTTCACCCTTCCATCCACATCCCTGGCTCCACTGCAGAGCAGACAGGCTGCCCCGGGGAGATCGTCAGGGTCCTCATCTCCCTCACTCTCATGTCTTGCTTGTTCCCATGTGGTTCTGTGAAGTTGATGCTGCACTAATTTAGGATGTCCTCCTCCTAGTGTCAGAAATACTGTGTCCTATTCTCCGCCCAAGGCTCACATCCTGGAAGCATTGCCCCAGCTCCTGGTGAATCCCCTGCGGTATAAATTCCTGCTGCTTTGCTGTGTGACTGGCATTATTTCCTGGGTTCAGATGTCAGTTTTTTAGCAAGAAAATAAATTTCTCAAGGATAGGAATAATAAATTCTAGGTGTGGCCCACTAGGCCTGGCACATAGAAGACATTTAGCAAATGTTTTTGAATCATGGAATTTTTATGACAACCAACCTAAAATAGATTTTAAAATTTAAAAAAGTCATACATATTATCCTACAAAATAGCTGATTTTGCTATTAAAAAAGTTATAAGTGATAAAAGATTCAAAAACTTTAGGCCTGAAAGCTTATGGTTGTGAACACTTTATGTTACAGACACGTAAAAGGAGGTCCAGAAAGAGCGTAATGACTTTCCGAGTTATAATAAAGTATTTACAAGTCTGATGGAGAAAGAGGGTGGGGTGATTAAGTCTGTATGTGCTGGTCAGAGAGGATTTCACAGAAGTGGTGATGGACAAACACAGAAGGTAGTCTCAGCAGAGGGACCAGCACGTACAAAATACGGGCGTCTGAAAAAAGACCGCATGTTTGGGAACAGCTCTTCAAACTTCATCTAATCAAACACTCCGTTTCAACTCCCGTACACCTGCTCACATCCTGTGCTTTGCCCTATTAAGGAGACTCTGAAGAATGCACTTACATCCCAGGAGTTTCCTAAGGTGTTTCTGCCCAGGTCCAGGGAGAGAGCTTCACGCAGCCTTTCTTCCTGCCCACCACACAGGGAGCTGAGTTTTTGTTGCTACGAGCTTGTCTTTCACCCTCATTTGGTTTCTTCTCATGCCTGTTAGTTGAGGGTGTGGGAATGTGTGTTAAAGGAAGAAGAGTCCAGAGTTCACAGCCTGGTCAATCTACTGCAGAGAGGTTAGTTGCCTGTGTCTTTAGGTAAGAGCACTCTTATTAAGGCATCATAACTGTGTGTGATCTGTGTTTTCCGTGGTCATTGAGTAACCCCTCTGGGACATCTAGGACCAGGTGTAGGAGTAGAAGATGCAGCTTGAGAAGGAAACTCGCGCCGAATCTGTGCCACAGATGCCACACTGACTGCCCGCATCCCTTTGGCCAGCTCTGTGGACAGTTCATCACACGGCAATGACTCCTACCTCGAGCAGATGTACCTCTGCATCTGAGGGCCCACTCTCCTCCCAGGAGTGTGCTGGCCATGTGAGGAGCAGGCAGACGTCTTGGGAAGTTAATATCCCCAAAAGCAAGCCTTCACCAACGAGGAACAAGCATTGATGGGTGAATGTCCTCCTGCTTTCACTGGACAGCCTTTGAAACCCAAATCCTGTCTCAGGGTCTGCTTTGGGGCCAACCTAAGCTAAGCGAACCCCGTAAGCCACACTGAAGAGTTAGATTCTGCCTTGTGGAGCTAGGAAACCAATGAAGTATTTTAATTAGGGAAGTAACATGGTTACACACACACACATTTATTTTTAAAATAAATGTCACCGAGATGGCAGGAGGAGGAGGGATTGTAGAAGCAAAGGAGAAGAAGGAATCCCAATTGAGGATTTGTGGCCAAAGTCGGGGGCAGGTTCAATGCGGTCACGACTTAAAACATAAAGTTCCTGACCTTCTCTGGCCCCCAGCCATGTAGCCACAGCTGTTCATCTGTGCCTCCTGGAAGTGATTTATATTTCCAGGGAGCTGTCCGCCCACTTTTACTGGAACCTCTAATTGCAGAATTACACCCATGTTTTCCACGGAGAAGATGCTGCCTCCTCACTGACTCATGTTCATTTATTAAATAGCTTCTTATCCCAGGCAGAACAAGACCTATTTTAGTCCTCTTTCCACTACTCTCATCCCAGAAGTTATCTCGAGCCTCTCACCAATCATGACATGTGAGGTTTATTAGGAACGTGCATTATCTGGGGTTGGAAGCGTTTATTTCTAGTCCTGGCTCTGCCACTTACCAGCTTTCTCTGAGCCTCAGTTCCTTCATCAGGAAAATGGGTATGAAAATGCTCGCAGAGGCTGCTGCATGGATGAAAGGGTGCTCATCGTGGGCATGGCTCTCGTTACAGTGTGGCCCCCCATGTCCTCAGCTCAGCCGTGAGCTAGTCAGGATTCCTCAGGCCTGGTAGGAATTCATTCATTAAGAACTTTCCAAGATCCACGAGAGCCAGGACCGTGCCCACTCATGTCTGAGTTCCCCACAGTGCCCCCCTGGGGTCTAAACATGGGTCTATCCTTGTTGAATGGCCTGAATACGCCTGTGAAGGAGGCTGGTGACATCATGGCTGAGGTCCCATCCCGCCCAGCCCAGCCAACTGTACCACGGAAAACTCTGAAGATGACAAGAAGAGGGGACGCTCCATGGATTGCGAAGTCAGCCAGTCTCCAGCCAAAAACGGCTCCAAACCTGTCCACAACAGCCAGCACCCTCGGTCCCCAGCTGTACCACCAAGCTACCCCTCGGGCCCCCCGCCTGCCACTTCTGTCCCGAGCACCGCCCCTGGCAACAAAGGGGGCCCCTGCCCCGCAGCACCCCCAAGTGCCCTGGGCCCCAAGGCCGGCCCAGCTCCCAGGGTCCACAGCCTCACCCAGCCCCGGCCCCCCAGCGTGCAGCCTGCTGGGGGAGGTGGCGGTGGCAGCAGACGTGACAGAGGAGACAGCGGTAGTGGTAACAGCAGCCGAGGTGGAGGTGGAGGCAGACGCGAGGAGAGGAGCGCAGGGGAGGGAGGTGTCTGTGCGCCCGAGCTAGCCTGACCCGGCGGGCCCCGAGCTCCTGCAATGTGCCAGGCCAGCGCTGACCACATGCTTCGGAGGAGAAAACACGGAAACGGGCATCTCCGGGCTCTCTCAGGGACCTGTCCCAGGGCTGGGGGCGGGGCTCACAGATGTGAGGAAACCAATGGTCCCTTGGGCTGAGGGGTGTCCCAGAGGAAGTTCTGGGACCGGGCGGGGTTGGGATGGGGGTCTCCTTCAAGAGACACTAACAGATGACTTCCGCCTCCTCTGCTCTCTCCCATCCCCGTGTCCTATGCTCCAGATTCTAGCTTTCTTCCCAGAAGCTGTCATCTGGTGCTACTCATACCCCTCCGCCTCAGCTGCGTGTGTCGGGCACTGGACCATGAACAGAGCCTCCACGGGCCTCTGCCCAGCCCAGCTTCAAACATGTTGATGCCCAATATGATACCCGACGGTTACAATAACTGGCAAGACTGGCAGGAAAAACGTTTTCACGATCTCCAATTTACAGCTGACGTAGATGTACAGAGAGGGCTGAAAAGCTGGCCCGAGGTTATGCAGCTTAGTTGGGGGGGAGTTTGGACTTGAACCCCTGATTCCACTTCCTCTCAAGGGGTTTTCAAGTTGCTGATAGATTCCACCGTGAGATCAGATCAGATTAGGACACAGGCAAGCCCGCTGACCACTGTGTAGATTTCAGATGGTAAATGAGGCAGCTGGATGCCCCTTGTCAGGGAAGCTGAGAGGGGAGCCCTGCTCCAAGTGGACAGAGGGAAGCGTGATCTCAGAGCACCGTGGACTCTGATCTATGGGCTGCTTCAGCTCACAGCTGCCAGCTTAGCTTGGTTCACGGGAATCCTGAACCTAGGATGTGGAGAAGAGAGCTCGTGCATTCTAATAACCTGGTGACGCTTTGCTTTGTAGTTTTACACTCGAAATGTCTGTGAGCCCCTTGCACGCAGCCCCAGGACATTCCTGCATCGATGAAGGATTCGGAGCTTTCTTGGCTCCCTCTCTAGCTGGGGACACCAAGATGCTGTGCAAAGTGACTTGTCTAGCAGGGAGCTGACAGCTTTTCAGGGCCCCTGCACTCCACTTCAGAGATTATTTTCTTTAACAGAGAATTATCTGAAAACAATGAAATAAAATAAATTACACACACCGCCCATCCTCCCAGGAGTGCACTTGCTGCGTGGCAGACATATTCTATTTCTGTTCTTGAGAACACCCGGCGTAGTCAGCAAGGACAGGCTGAGAGGCAGCAGCGCAGGGAGGGAAGGGGCTTGTGTTTGCAGCAGGAGCAGGTTTCGGGGAGGGGCTTGGAACCCCTGGGTGCCAGTCATTTCTGATGCGCTGACACTTCACAAACGCTATTTCTTTCTGATTCTGGAAAGCTTGTATAGCTACAAATGTCGTTATGGCAGGCTCAAGAGCGCGGAAGTAAGCGTGAGTTTTGTTAAAAATAGATCCATAGAGGGTCAGAATTGAAAGGTACTTTTCAGTTTATGATTCCGCAAAGGGAGACCCAGAGAGGGCGAGGCGCTTGCCCAAGGACACGCGGCGAGCTCAGGAAGCCGCTGGGAAACAAACACAGGCCTGGCCCCAGCCCAAGGCCCTCCCCTGCAGGCTACAGCCTGCTCTCAGTTTTCTTTGAGAAAGAAACATAAGTGCTTCTGTCGAGGAATCATAACCTTGGAGGCCAGGTCCACCCTCTGTCCCTCCCTAGGAAATTTCTGACTGCAGACATAAAAAAAGGAAGAACTTTATAAATCAAAATTGTCTTTTATTTTCAAAGAACATCTTCATGTTTGTCTTTGTATACATTGTCTTTGCCATAGTAGTTCTCTTCTCCTTTTTAACTTCCTATTTTTTACTGAAGTAAAGTTGATTTACAGAATTGTGTTAGCTTCGAGCGTACAGCATAGTGATTCAGTATTTTTGCAGGTTATATTCCATCACAGGTGACTACAAGATATTGGGTAAAATTCCCTGTGCTATATAGTCAGTCTTTGTTGCTTATCTCTTTTATGGATAGTAGTTTGTATCTGTTAACCCCACGCCCCTAATTTGCGCCTCTCGCCTTCCCTCTCCCCTTTCATAACCACAGGTTTGTATTCTACATCTGTGAGTCTGTTTCTTATATGCATTCATTTGCATATTTTTGAGATCCCACATATAAGTGATGTCATATAGTGTTTGTCTTTCTCTGACTTACTTAGTATAATATTCTCTAGATCCATCCACATTGCTGCAAATGGCCATATTTCATTCTTTTTACGGCCGAGTAATATCGCATTGTGTGTGTGTATGCATGTGTGTGTGTGTGTGTGTGTGTATGTACACATATATATATGCATGTATATACACCAGACCTTCTTTATCTATTCATATGTTGATGGGCATTTGATTTGCTTCCATGTCTTGGCTGTTGTAAATAGTGCTGCTGTGAACATTGGGGTGCATGTATCTTTTGGAATTAGAGTTTTCACTTTTTCCAGATATACGCCCAGGGGTGGGATTGCTGGAGTTTCTCTGACTGTTTTTGCTCTGGAAGCTCCTGCTTACTGATCTATTCGGTGATGGATGAAGACTCTGCCTATGACTCAGTCCCTGAGACACCCTGACAATTACGGGTGCTGCCCCCTCCCACTGAGAGCTCCCCAGCACAGAGCAAGACAGCAAAGGAGTTGGTGGAACTCCCAACCCACTAGGTAAGCCCCGTCTCAGACGTCACCGGCTCTGGGAAGCTGCGTTTGACTCCAGGAGAGATGAGCCATTTTACAAATAAAACTGTACTTCCGAGCCAGCTTCCAGAAAACAGAAGCGGGGGTGGAGGCCAATCCGCCTCCCAGCTTTGCCGTGAGACAAGGTGACATGCAGCCTGGGGACCCATGGTCAATGCCAAGTCCGCACTTGAGCCTGTCTGATACACTCTGTCAATATTCTCTCTGTTTGACCTTCCCAAGGTCACATTCCAACCGCATTGAGACGGTGCCGACAGATTGGCAAACTCTGTAGCCTTGGTTTAGAGCCATTCCCAGCTTCAGGCTCTGTCTTCTTCCAGAGCCTTCTCCACGTCGGGTTCCCACGCCTCTCCTCACTCATTTCCTCCCCACCACGGGCACATCCGGCTCCAGGAAGGACTACATCTCTGACCTGGGCCCCAAAGTGAAGGTCAGACACCCTTCCTCACCCCACTTCAAAAATGTTCTCCGGGGCTTCCCTGGTGGCGCAGGGGTTGAGAGTCCGCCTGCCGATGCAGGGGACGCGGGTTCGTGCCCCGGTCCGGGAAGATCCCACATGCCGCGGAGCGGCTGGGCCCGTGAGCCATGGCCGCTGGGCCTGCGCGTCCGGAGCCTGTGCTCCGCGAGGGGAGAGGCCGCAACAGTGAGAGGCCCGAGTACCGCAAAAAAAAAAAAAAAAATGTTCTCCACGTCTGCGCTATCCTTGAAAAATGCTGTCATCTGCTGAAGGGGAATTCTGGTATCAACCAGCAGGGATTTCATGGCAAAAACCAGAGGGTCTTTCAGGAGATCCTGAGATTTTGCCCCAGGACAGAGCAATCCTTCCTCCTCCCACCCATCGACCTGGAAGGCGGCCCCAGCGGGTGGCTGGACTGCACCCACTCACAGTCTGGCTGGATTAGAGAGCCGGACCCCTCGATTGGAAAATATGAAGTGCGGGCTGTGGGCGAGGATGGACCCCTGGGCGAGGAAAGACTTTTCACATCAGGCCCTCCACGTGACCTCTGGACTTGGGAGAAATCTGTCCAATGACAGAACTCTCTGGGGGCCGGGGGGTCATGCTTCATGGCTTAGTTAATCAAGAGTCTGAATTCAGGGGCTCAGACAGAGTCCAAGTGAACTCGCCGCAGGGTGACTGCTGACCCTCTGCAGAGAATGGAGCCCCTGTTCCAGAGCCGGCCCCAGCCTCCCAGCATCTGCCCTCTGTATCCCTTGCTGCCCTAGCAGGGCCCTCCCCTGTGAGAGGTCCCAGAGGGCACAGGAGGCCTCAAACCTGCCGAACCCAGAGTCATTCTTCCTTGGGTGGAAGCTCTGCTCTTGTGTCAGGCCAGCTTCCCAAATCATAGATGCTCTGAGCACAGAAACAGAGCGAAGCCAGGGCTGGACTCTGTCATTTCTATCCCATTTTTGTATGGCGGTCAGGGCTGCTAGGAAACACAGAGTTCCCAGCCTGAGAAAGCAACACAGAAAGGAGCCTTAGTAGATGTTGGTGAGAAACACACACAGAAGCACACACAGGCATGCCTGCACGTACACACACACTGAGGCAATATCGAGAACACGATCTCTGGAGCAAGGGGGCAGAGAAGACAGCAGTGTTTAAAGATCTAGGGCAGCCAGTGCGGAAAAAAACCAAACATGCTTCAGGAGAACCCACTATAAGAGGACAGGGAAGGGTGTTGTAGAGAAAATCAATTTCACAGCCCCTTCCTGACTGTTCTGTGGTGTGTCACCCAGATCCCCCCGAAGAGCTGAGTCGCTCATTCCTCTGGCATCTGTTCATCAGAACAGATGGCTCTGAGCTGAGTTCCTCTCCTTGAATCCCTGAATGGCACTCCCTTAAAGGGAGCCACTTTGTCCAAGGTCACACCCTCCCTAGAGGCAGCCCACCTCCAGGGACGGTCGATATCAGGGCTCCTTTCTTCTACTTAAAACAACTGGAGGACCATCCCAGATCCAGAGCTGCCTGTGGCATCAGCTGAGGCCTTGCTTGCAAGCACACTGCACTGCAGCTTCTCCCTTTGCCCGGTCCTACTTCCTTCCTCTCAGGTGTTGATCCAGAGGAGACCCTCCAATCAGCTTCCTGCACCACAAGCTCAGACCCTGGACACCCAACCCTAGATTCCAAGCCAGGCTGGAGCTCAATGGGGAGGATGCCCCAGCCCCGAGTAACTCCTAGCCTGTGGGGCAGGCAGTCTCGTGAAATGTGGACCACGTTCGAGTCGGGGAGACCTGGATTTGAACCTTCAGATCCTGTTTTGCCACTCACTGGCCTCCTCTTGGAGCCTCAATTTCTACATCTTTATTTTATTTTACATTTTTAAAATTGAAATATAGTTGACTTACAGTATTACATTAGTTTCAGGTGTACAACGTAGTGATTTGATACTTTTCTAGATTATGCACCATACAAATTTATTGTATTATTGACTGTATCCCCTGTGCTGTTACATCCCTGTGACTTATTTATTTTATAGCTGGAAGATTGTATTTCTTAATCCCCTTCACCTATTTTGCCTCTCCCCTCCACCTCCCACCCCTCTGACAACCTCTAGTTTGTTCTCTATATCTATGAGTCTGTTTTGTTGTATTTGTTCATTTGTTTTGTTTTTTTAGATTCCACGTATAAGTGAAATCATACAGTGTTTGTTTTTCTCTGACTTATTTCACTTAGCATAATACTCTCTAGGTCCTTCCATGTTGTGGCTAATGGTAAGATTTCATTCTTTTTTGTGGTGGAGTAATATTCCATTGTATATGTGTACCACGTTTCTTCTTTATCCATTCATCTGGTTCTAGTAACCCATCTCACGGGGGGTACATGAAGATCACACAGAGTAAGCACTGGCCCAAGTGCCTTGGGAGCTGTAAAGTACTGCACAATGATGGCGTTAAACTCGAAGTGGTCCAGGAACTCACAGGGCAGCCCAGGAGGTGTTCAAACACCCTGGAGTCTTTTGGGAAAAGAGGGATCAGAGTGAGTGTTAGGGTTCTCCAGAGAAACAGAACCAATAGGATAGATGTATATATAGATAGGGAGGTTTATTATGAGGAATTGGCTATGAGATGTCCCACTACCTGCCATCTGCAAGCTGGAGCCCCAGGAAGCTGGCGGTGTAATTCCAGTCCGAGTCTCAAGGCCTGAGAGCCAGGAGACCCAAATGTATAAATCCCGGTCCAAGGGTAAGAGAAAACTGATGTCCCAGCTCAGCGGTCAGGCGGGAAGGAAAGGGGTGAGTTTCTCCCCACCCGCCGCCTTGCATTCTATCCAGGCTTGGGGAGGACAATCTGCTTTACGGAGTTCACTGACTCCAATGCTCATCTCATTCAGAAATGCGCTCCCAGACACACCCGGAAATAATGTTTAATCTGGAAACCCCGTGGCCCAGTCAAGATGACCCATAATATTAATCGTCACATAGAGGCTTCACAGAGGAGGGGGTTTGAGAGATCCTGAACTAGGAGATCTGGGTCCCTAACAGCTCACCCCTGAGGCCCGTGGCTGGGGTGTGTCTTCCTTCTGGGCTGTTCTCCTTTCTCCTGTCAAAATACATATGAAGGGATCATCTCTGCCTAATTCTGTGACTGATGCAAGTGGAAATAAAGAGCTTTTTTCTGTTGCCTAGAACACTCAAAAATACTACTTTGATGACAGCTGGGATACCAGCAATCTTCCTAAGTGAGTTCTATAACTATAAACACACAACGTGCAATGAATTAGACCGTCTCCTGCAATGAATTAGACCGTCTCCTGCAATGAATTAGACTATCTCCTGCAATGAATTAGACCGTCTCCTGCAATGAATTAGACCATCTCCGAAGCCCAACTGGCCAGGGATTTGCCATCTTGAACTACACCACCAGGAGCGCACATCTGATTAGGGAAGAGGAGGGCCCACCAAAAGGGACACGGGGAACAGGGCAGAAGACAGGAGAGAAAAGGCAGGATCCTCTACAGCTTGACGCATATGACCTTGGAGATCGTTCAAGGACTTCACTGAGCCCCAGAGCTGCCGCCGGCACATCCATGAGCAGAGAATTTTGCCACTGCACTGCTCAAAGCATTTCTTCATCTCTGTTTGGCATGATTCTTCCATTGACTGAACCCGTGACCTCACAGATTCCAAGTCTGGCTTGCTCATGCCCTCAGTGAATATTTCTTGAATGAATAAATAAGTGACGCCTAATCTTCAGCTGCTCCCTTCCTCTTACACAACAACAAACGTACAGAAACCATGCATGCATACATTTACTAACACCACATATGAACCAAAGACACACCATATGAGCACACAGACCCTCATACATGCCCACAGACCCTCAGGCACAGATTCTTGAACTTCGAGACATAAATACACGTACACACAGGACCACCCACGTTCATATTCAGACACACAGGCACATAGAGATACTGACATACACTCACATTTCCACTTTTGAGCTCTCTGATCCAGTCCATGATTTATCCATGGATTTAACCAAGTGTGACCCAATGACTGGGTGAGTCGCAATGACAGATTGCAATGGAATCAATCATGTAATCACTTATTCCAGCATGCAACAGATAAACAAGATTGAAGAGCAGCTGGTCATGGCAATGGCAGGCAAAAGTCTGAGAAACTAGTGCTAGAGGAGCTTCAACTATTAAAGTAAGACTGGCAAAGCCCTCTGTTACTCAGGCTTTTTTGTTGCTTTGCTTTTGGTGGAAAAGGAGAATTTCTTGTTCTTCCACATATAAAAACCATTCCACACATGTCCATCTTTGAATTGCTCAGCAAACAATACAAGCCAAGTGTTAATTACAGAAGGGGGAGGGGGAGGGGGCAGTCTTCAGAGAGACCCATCTTGTCGATCTCCATTTCCATCCCTATAAAGGAAGCATTGGTCCAAGTCAGCATCACCAGTCTTATATGCTAAACATCATGGAGGGTAGCAAATTGTAAGAGCATGCCTTCAAACTGACATCCCTCTTACCTTTTTAAAAACAAATTTGAAATATTACATGTTAGCACAACTTTGCAAGGTAGGAATTACCAAATTAATGGTTGCCTCAGTTTTATAGAAGACACTGGTTTGGAGATGGTGGGTAAGAGCCCTCAATAGTTCAGAAGAAGCAAAAACACATTTTTAATTCTGTTGAAATGTGACACCTAAGCTCTTTCCACATTGATGTACACTTTCCCCCATACTTAGACCATTTATAATAAGAGAGACAGTTAAATATGACTTAAAAGGAAGTCAACAAGAAAAGTTAATGCTCTAAACTCATTTCGGTTTGGACCATTCTGATTCATGCTAGTGACAGGAAATTAGAATCTTGCTGGGCTGGCAAGGGACTTGTAGGGCTCAGACACATGAATCGGTCACGTTGAATTCTGTCATCAGATTAGGGGTGTATCAGTGGGCTTCATTTACATTAAATGAAAAGGAGTCCAAAAATACACACTGTTGCTAAGGTTACATCTTGCTGGATGCAAATGAAGATGTGTTCCTTCAGACCAGTTAAAAATATCTTGGCACTAGCTAATTTTCCCATTGGCATCAAGGGAATTATCAGTAGTCTATTGAACTAAGAGGTTAGGTTTACCTTACTCAGCATTAGGGGTCTAGAAAGAGCATTATTTCTGAGTGATATTTTTAGAACTTGCAGAAACTACTCTTTTTTGTTCATTCAAGTCTGATTTTAATAGGGTTTTTTTTTTAGAATATAAATATCACCCAATCACAGGACTTACTATTGCAAATATGTAGATATTTCCCCAAGTTCTGAAAGAGCCATCTGCACTGATATTTTTGGAATCTGGGAGGAAATGAGAACAAGGAAGCATAAGGATTGCAGTCCAGTGGGATCGGTAGAGAAGGAAAGCATAATTTTCACCTTGTTGAGTTTTTTATGTACATTATTTTCCTTAATTCTCAAGACCACCCTGCAAGCAAGTATTATTGTTTCTTTTTTGGGGAAACTATGGCTCAGAGACATTCAGCCACTCTGTAGAAAGTAGAGGGGCTGAGATTTAGAATTAACTCTGAACCCATGATCTTTTCTCTATATCATTCTGCTTCCATTACTAAAGATAAATTATCAAAGAAAAATTTTAAACCTAAATAGGACACATGAAGCCAGCAAAGCAGTTGAAGTTTTGACATTTGAGAAGAAAACTCATTGTTCAGAGCTGGAGTGGTTTTGACATTTTAACCCCAATTCATAGCTTTTCCTGAATGTGCTCCAGATGCTTACTGTGAAACAAGGATCAACGCTTCTGCTTTCTCCACCTCTGGACATAGCCCACCCCCTAAAAAAACACTGAGGGTCACTAGTTATCAAATCCAAAAATGTCAAAGTCAGAGGGAACTGGGAAGTCAACCCACACCTGCTTCATGAGGCATGAATCTCTGGTAACACATCGTGGAAGGGAGGTCATCCAGCCATTGGCATGAGATCCTGACTATAGATGGTAATTCACAGTTAGTGAATGCTTACTCACTATCAAGCACTAGGCACTCTTCTAAGTACTTTACCCATTTTAATTTGTGTAAAAGCCTTATAACAACCCTGCGAGATTGGTACTACTCTCCCCGTTTTGCAAATGAGGAAAATGACACAAAGAAAGTTTATGTAGCTTGTCCAAGTTCACATAGCTTCTAAGTGGTAGAAATGGAATTCAGTCCCATACAATATGCCTCAAGAAACTGAATTCTTAACCTCTGCATTTTACTTTCCAAATGTAGCTCCCAACTTCACAAAATAGCCCCTGCCATTGTGATCATAGAAAGGTATTACTTACGTGGGTGATATTTCCTGTTTGCTTTAGAATTCTTTGAGATCTGGAAAACTGGCCAGGTATGGGAAGAGGAAGCCAAAGGAAGGAGAAAAGAACAGGATGAGAGAGAAATGATATCTTAGAAAATCTTGGGTGCAAAAGACCATGGGGGTAATCGTCAACTCTTTCTAGGGCTATCGTAGGGGAAAGGGGACCAAGCTAATAATTACTTCAATGTATTGGGCGTTTGTCTCAGGCTAGCTGTGTGATGTGCACTGTCATCAGACTCCACCACAGCCCTGCAAAATAGTTCTCACTCTCCATTCCAGGGATGAGAAAAATGAAGCTCACAGGGGCCAGGTCAGTTGTCCATGGTCGCACAGCTCAGCAATGGTGGTCTGGTCTCAGGCTTCAAACAAGAGTAGGGTAACTATGAAATGCCTTGTGTTCCTATAATGAAATGCTTTAAAAATTTCCTTTGAGGGCTTCCCTGGTGGCACAGTGGTTGAGAGTCCGCCTGCCGATGCAGGGGACACGGGTTCGTGTCCTGGTCCGGGAAGATCCCACATGCCGCGGAGCAGCTGAGCCCGTGAGCCATGGCCGCTGAGCCTGCGCGTCTGGAGCCTATGCTCCGCAACAGGAGAGGCCACAACAGTGAGAGGCCCGCGTACCGCAAAAAAAAAAAAAAAAAAAAATTTCCTTTGACTTTTTTGGTGTGTTGTCCAGAATGAAGATCGGAGACCAATGTGTGAGTAATATGGAGTCAGAGGAGTCAGACATCATGTTAGTCGTAAGAAAGAATTTCTACTGCTATTGTAACTTCCTTCTGAAAACCTCACCACACATCTCAGTTTTCTTCCTGTTTCCTTGGTGTTTCTTTTCCAGTCTGTTTTCCTGGTTCTTCTCCCTGCTCTTTATGTCCTCTAAGCATAAGAACACCCTGTGCTCTCTCAGAGGTATATTTGTTCCTTTAGCCACATTTCCCTCCTGTTTAATCCCTCGTCCTCTCATAGTTTTGTGTGTCTAATACCTAAAAGTTGACTCACACATTTATATCACCAGCCCTGACTGCTGAGCTCACTTCTTCAATGGTCTATTCAACATCTTCACTTAAATGACTAATAAACACTTAAAATATAATGAATGAATAAATAATAAGTCCTGTGATTCTCCTCTTCTGCCAAAACACCCTGTCATTCAATCCAAATCCTCCCCAAACACCACTCTTTCCATCTGAGTCAATGTCACCACAATCCACCCAGTGGCCCTAATCCAAAACCTGCACTTGTCCCTGGATTTCACTCTTTCCCTTGGTCCCCACATCTGATCTATCAGCAAGTCTTAATGGTCCCATCCTTGAAAGACATCTTGAATCTCTCCACGCTTCTGCATTTAAGCTACTAGCACCCTGGCCCAAGCCATGACCTTGAGTTGCCCAGATAACTTCAAAGTCCCATAATTGTTCTCTTTCCACTCTTGTTCTTCAGAGAAAACAGAGGGATTTTTCTAAAATGTAAATCAAATAATGTCATTCCATTAAAAAAAAAAATCTCCAGGGGCTTTCAACTAAATTTAGAATAAGATCTAAACTTCTTACCTTATCTCAAGATTTCTCCCTTGCTTTTCTTTCTAACCTGATTTTGTAACACTTTCAATGTCACCCACCATTCTCCCTCACACTGACTTCTGTTTCTTCCTAGAGCACTCCCAGTGCTTTTAGTTGCTGTCCCTTCTGTCTGCAAAGCCCTTCCGCCTTCCTTTCACATCTTTTCTTTTCTTTTTTTTTTTTTTTTTGCGGCACGCGGGCCTCTCACTGTTGTGGCCTCTCCCATTGCGCAGCACAGGCTCCGGACGCGCAGGCTCAGCGGCCATGGCTCACGGGCCCAGCTGCTCCGTGGCATGTGGGATCTTCCCGGACCGGGGCATGAACCCATGTTCCCTGCATCGGCAGGCGGACTCTCAACCACTGCACCACCAGGGAAGCCCTCACATCTTTTCTTATGTCTTAGGTCTCAAGCCAAATGCCCCCTTTAAGACAAGCATGTCTTCATCACTCAACCTAAAGGAGTATTCTCTGTAACATTCCATTATATTATCTATCTTACTTCTCTCATAATATTTATCAAAATCTAAAACTATATCTTTACTTGTTTAATATTCATTACTGCTACATAATGAATATGGACTGAATGTTTATCCCTTCAAAATTCGTATGTTGAAGCTCTAATACCCAAGGTGATGGTATTTGGAGATGGCGTCTTTGGGATATAATGAAGTTTAGATGAAGTTATGAAGGTGGAGCCCCTATGATTTGTGGTGCCCTTATAAGAAGAAAAACAGACTTGAGAGCTCTTTCTCTCACCAAGAGCGTGTACTGAGGAAAGGCCATGTGAGCACACAGCAAGAAGGCCAGAAAGTAGGTTTTCGTGAGACAGTGCATCTGTTGGCACCTTGATCTTGCACCAGCCTCCAGAATTATGAGAAATAAATGTCTGCTGTTTAAACCACTCAGTCTCTGGTATTTTGTCACGACAGCCTGAACTGACTAAGACAAGTGTCCATCTCCTCCTCCAGAATGAAGTCTCCCTACGTTCAATTGTGTTGCTGTTGTCTGCACCGTCGTATTCTAAGCCTTGCCCCAGAATCCTTCACTGTATGGCACATAGAACTTGTTCAATAAATATTTTTTTAATGAACAAATGAATCACAAGCACTATATCTTTGGAACTTTTTAAAGTAGATGCTGAATTAAAGTGCTAGAGAGATTGGGTAGGTAGAGAGGTTTCCTGGATCATATGAATTCCATGAGTCTATTAGCCTGTAATTCAATTCACTATCTGTGTATCTTCACATGAGAAAATCAGAATAAGAGGGTCTTGTTCATTGGCTCTCAATATCTGCTCCAGGAAAGGCTATAACAGTTATCCACAGGTCCAGAGGGTAGAGGCATGGGCCCAGGAGGCAGAGCACTGAGCCACACAAGATTTTTCCCAGCTTTGAAACCTAATGGAATTTGCCCTGCTGGACTTTGAAATTGCTTGAAAGCAGTGACCCTTCCTTCTTTGCATGTCCCTCCTTTTGAAATGGGAATGGCTATCACTGTTATTCTATGCCTGTCCCACCATTGAATTTGGAGCTTGTTTTCCAGTCCACAGGTCTGCTCCAGAATGGACCATACATAGTCTCAGCCATACCTGATTTAGATAATGTAGGTGTTGAGATTTGGGATTTTGGATTCTTCTGCAATAGGATGAGACTTTTGGAGATGCTGGGGTGAGGTAAATATATTTTGCTTGTGGGATGGATGTGAATCTTGGGGAGCCAGGATGCAGACTATAGCTACTATAGTTGGTGACCCCAAAACTTAATGGCACCAAACAATCATTTATTATGATCACTGGTTTTATAAGGTCAAGAATGTGGACCTATCGCAGCAGAGCTTTTCTCTGCTCAGTGAGGCTGGGACGTTGGCTGAAAGACTCAAAGGCTGGGGACGGCAGTCATCTGAAGGCTTGGTCACTCACATGTCTGGAGGTTGATACTGGCTGTTGGTTGGGGACCTCAGCTCCTCTTAATCTGGAAGAGTTTGGTTTTCCTAACGGTGTAGTCACTGGGTTCTCAGGATGAAGGTGCTGAGAGAGAGCAAGAGAAAGAGAAAGTTTGAAGGCCTGTTTTCTGAGCTAGTCTCAGAGGTTGCACAATGTCACTTTGACCATATTCTAGTCAGTAGAGGTGACCACAAAGTCCTGGCCAGATTCCAGAGGAAGAAAAACAGATTCTGCCTCTTGATGGGAGGGGCAAGGTTCTGGAAGACCATCTGGGAAATGTTTACCCCAGGAGATTTCAGATGATTCCAGCCTTCTGCCCAGATATCATGGAATAGGAACAAGCTGTCCCTATTGTGCACATAATGAATTCCTGACCCTCAGAATCAGTGAGCTTAATTAACTTGGTGTTGTTGTCAGCTGCCGAGTGTTGTGGCAAGTTTTTAAACAGCGTTAGTAACTAGAACAGTGTTGCCAGCTGAACTATGTCCTCCCAAAATCATATGCTGAGGGCCTAACCCCCCCCATACCTCAGAATAGAATTGTATTTATTGGTAGGGTTTTTGTTTGTTTGTTCTTGTTTTTTTGCGGTACGCGGGTCTCTCACTGTTGTGACCTCTCCCATTGCGGAGCACAGGCTCCGGACGCGCAGGCTCAGCAGCCATGGCTCACGTGCCCAGCCGCTCCGTGGCATGTGGGATCTTCCCAGACCGGGATACGAACCCGTGTCCCCTGCATCAGCAGGTGGACTCTCAACCACTGTGCCACCGGGGAAGCCCAATAGGGTTTTTAAAGAGATAATTAAGTTAAATGATGCCTTTAGGTTGGGCCCTAACCAATACCACTGGAGTCCTTATAGGAATAGGAACTTTAGACACAGACATGTGAGCTCAGAGGAAAGGTCATGGAGACGTCCGTCACCGTCAGCAAGCAAGGAGGTCTGCCTTGGAAGAAACCAGCCCTGCAGACACCTTGATCTTGGACTTCTGGCCTCCAGACCTGTGAGAAAATAAATTTCTGTTATTTAAGCTCCCCAGTCAGTGGTATTTGTTATGTCAGCCCTAGCAAACTAATACAAACAGTATCACAGAAAAAAACATAATTACCCAAAAAATGTATATGTCCTTTGAAGCATTTTTTGCCAGAGTTGACATTTGGAAACGGACTTAATTTTTCCTCAAAAGGGAATTATTTACATAAACTGTGGGTGATACATCTATATTATGGAATAAAAGTAACATGTAAAAATATTTAGATGTATCTATTTGTATTAACATGAAAAAATCAATTTATTAAATCATAAAAGCAAGTTACAAAATATTACGTATAATATAACCACATTATATGGTTTATTTTTTCATTTGGATTTTGGCTTTTTTTTTTTTAATTGAGGTAGAGTTGCTTTACAATGTTGTGTTAGTTTCTGCTGTACAGCGAAGTGAATCAGCCATATGTAGACATATATCCCCTCTTTCTTGGCTTTCCTTCCCATTTAGGTCACCACAGAGCATTGAGTCAAGTCCCCTATGCTATACTGCAAGTTCTCGTTAGTTATCTATTTTATACATAATAATGTATATATATCAATCCCAGTCTCCCAATTCATCCCCCTCCCACCTTGCCCTCCTTGGTGTCCATACATTTGTTCTCTACGTCACATGCATATGTTTTTACTATGAACATATCTGTGTATGGATGTGTAAATGCACAGCAGAAGTTCTGGAAGGATACCACAAAGAGTTAACTGTGGTTACCACTGGGGAACGGAGTGAGTTGTATATATTTATGAGTGTGTGTTGGCCCTTTAACTTTTAACTCTGTACACTTCTATATTGTGGAAATTTTTACATTGGCTCTGCATCCCTGTACTAATAATGTAAAAAAAAATGATTTCTTAATTTACTCACTAAATCTTAATTAACTCTTGATGCCAATTTCCTGTTCCTTCTGGCTTAGCCTGTTCTGTACTGCCCTGCGGTGTGCTCTGATGCAGCGTTTAATACCCCTCAGCTATGTGGGAAGCACAGCTCAGGTCTTATAAGTCTTAGTATAAGTAAAAATGCTGGGACAGCAGAAATATGATGGAAATTTCATTAGTGAACTGCATTACCGTGACCAAGATTGTTAGGTTTGGAAATGTCCATGTTTCTACTTGGGAACAAGGGGTGTAAGGTTGCTGCAGTGGCTTGAATAGTTGTTTCCATCTTGGATGCCGCTCAAGACAAAGAAAAGAGAAAGATAGTCCTGAAAAATTAATTCTCTGAATTTGAAAAATATATATATTTACCAAGTGCCTACTCTATGCCTGGCCTTATATTGGAAAATGGACATACACAAGCCCATTTAAGGCTGATAACACCATGCAAAAGTAGTAGTATTGTTCCTATTTTACAAAAGAAGAACTGGAGCTACGATAATTTGCTTAACTGGAAGGATTCTGAGAACCTTTGACGAAGCACTGTATTCTCATAGGAGACAGAAGAAAGTAAAAAGTATGCTACTCCCTTCATTTTCCCTGGTACTAATTCATTTCTTCTACTTTATGCCTAATTCTCCCCAAAGTGCAACTGATGAAGCAAGTGAGAAGCGGCTTTGAGGCCCCGTCCAAATCTTTCTTCCATGAAGATTTCCAGTCATTCCTTCCTGTCACCACACTCAAGAGCCTCACTCTCTTGGCACTGGTACAGGAGAGGGAGGGACCGGGAGGGAGTCAGTAGAGGGAAATCCAGGGATGCTCACTTCCCAGAGAATGTCAGCTGGAGCAGATGTCAGAAACAGAACAGTTTGCTTCAGACCAAGAAAACAAGAAGCTGGAATGAAGTTCAAAGTTTAGGGGAGGATGGGGAGAAGAGTCAGAAGTGAGAATATTGGTGCGTTGACTATATTTTCTTATTTTCTGTATCCTGGACGCTCTGGCATCGGGTGACTCACTGACTGGAGAGAAATTCTATCCCCCATCCTCCCAGGGCTAGCTGATTCTTTGAGAGAGCAGAAGACTTATCTGGAAGTGCATCTTTCCTGTGCAAACACAGGAGTTCACACTCCCAGCCACCTCCTCTATCTGGCGCCTACATTCCAGGGGGCAATAGCCCTCTGCCCTACTCATCCTAAGATCAGGTTCTAGACAACTAGGGACAGTCTCTATGACCCAGAACCTGCTGAAATTATTCAAACTAGTCAATTCTATGTCTGCTCACCCTGCCTTACCCTGCCTTTCCTTCAGAAACCACAGTAAAGGCTCTGGCCCGTGTTTCTCCCCTTGCTCTTCCTGCATCCCGACTGACCCCGCTGCTTCCCTCTGTGGTCCAGCATGGCACGCCATGCCTCCTGTTTCTAGGGAACTTGGAATAAAAACATCTTCCTTCAGGACAGTCATTTCTGTGTCCATGTGTCTTACCATACCTGATTAAAACCAAAGCCAGGGTTTATTTTATAATAGTTTGTCAGGACAGAAAATAAATATCAAGGGCTTCCCTGGTGGCACAGTGGTTGAGAGTCAGCCTGCCGATGCAGGGGGCACGGGTTCGTGCCCCGGTCCGGGAAGATCCCACATGCCACGGAGCGGCTGGGCCCGTGAGCCATGGCCGCTGAGCCTGCGCGTCCGGAGCCTGTGCTCCTCAACGGGAGAGGCCACAACAGTGAGAGGCCCGCGTACTGCAAAAAAAAAAAAATATATATATATATATAAAGATGTTTAAGCTACATGGGACTGTGAGGCATGGCCTGTAATTGCTCCACTCTGCCACAGAGCAGTACCATTTGTCACTCAAGAGCGCTAAGACTCTCTCCCCCTTCCCTTGATCAAAATTGTTCTGGAAGTCAGCATTTCCTCTCTGATCTTGATGGACTGTACTAGGAATGTGGAAACTTTTGTCCTCTGAGAGATAATCTGGAGACCTTAGTCTAGAATATACAGGTGATCTGGAAAACCCTGAACCCATACCCCAAGGGCACAACCAATATTAACCCAGGGAGCAGCTGCTTTTAACTTGGTCTCCCTGCAAGGTGAGGGGGTCATAGTGAGGGTTAGCTTTTCTTTCTCTGGGTGAGTGGTGAGAAGAGGAGGTGACTGAGACACAGAGAAGTCCAAAAGAGTATTTCCGGTTGCTGTGTTCCTTATCAGCCTTCCAAAGTAAGACCTAAATGCTCCAGAAGACACTCTCTTTTCTTCTCTTTCAGAACAACCAAACTTAGATGTTGGTCCCTTGAGACCTGTAGTTCTTTGGCCTCTCTTTTCTCAGGTTCCCCATCTATATGATGAGATTGATAAATATGTTGATCTCTTGGGTCATCTCCAGCTGGAAAAGCCCATGAAGTTCAGCTAAAGCCCTTCAAGACAGGCTAAGTAAGCCTTGAGTGTATCAGAGTATTAACTAGAATGAGAGTCCCAGTTGGGCCAAGTTCTATTGCAGATGCCAGTTCCCTTAATGGTGCATGATTGCTGTGCATGTGGGCATACACATACACACACAAACACACATATACATATGAGAAAGGAACAGCCTGATTTACTTATTGATTCTGGTTTCTCTGCATTAATACTTCAGAGTTCAGACAACTCTTCCTGGGTTGTAGACCATTCAGATGGCTCCCCAGACCCTGATTAGACCCTCTAATTACTAGTAAGGCATGCCCCTCATCCTAAGTAATGCAGGAAGCACATGAATATCCCATAGGGAACAAAGACCTTGGGTCCAGGATATTCTAACCCACACAGGTACAAAATGCATTTCAGAAGGAGATGCTAAGTGAAGAAAAACTTCTATTCCTTCAATTTATGGATTTTTTCTTGGAACATTTGCTTTTAAATATCTAGAACCAAACAAAATCACCATTAATTTTCACTTCAAAGGCCTTTTCTATGAGCTGTAATGGGACTTCAGAAAGCATTGATGGTTGTGCGTTTGCTTTTATTCCTTTTAATGCTGTGCATCTGATGTGCTAAATGCACTAAGTACCTAAAAAGCTATAAATTGAATTGAGAACAATTTCATTATCTTGTTCAGGGACTGTGCTATCCATTAGTTCATTCACCCATTGCAAAATAAGCAATAAACATATTTTACAAATGGGATAAGTATATTGTTTTAAATAACGTTTATTAATTCATACTCCTGACATTCAGGCAACATAATCAGCCCCATCATATTCCCATGCTTTTCCCAACATAAGGAAGAAAAAAGAAAGAATTCATACATGCAGTTTTGTGAATCATACTTCAATAAACTGGAAAAAAGGAAAAAGAAAGAATTCAGATTTTCACAGCTGTGAGTAAGACAATAAGTCAAACTAACTTCCTATGAATATTTGTATTGGATATATGACTCAGAAGCAAAGATTTGAATACCTGTGGAAAAACTGAAAAGATACGGTTATGTGTTTCCAGGGGATCTGGCCTCATAAAGCCCAGAGCCATACAAACTGTCCTACCTGTGGACTGAGGCTACAGCAATATTCTAACAGTGGACAGGAAGCAGGATGACTTAACCAAGGAAGAGACAGAGGCAGAGTGGCCACAGAGAAATTAAAGCTCTCAGGCTCCAGGGGACGCTATCATGAGGCCCTAAGAAACACTTTTTAGAACATGTGGAAAGTCCTGAGTTGGGCAACTTGTAAGAAGTGAGTTGGTTTTGGTTAGTCCCACAGGTCTCTGCATGACTGCCTTCACAAATCAGTCCACGGCAGGATCCCAACAAAAGGAGCCCTAATGAAAAACCCCATGAAGAAACTGCCCTGTGATGTAATCTGAGGTTGCAGCAAACAAGGGAATGTATTAAAGAGGAGGCTTTACTCCAGACTGTTTAAAATGTCCTCGGAGACAAATTGAGGGAAAGAAAATACAAACCAAGAACAGGATGGAAGGAAATATAATGGCAATATAATGGCAAATTTCAAAAGGAAAATATAGATTCTTGAAAAGAACAATAAAGGGATAAAAATCAGAGGGGGAAGGAAACTCAATGAATTGGCTTAATAATCGATTAACCAAAGCCAAGAGAGAAAATCCTCCAGAATGCAGAAGAGAGATGGAAAATAGGTAATAGAATCTAAGGAAATGGAAGCTAAAATATGAAATTCCAACATGCACAGGACAGGTGTTCAAAGGATTGCCCCATGTTTACTATCTTGAACAAGCTGTAACCAATTTTGGTTTCAAGGTCGTAACAGCCTCATAAAATGTGTTGTCAGTTTTACTTCTTTTTCTATTCCCTGGGATATTTTCTATAAATTAGGGGTTATTTGTTCCTTGTTCCTTGACAGTTGGTAAATTGTCTATCTTTAGCTAAATGGGCATGGAAGATATAGGGAATTGTAGGTGGTTGGGCATTTCAACTATAAATTAAAGTTATTTGATGGTAATTTTTTTTTTTTTTTTTATTTTGCGGTACGCGGGCCTCTCACTGTTGTGGCCTCTCCCGTTGCGGAGCACAGGCTCCGGACGCGCAGGCTCAGCGGCCATGGCTCACGGGCCCAGCCGCTCCGCGGCATGTGGGATCTTCCCGGACCGGGGCACAAAGCCGTGCCCCCTGCATCGGTGGGGGACTCTCAACCACTGAGCCACTAGGGAAGCCCAGATGGTAATTATATAGGGTTTTCATTTCTTCTTTTCTTGGTGTTTTTTTTGAGATATAATTAACACATAACATGATATTAGTTGCAATACACAACGATTCGACATTTGTATATACAGATGCCCCTCAGGATCCTTGGAGGATTGGTTCCAGTACCCCCTGCAGATACCAAAATCCACAGATGTTCAATCCATTATGTAAAATGGCATAGTATTTGCAAATGAGCTATAAACATATCCTTCCTTATACTTTGTCATCTCTAGGTTACTTATAATACCTAATACAATGTAAATGCTATGTAAATAGCTGCAAATACAATGTAAATGTCAAGTAAATAGTTACTGACATGCAGCAAATTCAAGTTTTGCTTGTTGAAACTTTCGAGAATTTTTTTTTAATATTTCGACACACAGTTGGTTGAATCTGTGAATACAGAGGGCCAACTGTATTGTGAAATGATCACTACTGTAAGTCTAGTTGACATCCATCATGGTACATAGTCACAAAAATTTTCTTCTTACGGTGAAAACTTTCAAGATCTCTTAGCAACTTTCAAATATACAACACAGTATTATTAACTATAGTCATCATGCAGTACATTTTGACTCCATGACATTTATTTTATAACTGTAAGTTTATACCTTTTAATTCCCTCTATTTCTTCTTGAGTCAATTTTTATATTTTGCTTTAAAATTATTTATTTTGGTTACTAGCATAAAATTAATATATTTTAATGTGCATTTGATAAAATTGCATACTCATTAATGATATTTTTGCAATGTGAGTAATCAGCCTTTGCCTTATAAAGGCATTCAACTAAAATACACTAGCAAGCAACCCATTTAATACAGAAATATAGAACAATTTCCCTAGAGGGTGGGAATGAGACACGGATGCCTACAGTTGCCAATTTATTTAACCTTGTTGGAGTTCCTGGCCAATACTTCTAAGCAAGAAAAAGAAATAAACAATAAAAGGTTTGAAAAAGTGAAATAAAACTTTTCTAATTTGCAGCTTATGAGAATGTGTAGATAAAGAACAGTCAAAAGAATCTACAGGGCTTCCCTGGTGGCGCAGTGGTTGGGGGTCCGCCTGCCGATGCAGGGGGCACGGGTTCGTGCCCCGGTCCGGGAAGATCCCACATGCCGCGGAGCACCTGGGCCCGTGAGCCGTGGCCGCTGGGCCTGCGCGTCTGGAGCCTGTGCTCCGCAACGGGAGAGGCTGCAACAGTGAGAGGCCCGCGTACCACAAAAAAAAAAAAAAAAAAAAAAAGAATCTACATACAAACTAATAGAATCAGTAAATTATTAAATTATTTTAGCTAGTTAGGTCTCCGGACAGCTCAATAAACAGAACTTTCATTTTCATGTATCAGCAGCAAACAGTTGGCAAATGAATTCCATTATAAGAGCATGAAAAAACATTAAATACTCAAGGATTTAAGAGGATCTTCCTTATCTGTAGGGGATATGTCCCCAGTGGATGCCTGAAATGGACAATAATACTGGACTCTCTCTATGATGTTTTTTCTGTATATACATACCTATGATAAAGTTTAACTTATAAATTAGTCAGAGTAAGAGATTAAGAATAGCTAATAATAAAATAAAACAATTCTAACAGTATACTGTAATAAAAGTATGTAAATGTGCTCTCTCTCAAAATATTTTATTGTACAAATTTAATGCCTTTTCCATCTTAACTAAGCACTTACCACACACTGTGGCCTTAATTTTGCAGGTTGAGGTGTGACAGCAAAACTAGCATGAATTTCTTTTTCCTTCTTCACAATTTCAAGGATATAAGATTTGTTCTTACCAGATCTCAGGAACTTCAGCATACAACTGTTTCCTTTTTTTTATTAAACAAAGCTTTCACCTTTGCACTTAAAGGAAGAATTTTACAGCTTCTCTCTGGCATATGTGAATCGGCAGCCTCACTACTCTTGCACTTTGCGGCCATTAAGTAAACTAAGGGTTCCTTGAACACAAGCACTGTGATACTGTGACAGTCGATTGGACAACTAAGACGACTACTAAGTGAATAACAGTTGGGACAGAGCAGGAGGGCATGAGATTTCATGACGTTACTCAGAAAGGCACACACTTTAAAACTTACGAATTGTTTATTTCTGAAATTTTTCATTTAATATTTTCAGACTGTGGTTCACCATAGGTAAAGGAAACCATGGAAAGCAAAACCAGGGTAAAGGGGGACTACTGTGTCTAACAAGCGATATATAAACACTCCATACAGAAATTTGCAAAACATTATTGAGATAACTGAAAGAAGACATTAATAAAGGGATATAGTATATCGTGAACTGGAAGACCCAATATTATAAAGATGTCAATTATCCCCAGTTTGATATTAAGATTCATTGCAAACAAAATCATAATACCAGCAGATTTTTTTGGTTTCCTTTCTTCGTATTATTTTTTTGAGAAAACCGATGAACTGATACTAAAATTAAAACGGAAATGCAAAGGACCAAAAATAGCCATAATGATCACGAAGAATAAAACACAATTGGAGAATTGCACCGCCAGATATCAAGACTTATTAGAAAGTTGCAGTAATTAAGAGTGTATGGAATTGGCTTAGGGACAGACAAAGAAGTTAGTGGAGCATAACAGAGGGTTCAGGAACAGATTCAAATATATATGGAAAATTTATGATCAAGTGGCTCTGCAAAGTCATGGGAAAAGGACAGCCTTTTCAATTATTTTTTTCTAGTTCAAGTTGACTTTCATATTGGAAATCATGAATCTTGACCCTTATTTTGTATCATATACATCATACACAAACATCAGATTGTTTATCTAAATGTGAAAGGTAAAACAATGCAGTTTTTAAATGATAACATGTACCAAATGATACATATACTTAGGAATGTCATTCAGCAAAAAGAAAAGGTCAGAAGAAAAGCAACAGAGAGTTAAGAAGTTGTTAGAAGTATACTAGTAAGTCTAAATTTTATTGATGGTAAATAGTAAAACATAAAGATAAAATTGGACACTATTAACACATTTTTAAGTAATTCATGATTTAAAAAATTAAAATGGAAATTACTTAATATTTATAAATGAACAGAACATTCTACACCTTAAAATTGGGAGATGTAGTTAAGGAGGTACTTAGAAATATGAAGCCAGATGTATTAATTAGAAAACAAGAAAAATTGAAAACAAATGAGAAAGGGCAAAATAACAATATCAAAAAAACAAAGTAAAAAGAACTTTAAATAATGAACAAATAAAATACTAATAGAAAACAAGTACATAAAATATTGGGAATAGTTATTCTTTTCAAAGGTTTTCTTTTCAAAAGCCTAATAAAATATGAAAAGTGCATCAAGCAAAAAATAAAATTGAAAAAAAAAATAATAAAAAAATAAAATAAAATTGAAGGCTAAAGATAATATTACAAATAATGGAGGCATATTGTAGATATTGCAGAGATTCTTAATTATAGGAGAGCAGGAATAACTATCTACCAATAAATTTGAATGCATATAAAATGAAAAAAATTTTTAGAAAAATATAAGTGATAAAAAGAGACTCAGTAAGGATATTGTCAAGATCACTGTGCATTTTTAAAAATACTATTGATTTTGGCTTTCTGTTATTGTATTTGCGAATTTTACGCCTATAACTTAAAAGTGAAAGAGGTCTATGGTTTCCTATCTTGGTATTATCTCTGTCAGGTTTTCTTTTTAAAAAAATCAGGATTATAACAGCTACATAAATTATTAAAAGACTTTCAGCATTCATCTCAATAGGTTTTGAGTGTTTATTTTAATCTTCCTAAATAACCTGACATCCATTCAGGCTGGAGAAGCATTGCCATCTACAGAGTGACCTCTTCCCATTCCCTCTACACAAACCTTCTCCAGCCCAGCCCCCAGTAACTTCAAAATCCCACAAGTTAAATGGGTATGTCTTTTCAACCATTTTATTCCCCTTGCCGATTGGAATTGAATAAAACTGAATATTATTATCATATATTTTATTAATTACATCTTACAATATATTTCATGCTCTATACACTTTGCTTTTTTCTAAGAGAAGAAACAGGAAGATGCTGATTAAATAAAGTTCCAGGCCTGGGGCTCTTTGTAGACAAATCTGATTACCAGGTTGTGTGGCTATTGATTTCCATTAAGTCCCAGGCATTTTCCTTTTCTTTTTAAACTCTTCTTATTTTAAAAACTTTCAGACATTTACAGAGGTAGACACAATAGTATATCTAATGGTTACAAATCCATTATCCAGCTTCAACATTAGTCAGGTCGTAGCCAATCTTGTTTCATCTACATACACTCTCTCCTATTCTTCCTCCCCATGATATTTTGTATGTAAATTTTAATTATTTTTAAACATTTTTCCAGCTTTATTGATATGTGATTGAAATATAATGTTATTAAAGTACACAATATGATGATTTGAGATACATATGTATTGTGAAAGGGGTATCACAATAAGGTTAGTTAACACATTCATCACCTCACATAATTCTGATTTTCTTGCGTGTGGTGAGACCTTTTAAGATCTACCCTCTTACCAACTTTCAAGTATATAACACTGTATTGTTAACTGTAGTCACTTTGCTGTGCATTATCACCACAAGTTATTCATCGTGTAACTGGCAGTTTGTATCCTTTGACCAGCACCTCCCCAATTCCCTCACCCCCCAGCCCCTGAGGGCCACTATTCAACTCTCTGTTTCTGTGAATACAGCCTTTTCAAATTCCACATACAAATGAGATTATGCAGTATTTGTCTTTCATTGCCTGACATTTAACTTAGCATAATTCCTTCCAAGTCCATCTATATTGTTACAAATGGCAGGATTTCCTTCTTTTTATGGTTGAAAAATATTACATTGAATATAAGTATACACCACATTTTCTTTATTAATTCATCCATCCATGGACACCTAGGTTGTTTCCATGTCTTCGCTATTGTGAGTAAGGTGAATAATGCTGCCGTGAATATGAGAGTGCAGATATCTATTTGAAATAGTGATTTCATTTCCTTTGGATATATACTCAGAAGTGGGATTTCTGGATCCTAAAAATCATATGGAACCACAAAAGACCCCAAACAGCCAAAGCAATCCTGAGAAAGAGAAACAAAGATGGAGGCATCACACTTTCCAATGTCAAACCATATTACAAAGCTATAGTAATAAAAGCAGTATGTTATTGGCATTAAAAACAGACACATGGACAAATGGAACAGCACTGAGAACCCAGAAATAAACGAATGCATTGACAGTCAACTAATATCTTACAAGGGAAACAAAAATGCTCAGTGAGGAAAGGATAAATGGTGTTGGCAAAACTGGATATCCACATGCAAAGAGTAAAGGTGTACCCCTATCTCACACTACTCACAAAAATAAACTAGAAATTGATCAAAAACTTAAATGTAAAACCCGAAACTATAAAAGTCCTAGAAGAAAACATAGGGAAAAACCTCCTTGACATTAGTCTTGGCAATAATTCTCTTGGATATGACACCAGAAGCTCAATCAACAAAAGCAAAAATAAACAAGTGGACTACATTAAACTAAAAACGTCTGCACAGCAAAAGAAACTATCAACAAAATTCAAAGGCAACCTCTGGAGGAGGAAAAAGTACTTGCAAACTATCTATCTGATAAAGGATTAATATTCAAAATATGTAAGAAATTCTTACAACTCAATAGCAAAAACACAACACAATTCGAAAATGAGCAAAGAACCTGAATAGACATTTTTCCAAAGAAGACATAAAAAAGGCAAACCGGTAAATGAAAAGATGCTCAACCTCACTAATCATCAGGGAAGTGCAAATAAGGGCCGCAGTGACTTATCACCTCACACGTGTTTGAATGGCTACTATCAAAAAGACGAGAGATAAATGTTGGTGAGGATGTGGGGAAAAGGGAGGTGTGGTGGGAATGTAAATGGTTGCAGCCACTATGGAAAACAGTATGGAAGTTCCTCAAAAAATTAAAAAAGAACTGCCAGGCATTTTCAAAAGTGTGTTTGTCAGGTGAAAGCCCATGCAAAGCCTCAGTCAGAAGGAAACTGTGGATGCAGAGCCCCACCCTTAGTAAGGCTGTTGCTTTCTGCAACACCCAGATGTCTCCATGAGAAGGTGGTAGTGACAGGTGGCCATCAGGATTCCCCAAATAGTCTTCCAGAAGGAAAGACCCAGTGTGAGCGTTTTCCACACTGGATCCAGCATCCATCAGTAACAGAAAGGTGAGTTTTGTCCCTTTGCTAAAATGACCACATTGGCCTCTGTTTATAGAAAACAGTGATGCCTCACATTGGTCTAGTGGACACACTGACATAACAAAGGACACCCGAGAAACAATGACTTAAGAAAATAAAATCAAAACAAGTTTTCTCTGGCAGACACTATTTGTGCTCCACCCAGATCCCCTCAGGTCCTTGAACTGTTTGGGGGTATCTATTTCTCCCTCTTTCTTTGCTTTATAAGGTCTCACCTGAGACTCCCCTTGAGCTTCTGGAGCTGCTTTGCCTGATATCACACAAGTCATAGAACCTGGGGGTTTACATTCTCCCTCATCCCTTTCCACGCCTCAGCTCCCTGAGGCCTGGAGCCAAGTGACTGGTATGAGAGTATGAGATACCACAAAACTCAAGGGAGATCAACTTGGAGGCATAATCTACACCCCAGATCCCCTCTGTGGAATCAGGCTGAGGCTGGAGCTTGGCTTGTAATTTCGTCTTGCTTGGGTTCTTCCTCCTTCCTCTTTCCTGTTCTGCTTCTGTCATCCCCTTACTGTTTTTTCCTGGTAATATATTCTACATAAATCATTTGCATAAATTTTCGTCTCACAGTCTGTTTCTGGGGGACTCAGGCTAGGAAAATTCCCCAAAGAAGCTTACAATTGTATAAAAATGGATATGAATATAATAGTGTTAACTCATATCCAGTCCACTGATAGTAATGGGCATCTATTAAGTGAAAGCCCTGTGGTCTGCATTACAGAGATGCAGTGCTGACTCAACATCCCCTCAAGGAACTTTTAGGGTAGTGAAGAGCACAGGACAGGAACACAGATCATTACACCATAAAACACCAAGTAGGATTCCAGGGTCTTGATGGCCTAGATATGCCACATCCTTCCACAACCCCATTTCCCTTTCCAATTTCCCATTGATGTGAATCGGCTGGGGAATAAGATAAAAAGTATATAACAGCAGTGGAAACTAGTGGAGGTTCATACCACAGGCTTGAAGCTACAGATGAGAGTGGAGGAGAGCAACCATTTGCCACAGGAAAGGTCAAGTCCTCCTAGACAGTATGTAAATGGAGTCAATTCCACACCCATCCCTCCTAGCTTCTCACCAGGATCACAGTGTCTCATGGATAATTTTCCAGTATAGGAAACAAGGACAGAAGAGGAATAAAGTCCTGTGTCAGAACTCACCAAGACAAGGGTCTTCTCACACAGCTTTAAACACACACACACAGACAGCCAGGGACACATCATGGCTTTGATTGACAGGATGGACACGGAGAAGAATATTTTTATAGAAGGCATTGCAGGATTTCCTCCACAGTCTCTGTGGGGACCCATCTTCATTGTTGACATCTAACAAGCTTGACCTCCTTCTGTGAAGATGATTAGCTAGAGAAATATCACTGGGTGTATGACAATTCTCTGGCAGTTAATATAGGTATCCAAGCTGAACACTCAGAGCAAATGGGACACAGGGAGACAGAATCTCTGGCAAGAAAAGGAGAACACATTTAAAAAACAGAACTGAATAAGCAGAACCCCTCCTTTGTGTTCTGAAGGCTCAAGTTCTCATCTTGCTTGGGTTGAAGGTACTAAATATTCTGCTTCATTCTTGACATTCATGGAGAAATACAGTTTTGTTTTTTAAGGTAAAACAATCATAAGAAGGCTTGAAATAGGATTCATCACTTCCAAATCAATATAGTAAAAGCCATAACGGAAATAATAAGAAAGCACGATCACTGCAAAACTACAATAGCCAAGACGTGGAAGCAACCTAAATGAATGGATGAATGGATAAAGAGGTGGTATGTGTATACAATGGAATATTACTCAGCCATAAAAAGAATGAAATAATGCCATTTGCAGCAACATGAATGGACCTAGAGATGATGATATTAACTGAAGTAAGCCAGACAGAGGCAAATATCATATGACATCACTTGTATGTGGAATCTAAACAAAAATTATACAAATGAACATATACACAAAACAGAAATTGACCCACAGACATAAAAAAAAAATTTATGGTTACCAAAGGGGAAAGGGGGCAAGATAAATTAGGAGTTTGGGATTAACATATACACACTACTATATACAAAACAGATAACCAACAAGGACCTACTGTCTAGCACAGGGAACTATATTCAATATTTTGTAATGACCTATAAGAGAAAAGAATCTGAAAAAGAATATATATGTGATACGTATAAACAAATCATTTTGCTGTACACCTGAAACTAACACAACATTGTAGATCAACTATACTTCAATTTTTTTAAAAAAAGAAAGAAAACACAATCAACAGAAATCTTAAAATAACACAGCAAGAATGAGGTCAGTGTATCCATTATCCATAATAAAAGTGAATGTGTTATGAAATGTATCATAAATTTAAAATAAAACAACAGATTAGATTATACCAGAAAAATGCAGACAAAATGCACATTATAGTGGCCACATTATCATAATGAAGTGGAATTCAAAGTAAAAAGCAGTAAATTGGGACATTACAGATTCCTGAAATACGTATTTCAAAGTGAACGTAGAATACTTACAAACTCTTAGAGTTTTTAACAAAGGCCCCTCAGAATTTGCTGTAATAAGGAGGCAATAAACAATAACATAAGACTAAAGTGTACATCAAGCAAGCTTAATTACATAATCATTTTTTCTACTGTACACAGAATATTGATCATGTAAAACTCATCCAGAAAAGAGTTCCCTAAATAGAGATCTATAGGCCATAGTCACTAATAAAACAGGAAATTACCAGCAAAAAAAATAACAAACTTAAATTAAAAAAATTAAAACATCACTCTTTTAAATAACTTCTGTTTCTAAGGGAAAATCAAATTTGACATAAAAATTATTAGGAAATTCGTAATTAGCTACAGTAAAAACACAGCATAGCAAAACCTATAATTTATATAGCTAAAGGAAATCCCTCATTTTAAAGTTCTTTCAATATTAACTAAGAATGACTGAGAATAAATGAAATAAGCATCAAGCTCAAAAAGGTAAATGAAGGAAAACAAAAACTAGGGGAAATTCATAAAGATCAAAACATTATATTGAGAATTAGAAAACAACAAAAATTGTATTTAGAAATGTTTTAAAAAGCAGAATTGATAGAAGAAACCAATAAAATGACCGTTTTCTAAAAAATTATATCAGAGATAAAAAGAGAGACAACAGAATTAAAAATCAACAGAAAGCAGAACTTTAAAGGATATTTTAAAATTATAAGACAATTCTATGTATAGTGGATACTGATAAATTTGAATGTCTCCTTGATTTTAATGAAAAACAAAATCTGAATGAACCAATAACTGAAAAACACTTAAAACTGGTCCCATAAAATGGCACTAGTGTAAAATATTTTTAAAAACAGACCTTTAGGGATTAAATAATTCATATGCTATTACATTTTTTTAGAGCACAGAAAGAGATGGAATATTTCCTGATTATTTTTATAGTTGAATACTAGTATCAAAATGTTATAAGGCACTCAAAATAAAATTACAGACCTAATAAATTTGAAAAAAGTATGTATCTAAATAAATTACATATTAGCAAACCAAACCCTACATTTCATGATTGAAAAACAAGACTGTGCTTTAAGGTTATATTTATTTTAAATTCCATATAAACATTTGAATCCACTTGTCAGGTATCATTTTTTAAAAATCTTGTCGGGATTCTAAATAGGGCTTCATTTAATTTATAAATTGACCTGTGGCAAAGTCAAAGTGATTTTTTAAAATAATGTGAGGTCTACTCTATTCAGGTGTTCTTTTTATATCCTTCGGTATCCTTTGCTAATTTACTTCACATAGGCTATGCATATTTTTGTTAGAATTTTCCCCAGGTATTTTTAATTCATTTTCATAGCTATAGAAAGCGCTTGTTTTCCCTTGTGATTTTCAAGTAATAGTTACTATTATTGGAATTTATTGAGATTTTTATGTTGGTCTTGAGTTCAGTCACCTATCAAAATTTGCTGTTCTTGTATGTTAGTTTTATCATCTCAATAATTTAATGGCCTGCAAATATCTACTTTGTTTTCTAATATTTATTCCTCTTATTTGATTTCATTGAGTGAATTGTGTAACTACATAGATTCACTTTATGGGAGTCAGGATGTTTCCTTCTATTTTTAGCTTACTGAGGAGAGCATGTGTGCGTGTATGTGTGTGATCAAAAATGTCTCTGGCTCCTCTTAAAATAATCCCCGTGGCTCTTGTCCTTCTATGTGCTAAATAGTGAATTTCATTGTTTTCCTGACGGGGAACCATTATTACATAGCAAGGGTAGGAAAGGAGAGGCCTTAGTTATCATAACGCATTATTCTTTTAATTCACTGAAAAATTCAGTTTTGTAAGTGTGCTGTTTCTGAGTTCTGAATATATTTGTGAGATTGCCCAAGATGAGTGAATGTGTGTGTATATGTGTGTGCAGGTGTGTGTGTGTGCACTAGCCTAGTTCAGGTTTTAGTATCAGGATATCATTAAACTGGCTGTGAAGTGTCCATCATTTTCTGCTCCAGAACAGTTAGTACAACACAAGGAATTACCTCATTTATAAAAGCAACCTGGGGCTTCCCTGGTGGTGCAGTGCTTGAGAGTCCGCCTGCCGATGCAGGGGACACGGGTTCGTGCCCCGGTCCGGGAAAATCTCACATGCCGCGGAGCGGCTGGGCCCGTGAGCCATGGCCGCTGAGCCTGTGCGTCCGGAGCCTGTGCTCTGCAATGGGAGAGGCCACAACAGTGAGAGGCCCGCATACCACACACAAAAAAAGCAACCTGGATGGAACTCTTTTATAGGGTGAGATCTTGGGTACTTTTTCCATTTCTCTCATGTTAATAGACAGGTGTATGAACTTTTATTGATTCAATTTTGCTAAATTGTATGTTACTAGGAAAATTACCCAGGTTTTCTAGTTTTTCAGTTTCCATTGAAACAAATTAGTATTATTATATCATTTCAATCATTCTCATTTTCTAATATCTACGTGTTCCTTTCCATTTCTCCCTTTTCTGTTGTTTTTTTTTGGGGATTAATTTGTCAGTGATTTTCTATTTTATTGATGTTTTCAAAGAACCATCACTTCATTTAATTGTTCATCTTTTCGTCACTTTTTTCTAATGTCCATATTTTTGCTTCTATATTTGTTAAAATATTCTTCTATTTTATTTTTATTTGTTTTGATGTTTTTCTTACTTTCCTTAACTGTATGCATACTTCTTTTATTCTAAATATTTCCTTTTTCTCTTATATGAAAGTAAGATTATATATTTTCCTGTGAATACTACTAAACCAACATTCTACAGTTTTAAAATGTAATACACTCAAATTTTAGAATAGATATTTTTATTTTCTCTTTAATTCAAAACATTTAAAATCTTTTAAGTAGCTTTTTTAATTGAAATATAACATACCAAAAAATGCACAAAAAGTATCAGGATGGTATGTAAAATTTTTTTTAATTAAAAATTAATGTATTTTTAGTGTAAGCCAACCTTTTGATGTATGTTCTAATTTTATTACATTATAGCCAGAGAATAAGATCTAAAGGAATTTTTTTAATATATTTTATTAAGATTTTCTTCTAGATATAATACATTGTCAATTTTTGTTTTTATGTTTTTGAGAAAAAAATGTGTTCTTCCTCTTTCCTGGTATAGTTTCACATAAGTTACATGTAAATACATAGAATACAAATATATGTAATATATCATACACACGTGTCCCATCATATCATGTATCAGATCCTAGTTAATTATCCTCCATCTTTCCCAAATTTGTTCAGGTCAGAGCACAGACAACACAGACATTTGTTTGGATGGCACCTTTGAAAAATGAACAAAGCTGCCTGAAATCGGAGGTAATTGATCGGAGGCTGTGTCTGCCTTGGGTCCCACCAGGCCACTCCATGGCCACGGGGATCAGTATCTCAGCACTTCAGTGACCCATCTGCGTCCCACGCTGTGGGTAGGCTTGGGAAGCTGGCTCTCAATCCCTTTTTATGGTTTACTGAATCTGCTAATTTCAGAACAATGGGTATTAAAACGTCCTACATGAATGTGGATTTCCCTTATAATTTGTCAGTTGTTCTCCTAATATTCTGAAGCAAGATTGTTAGAGGTGGTTGTCCGTGGTTGTCCGTGGTTCATAACTACTTAAGAATTATAATTTTATTAAATATTTTATCTCTCTGTTGTCTTGCTTAGAAATCTTCACTTTGAATTCTCTCTTGCCTAAAATTAACATTTCTATTTTGGCATTTGTACCACAACCATGTGCCTGTTATAGATGAAAGAGTCACTTTACATGGAAGCAACCTAAGTGTCCATCGACAGATGAATGGATAAAGAAGATGTGTCATATATATACAATGGAATATTATTCAGACATAAAAAGAAATGAAATTGGGCTCTTTGTAGTGAGGTGGATGGAACTAGAGTCTGTCATACAGAGTGAAGTAAGTCAGAAAGAGAAAAACAGATACCATATGCTAACACATATATATGGGGGGCAGGACAGGAATAAAGATGCAGATGTCGAGAATGGACTTGAGGACATGGGGAGGGGGAAGGGTAAACTGGGACGAAGTGAGAGAGTAGCATTGACATATGTACACTACCAAATGTAAAATAGATAGCTAGTGGGAAGCAGCCACATAGCACAGGAAGATCAACTCGGTGCTTTGTGACCATCTAGAGGGGTGGGATAGGAAGGGTGGGAGGGAGACACAAGAGGGAGGAGATATGGGGATGTATGTGTACGTATAGCTGACTCACTTTGTTATAAAGCAGAAACTAACACAACATTGTAAAGCAATTATACTCCAATAAAGACGTTAAATAACAAAAAAAGAGTCACTTTAAATTTTGCCTTTTATGTTTCTTTCCGTTTTAGGTGTGCTGCTTGAAAGCAGTACAGAGCTGGCACCCGATCTAAGGATCTTTTCCTTTCATATTCACTGAAATTACGTCTGCTGGAATTATTTTTGTACTCATATTTTCTATTTAGTGTCTCTTTTTATTTCTCTGTCCTATTTTAATCAATTGAGTTTCCCTTGTTCATTTTGTTTCCTAGTATTTTTTTTTTGTAGTTGGCTTCCAATATTACATTAGTTTCAGGTGTACAACATAGTGATTCAATACTTTTATAGAATACACACCATACAAAGTTATTATAAAATGTTGATTATATTCCCTGTGCTGTATACCCTGTGACTTATTTATTTTGTAACTGGTAGTTTACATCTCTTAATACCCTCCACCCATTTTGCCCCTCCCCTCCCCTCTGGCCATGAATTTATTCTTTGTATCTGTGAGTCTGTTTCTGTTTTGTTATATTTGTTCATTTGTTTTGTTTATCTCATATTTTAATATTTGTACTTCCTATTTAACTTTTGGTAATGAAACTCTTATATCATTGCCCTTCAGATCAACCTCTGAGCCTGTTGGTATCCATGTCCTTTACCTTAACAGTATAAAAACCTTGATAAAGTTTCATTCTCCTCCTCCCTCTAACCCTAGCTTTCTTCTATCTTAAGATCCATATTGGTGCTAAAGTATTTTTAAGTTATGCAAAAGCAATCACTTCAGCTATAAGTTTTATTGGTTTCTGATGTTTGTGTGGTATAGTTTTGTTTGTCATAGGCTATTTATTTACTGCAAGGCCACTTTTTAAAACCTTTTTAAAACTGTTTCTTGAATTTATTACTTATTTTGCCAGAATCTATGCTGAAAGTTTCTCTAGTGGTAAATTTTTTGAGTCCTTGCATTGCCCCAAACATCTTTACTTTGTCCTCTCATTCGAATTTTAGTTTGAATCAGTTCTACGATTCTAGTTTCAAAATAATTTTTTATCTTGTAACTTTGAAGCAGTGTGTTCTGTTGTTTTTTTGCATCCACCTTTGCCAAGGAGAAGTTAGGTGATTATCTGATCTTCAAGCCCCTGAAGATATCCTGATTACTGTTTTTCTATCTTTGGAAACTTTGAAGACTTTCTCTTTTCTTTTAGTCTGAGCTTTTAACCAGCATGGGTCTGGATGTCCATCACTATTTATTTATTTATTTATTTATTTATAAATTCATCCCAAGCAGCACATTTTGGGTCTTCAGATTTAAAGATTCTATTCCTCTTTAACTTGCGGAGAGTAAGAATGCTGCTGCTAACGTAGCCCAGACAAGGTGACCTGTCTCTTGGACATTCCTGCTGTCAGTGGCTTGGAGAGAGGTGGCTTCTTAGGCTGGGACCCAGTGCAACTCTGAGGACCAGAATAATGCCAGGGACCTCAGCCCTCCCAATGTCAGAGACCTCAGTAATTTCCCCCGCATGCCCAGGCTCTGTCCCACGCAGAGGAGCATGAAGCGGGGTGGGGTGGGGGTGGGGTGTCCCCAAAAGATGGAGCAGTTTTTATCCAAGACATTGAATAATGCCTCAAGAGACAATTTAAATTTTAAGATCAGACTAAGCTTTACACCAGACTGAAATTTCGGTCTGGCTAGTTTTTGTTTTGTTCTATAAAGTGTATGTATATATGCATGTGTTCGGCATGTGTGTGGGTGTGGTTTCTTTTATTCTAGCTAACCAGCGTGTAAAGATTTGGGAGCAAGTCCATTTAGTTATCCACAAATTAAAAAGAAATACAAGGGCTTCCCTGGTGGCGCAGTGGTTGAGAGTCCGCCTGCCGATGCAGGGGACACGGGTTCGTGCCCTGGTCCGGGAGGATCCCACATGCCGCCGAGCGGCTGGGCCCGTGAGCCATGGCCGCTGAGCCTGCGTGTCCGGAGCCTATGCGCCGCAATGGGAGAGGCCACAACAGTGAGAGGCCCGTGTATCGCAAAAAAACGAGAAAAGAAATACAATTTTCTCTGCAAATCCAAGTTGCTGTGAGAGTTAACCTCGTGACCTCCTCCTACAGTAGTCTTTCAATAAATTGTACTGAGGAGAAAGACGAGTAGGAAGAAGAGGAAAATAGGATAGAATCTCAGGAAATTACTTAACCTGACATTTTTTTAAAACATCTTTATTGGAGTATAATTGCTTTACAATGTTGTGTTAGTTTCTGCTGTATAACAAAGTGAATCAGCTACACGTATACATACATCCCCATATCCCCTCCCTCTTGTACCTCCCTCCCACCTCCCCACCCCATCCCACCCCTCTAGGTCATCACAGAGCACTGAGCTGATCTCCCTGTGCTATGCGGCTGCTTCCCACTAGCTATCTATTTTACATTTGGTAGTGTATATATGTCCATGCCGCTCTCTCACTTCTTCCCAGCTTACCCTTGCCCCTCCCTGTGTCCTCAAGTCCATTCTCTACATCTGCATCTTTATTCCTGTCCTGCCCCTAGGTTATTCAGAACCTTTTTTTTTTTTTTTTAGATTCCATATATATGTGTTAGCATACAGTATTTGTTTTTCTCTTTCTGACTTACTTCACTCTGTATGACAGACTCTAGGTCCATCCACCTCACTACAAATAACACAATTTCTTTTCTTTTTATGGCTGAGTAATATTCCATTGTATTAGACATACCACTTCTTCTTTATCCATTCATCTGTTGATGAACACTTAGGTTGCTTCCATGTCCTGGCTATTATAAATAGTCCTGCAATGAATATTGTGGTACATGACTCTTTTTGAATTATGGTTTTTTCAGGGTATATGTCCAGTAGTGGGATTGCTGGGTCGTATGGTAGTTCTATTTTTAGTTTTTTAAGGAACCTCCATACTGTTCTCCATAGTGGCTGTATCAATTTACATTCCCACCAACAGTGCAAGAGTGTTCCCTTTTCTCCCCACCCTCTCCAGCATTTATTGTTTGTAGATTTTTTGATGATAGCCATTCTGACCGGTGTGAGGTGATACCTCACTGTAGTTTTGATTTGCATTTCTCTAATGATTAGTGATGTTAAGATTCCTTTCATGTGTTTGTTGGCAGTCTGTATATCTTCTTTGGAGAAATGTCTATTTAGGTCTTCTGCCCATTTTTGGATTGGGTTGTTTGTTTTTTTGATATTGAGCTGCATGAGCTGCTTGTAAATTTTGGAGATGAATCCTTTGTCAGTTGCTTCATTTGCAAATATTTTCTCCCATTCTGAGGGTTGTGTTTTCATCTTGTTTATGGCTTCCTTTGCTGTGCAAAAGCTTTTCAGTTTCATTAGTCCCATTCGTTTATTTTTGGTTTTATTTCCATTTCTCTGGGAAGTGGGTCAAAAAGGATCTTGCTGTGATTTATGTCAGAGAGTGCTCTGATGTTTTCCTCTAAGAGTTTTATAGTGTCTGGCCTTACATTTAGGTCTTTAATCCATTTTGAGTTTATTTTTGTATACATTAACCTGACATTTAACTGACTCCCTGATCTGTCCCAACCTACCTTCAAGTATTATTTCTCATTTCTTCCTTTAATCGGCCCAGTCCCTTTCCAAGGATAATTTTTTCCAAAATTAGCGTCTCTCAGAAGATGTAGCACAGCTTCGTAATTAAAAAATGGCTCTTTTATTTGAAGCAGAGGCCTCCTCCTTCTCCCATCTGTCCTAATGCCTCTCTCCAGCCCATTTTTCTTCCCCTCTTTGTTCTGAGTTCTTAGACTCTGAGTATCGAGGGCTGAGCCTCAGTGGACACAGTGAATGTGAATTGAAAGTGGAGATGAGGAGAAACTGGGGCATCACCCTAGCCAAGACATGAGATCAGATAAGAACCAGCAGGCAGAAGCAGCGAGAAGGGTCTCTGTACAAGTGGCACAAAATGGCCTTTATGTAGGACCATCATTGCCGGGAATGGAGGAAGTAGCCCCAGCCGGGCCATTTTCAGGAATTCCAGAACACCCCGTCAGTGGCCTCTGGCCTTGTTTGCTGGTCAGCTTTCTCTATCAGCAGGTGTCAGGCTCCAGGCTCACACGGACTTGGCGGGGGGGGCAGCTCAGCACGGTGCCTACGAAGCAGGACGAAATCTGGTTATAAAGCAAGTGTCTTTATGCAAACAATTTGAGAAACCGCCACAGCTCCATGGAGTGCTGGCTGCTGCGTGCCCGGCTGTCCTGGGAGAGTCAGCTGCAAGGGGGTTTCATGGGAAGACACTTGTGCCAGTGGGACTGTGTGTGGCTGGGCTGGGGTGTGAACATGCATATGCACAGATCAGAATAGATTGGCAAGGACACGGGTGCCACTGTAGAAACAGAAAATTCCTGCCCAGAGATGAGTTTCCGTGAACTCTCTTCTAAAGTATTTATTATTATTATTATTAAGGTGAGCCTACCTGGGCTAATAGTTTGCTCAAACCACCCCCTCTGTCTCTTTCCTCTGTGCCCCCGTAGAACCCTTTTCTTTCCTCTCCTGCGTCTGTGTTATTTTGTCACGAGGATGACAGGGCAATTCTTGAGATTCCTAAATATTGATGTGGTGGCTTTAACACAGCTATTTGGAAAACGATCGAGATTTAAGTTGTTTTCCTTACCAAGTAAAAACAGAACATTTTCACCCAATCCCCAGTTTCATGTCTCCCAGATGACTACCCATCCTTGAGCCTCCCATCCTTGAGGGTTGGCATTGGGATCAAGACACAGATTTTAAGGCCTTCAGGTTTACAGGACAAATCCAATTGGCTGCATTGACATATCCTGCTTCCGGCTTCAGTTTGGGCCTGTTCTTGGTTGCCTGTGTTCCAGCTCTGAGTACACGGCTATATTTCCTTAGAGGGCTGGGCTCTACGTGTCACGACTGGGTGGGCTGTATCTGTGCCCTCCCAGTGACACCCTGAACAGCTTTCACAGGCAAAGATGCATGCAATAGAATCATAAACCAAAGGTTCCATCCCACCGCCCAGTGAACTTGGCAGGGACAGAAGCACTCGTTCATCTTCCCTGGGTTGTGTTCGCCCACGTGGAGTCTCTCCTCCCATTCCGGGAATGGCCCCGTCATCCTCTCCTTTCCCCTCTACATGCGAACTCTCGGCCAGTTGACTCTGGCCTTCCATCGGAGCCTCACCGGAATCCACCTTCCTCCGTCCCTCATCCCTGCTAGCTCAGGCCGCTGCAGCCTTATCTCAGATACCTTTGGCCTCACGGATCCTTATGTTGCTGCCAACAGTGCGTTTCCAGACCTGCGCTCAAGTTCAGGATGACCCAACTCCTCTCCCAACCAGGTCTCCCCACTCTCTCTGATGGTTCCTAGAACCCAGAGAATCTCAACGACAGAAGGAGCTGACCCAGTGTAGAAATTACCTCCCCCCAACAAGCAGCCTTGCCAGGTGGCCAAGCAGCCCTGCCTGAATGTGTCCAGTGAAAGTGAAATCCCTGCTACACTAACTATTCCTCTGCAATTTGTGCTGCTCTAGCAGAAAGTCCTTCCGCAAAATCAAAGAGAAATAAAAAGGACCTTGAAAATTCCTGGAACACCCATCTATTGTGGTACATGCGTGAAACAGGGCCAGAAAGCTACAGTGAGCTGCCCGATCACTCAGCCAGTTGGTGCGATTTCAGGGCTGGAACAGTTACACTGCCTTCCAGGCAACTGAGCGTGTCCCTTGGGCCTGCTGAGCTCTGCCTCCTTCTAATGTCACCTAGCCATTCTGCTGTCCTCTGTGGCCACAGGGAATCCAGCTTCCTTCCCTCCCTGGCAGACCTTGCACAACTGTTCTTTATGGAAATTATCGTCATGGGTTCCTAGCGCCTTCCCTTCCCCAGGATCAGTACCCCATGGTTGATCCCTAAGTTGACACCAGCCCCACCCAGGCGTTTACTCATGCCTTCACCCAACTTGGCTTCCTGTTTTTACTGGTTCACAGACTGCCCTTCTTTTCAGATACGTTTTCCAGTACCTCCCTCTGGAAGTTGTACCTGGTGGCCCACCTTCTCCAATTCCTGCTTTATTATGAAGCTATTCGGTAATGCCAGCCAGACATCCTTCTACTGTTGTCATTGTCTTGACTATGTCACTTCTGGTTTATTGTTTTTCTTGAATATACAGGTCTTCTGGGAGGCAGGGACTCATGTTGTATTGCTTATGTGTAAAGAAACCAGATGTGAATTTTTCATCAATAATTGTTGTCTAGCTTCTGAATTTTGTCCAACTTCACGTGAGGAAAGTGAAGCCCAGGGAGGCTGGGTAATTCCTAAGTTCTCTCAGCTGAGTGATATCAAAATGGATTACAACCCAGTTCTCCTGACTCTCATTCCAGTGTTTTTTCCAACACATCCCTTTGGCCTACACTGAATTTCAACATACCAGGTCTTTATGTAAATGATTTACCTGTTCAGGTACCTGAATGTCCTTCAGGTAACATGATCATCCCCCTTTAATAACATCAATAAGTTCTTACATCATCGTTAATTAAGCCTTTGTTTATTTCCAGCCTCTGTAAAGAACTCTGCACAGATGGTCACTTAATAACTGCTTTTTTGATGACAATAGTGATTTTTACCAAAAGTCTTCATTTAGGATAAGTGTGCAATTCTAGGGAACAAGGCTACAGTTCTTACTCATATTCCCACATTTACTCTAAGCAACTTCAAAATAGTTCTACAGTTGGAGAAATGCCCCTGTATTGCAATTTAAGCTTTCTCCAGTCAGTTCTCTGCAACCACACTCAAATTTTCAATTCCCCAAATAGAAAAATGAACTGAATAGACATTAACAAAGTAATCTCTCCACTTCTTTGAAAATTGCAAACTCGTTGAATTTTTCTCTTATGGTTGATAATAGCCATGAAGAAACCAATCATAATTCCTTCTCCTCAGACTCTGAAATACATCATTTGGAGAATCTTTCCTTATTGGCAAGTAAAATGAGGAGAAAAATCATATTAGAGACTAATGAACTCACATAGCATTATTTTCATTACTCAGTAATCTCAGGGTATGGATAATTTTCTTTAAACAAATATTTTAAATGTGAACTGAAAAACACATTTCCTAAAAACCCTGAAGACATCTTGCTAGAGTGATAACTCTTTTCTTTTGGAGTTTATGAATTTGGGAACAGAAAAAGTCTTTTTTATTTTCAGGTATCTTTAGTTTCCATTACATATGTTAGCTAAAGCTCTAAGCCCAGGGACTGACCCAGATTGAGAAAAAGAGGACACGTGTTCTACAGGCATGAACATCTGGGACAACAAATGTGGCTGCAGCTCAAAGTAGAGGCATCATGTCTTCTTGTGGGGATGGACAGAGGGCTTCACAGGGGCTAAGCACACACTACAGGAGGAGGTGTCTGCTGGGAGTCAAATTCGGCACCATGCACAGCAGGCATTAGCTGAACGGGTCCTGGAAAGTCAGGTGTGGTATTCAGTGACTTCAGAAGCCAAAGGAAAGCTGCAGTGGAAGGCTTATTTGTAGCACCAGGCAGCGCTGACTTTTGGCTAAATAGGTGGCATGATTTGAGAGTCAAGAATAAGCCAGCTTCAGACCAGTGTTTCCAGTGCCCCTACAGGCTGTCCAGCTGCCCACAGCAGAGCCTTCCTTAAGGATCTGCTCACAGGTTTGTGTGTTCCTTTCAGAATATATATGTCTCTTGTCCTCTGAAAAGTAAGGCAGGCTGAGCTGAAGTGGGAGACACTCCCCTTACTGAAAACACAATAGAAATGTTGGATTTAAGATGGAAAAATAGGGCTTCCCTGGTGGTGCAGTGGTTGAGAGTCCACCTGCCGATGCAGGGCACACGGGTTCGTGCCCCGGTCCAGGAGGATCCCACAGGCCGCGGAGCGGCTGGGCCCGTGGGCCATGGCCGCTGGGCCTGCGCGTCTGGAGCTTGTGCTCTGCAACGGGAGAGGCCGCAGCAGTGAGAGGCCCGCGTACCGCAAAAAAAAAAAAAAAAAAAAGATGGAAAAATAAATTACCTAGCAACTGTAAATTCATAGCCTGAGACCAAAAAAGGAAAATTCCGAAAAAATGAAGAAAGAGATCTCAAAATTGGTAAGTGATAGTTAAAGCTGAAAAGTGTTATAGGGAAATTGGAGCCTCTTATAGGCCTTAACATTTGGCACTAGGGATTAACGTCCACACAGAGAGGGAAATTCAGCCAGCAACCCCATGTGGGTGGGCAGCCGGCACTGAGTGACGTGAATTGATTCTGCAGCCGTTAGCATTGCCGTCTGTAAGAAAATCACTGCCCACCTGACCCAAGAAAGAGGTACTAGAGCTTCCTATTCACCTAGGCCAGTGGGTGGAAATAGACACACCTGCAAGTAATCAGAACACAGGAGGGGTCCAAATTTAAGCCACCTGATTAGTTCAGGACCCAAAAGAAATGTTAACATAAACATTAGTCCAGTTCACTTAAATCTATAAAGTCCCAGCAAATGCAGCTGAGAAACTGTCACCTAAATCAAGTCACATGGTTTTTCTATGGAAAATATCCTCACTGACAACAAGATCATAGCCCAAATCGTGAACCATATGAGAAAATGAATAACCAGGAAGAAGAGGCGAGAGGAACAACAAGTTATCTTAGAGATAATGAGACAATTTTTAAGACTATAAAATAAGTATTTTAAATCTTTGCAGAAATAGAGAAGTAAATAGAAATCACACTGTAAAGAAAAAGTCAATATGAGAAAAGAAAAATAAATTCTAGAAATATAAGCCAATGAAAAAACTCATGACACCCCAAACATGGAGACTGTGAATTCTTTTCAGGTACACAAGAACTGTTTCTAAAAATTGACTATGTATTAGGACACAAGTGAAAATGTGTTCTTTGACCAAAATGCAAGTAAAAACTAAAATAAATATATATGTGTACACACACACACACATATTAAAAATTCAAAGGTGGAGACTTCCAGTTTACAGTTCAATATGTAAAAATTTGAAAGTCTTCACTCCCATCCTCACAACAACAACAGCAAAAATGGACAAATCGAAAATCAACCTTTCATAGATCCATTAGAGAATTGAGGTCACAGGGCCTGAAAATGGGGAGAGACAGGCAGATGCAGAGAATCACAGCTTACTAGAAACAGAAGTCACATGTGGAGCCTGGTAGAAACACTTAAAAAGTTATTGACTAGCTGATGGAGGCTAAGTGAGGACTTGCTCAAGAGAGGAAAACTCCTAGAGACCTAGCCTTACACAGACACCCTCACTTAACAGGAGTAAGATTTAATTACATGATTATAGAATACTTCCTCTTCACCAGCATCTTACCACAGCATCAACAAGGCTATTGTGTAACAGCCAGAGATTATAGCCAAAAGAACTGCAAGCCTCAGACCCTGTTTAAGAAGGAGTCTCTAAGGAAACCCAAAGATAACAGGAGAGACAAAACAAGGACTCTAGAAGAAATTTTAACCTATGATATCAAAGCTACAGAAAAGGGTAACACAGTCTAACTTCTAGCCAGATAAATATAAAACCTCACATCTCAGTTCCTTTTACCTGACACATCATGTAGGCTTTCAACAGCAAATTTTACAAGAAATTCTGAAAAGTGAAATACAAATAAAACACACACAAAAAACAAACAAAACACTGTGGAAGAGACAAAGCAAGTGTCAGAGTCAAACTCAGATGTGGCAGAGATTTTGGAATTATCAGACCAGGAATTTAAATAACTGTGATTAATATACTAAAGATTCTAATGGAAAAAATGGACAACGTACAAGAATAGATGGGAAACTCTAAGAAATAATTTTTAAAATGGTAGACATTAAAAACACTGTCAAAGAAATGAAGAATGCTCTTGATGAATTCATCAGTAGACTGGACATGGCTGAGGAAAGAATCAGTGAGCTTGAAGATATGTTGATAGAAACTTTCCAAACTGAAAATCTTCCAAGCTAAAAAATACACTCCAAATGCTGTTAAAAGAAAACCAAATTTACTACCTAATACCAAAGAAAGATCTACATTGTATAATGTTAATGTTATTCACATATCACCATTGCTGGGATATAACTAAAGCAGCAGTTAGAAGATAATTTGTACTATTAAATCCATTCACTCAGAAATAAAAAAATACAGAATAAAAGTGAGCTGAGTTTTCTTTTCAAGAAACTAGAAAAAAAACAGAAACAGAATACACTCTCCAAAAGCAGAAGATGAGAAATGATAAAGGTGAGAGTTAGATTAATTGAAAACAGAACACAGGGGTCATAAAGTATGACTAGCTCAACTCAATATCTGAGGCATAAATGAAAAAAACAAACAGATGTAGAAAATTCATTCATGATAATCAGTAAAATCAAAATCTTGCATTCTAAAAAACCTAACAAAATATTTAACCCCCTACTATGACTGATTAAGACAAAAGAAAGAAAATGAATTACAGTTGACTCTTGAAAAACATGGGTTTGAACTGCATGGGTCAATTTATATATGGGTTTTTTGAATAAATATGTACTACATATGGTTGGGTGAACCCATAGATGCAGAACCATGGATAAAGACAGCTAACCATACATTTATATGTGGATTTTTGACTGCTCGGGGATGGAAGGGGGTGATGTCAGTGCCCCACCACCATGTTGTTCAAGGGTCAACTGTATATCAAGTATTTTTAGATTTTATCCATATGTTGTAGTTTGCCAACCCTTGGTCTATATAGAAAAGCCAAACAGAAAGACAAATACTTAGAAATAATAAAGAATTTCATCAGGATATATATTCAAAAGTCCATAGCAAAGAGACAAGTCCAAACATAGCCAAGAAATTTCTTTAAAATCAGGAGAAAACGGGCACATTATTTATCGGATATCAAGGTGTATTATAAAAATAGATTAATCACAACAGTGTAGTGTGTGAAAAGAGAGAAGTGTGAACTTGATCCATGTAAGGAGAGGTATTGGAAAACAAAGCAGGAAGAACATTGTTGAGACCAGTGGCTTTTCCTGTAAGAAAATAGATTCCTTTCTCACATCATTCTCCCAAATATATTTCATACATACCAAAGATGTAAACTAAAGTGAAAAACTACATTTAACACTATTAGATGAAAATATTAGAAAACATCTCTTTGCTCTTTAGTTGGAAAAAGCTTTCTTAAAGAAGAAACCAGAAAAAGAGATAACATAAAAGAATATAAGTTAACAGCTTCAAAATTAAGTCCTTCTATATGATAAAAGACACCACAAACAAAGTTAAGAGGCAAGTCACAGATTAAATGAAGAAATTAGTAATACATATAATAAGCAAAGGATTCGTATGCAGAATATAATTTTTTAACTCTTTCAAATCGACAACAAAATAATAGCTGAACTATGAATTTATAAGTTATAAATGGCACAATAGATAAAATTGCAAAGGATATGAACAGCTTTCTCTTTTTGAAGAGAAAACCTGACAAAATCAATAAACATGTGAAAAGAACCTGTCTCAGTAATCAAGAAAATGTCCATGAAAACAATAAAATTACATTTCACAAATAAAAACATACCAGAAAGTTTGACAATAGAAAAGTTGGGAAATATGTGGAGATGTAAGCACACTTTGACATTGGTCCTCTGAGTAATAAAATAATAGAACCACTTTGAAGAAGAATTAGTTACTATTGGGTAAAACTCCACAGGTACATAGTCTATAGAATTATGTAGCTATCATGATGGATAGTTTTAATAATCCACACAACTGAGTGAATAAAACTAAGAACCAGAATACCATTTGATAGCATTTATGGAAACTTTAAAATCATACAGTATAATACAATATAGTAAGTATACGTCCTTATTTAGAAAATTTAGAAACTGTGAGAGGAAACATTCCCAACAACTTTATGAGAGCGTTTGCTCTGGATGGGGAGGAAGGGGAATTGGGCTGGAAGATGTATCAGATGGACTAGGTGAGGTAATGCTGTAGTAATAAACAACTCCAAAATCTCAGCGGCTTAAACAACAAGGATGTATTTACAACTCCATTATGTGTCCGTCATGTGTTGGTGCCGGTGGCAGGGTAGCTTCTCAATGTCCTTCTTACTCCAGGACCCAGGATGACGGGCATCGTATTTTGCAACAGGAAGATGAAAGTTGTTGAAAGGTCTCACACTGGTAATTAAGTGTTCCAACCCAGAAGTGACATGTCTGCCCACCAACCATGGGCCAGAACTGATGATATGGTCCTACAAAGGAGGAAGAGTGTACTCCTCCCAGTGGCCAGAAGGAGAGAACCAGAGTGATTTAGCATTAGAAGTTTTTACCACCCTTGGGAGCATAAGAATTTCCAGTTGATCATTAATATCCTACTATTTAATAGGAAAAAAAAATGAAGTGCTAATAACAAAATAATATTCTGGGTGATGGGAACATGGACACTTGTTACATTATTCTTTCTATAGGTATTCCTTAGAATGGAGTAAGCACCTCTCCGTCGTTACTCTGTAGTGTAATGTGCTTGGATCAGGACAAAAGACAGGAAAGAGGCAATGGATGCATGCTAAAATTAAACTTTAATCAAAAATTCCTGTTCTCTTTCAACAACTGGTATAAGCTCCTTAGACTATCAGAAAATCTCTCTGTAATGACCACCATCTAAATCTACTGTCTCATTCCCCAATCTACTGTCAGACCAAAGTGTTCATAATGTCCCAAGTAAATCAACATCCTGATACATTTGTTATTTCTAATTTTCCCTTTTCCTCCCCGGATGAGTCCTACATGGGAAAAAATACAATTTTTCCTGAAAGCCTCTCACAGACTAGGTCCCTAGGTTCCTTTACTAGCTTCACATACCATAAAGGCAATTTTGTAGGTGTTTTCATGTCTGTTTCCCCTCTGGGCAGTGAGTCCACAAGAGCATCCTTCCTTGTATCCCTAGCACCTATCAGAGTGTCTGACGTATAGTAAGTGCTAAATAAATCCTTAAATATGTGAAAATATAAAATTGGTTCCAAACTTCAATGATGTTTGGTAGGATAAAAATAAGGGCCAAAGAAAACCTGACGACCTGCAGGCAATCAGCATCAGATTACCACGCAGGCCCCTTTGGCAATAAACAAAAGCAAAATAGCCTGCTGTGCTGTCGCTGCATGAGATAATGATGTTTCCTGTAGCTTTCTGCACAGTCTTTTCAAATCTGTCATTTCATTTGATTCTCTCAAAATTCCTCCCGGGTAGGCAGGGCAGGCATTTATTATCCATGGTGAACAAATAAAAACATTGAAACAAGAGAAGTTTACTCACCTGCCCCAAATCATACAACAAATAAAGTAGAACTGTTCTTAGAACGTAGGATTTAGGACATGAAGCTCTTTCTACCAGATCACTCTGCCTGTTTACAATGGCAGTTTCAGAGTCTTGTCTCCAGAATCGGCCTGGGTCTTTCACTAGATACACTCATCCCTAATAGGGACAAGATCCAGTGCAGACCAGTGAAATAGTTTTGGGATTTATGAGAAACTGGATGCCCCTTATACAGAAGCCTAGCATCCTAGATATACGACACGGTGAAAACTTTAGCGCTTAAATCAGAATTTGGGTGAAGATTTGTTCAGCATCAGGGAGAGAAACCAGACTGGAACCAGCACACCATGTTTTAACTCATACTTCTTCCATTCATTTCCCATATGAACTTGGGAAGTCACCTTTCCTTCCTGGGCCTCCTTTTCTCTAAGGCCCCTTCTGCTCTGAGATTCTTTGAAGACCCTAAAATGTCTAAATGTTATAAAAGGTAAAGTTCCTTTTATTCTAAAACTAAAAAATGAATTAAATAGATTCATGAATGCCTGGATATACATGAAATGTGGAAATCAGAATACCAATTGCATTCATGTGTAACGACATAAAAATCACCATATTTTAGAAACTCTTCCATTTCCTCTCCCATTAACAGATGCGAAGCAGTTTGATGGAGTTTATTGGATGAAGCGGCTGCCGTCTGATCAGTCACGTCACATGAGTGACGCTACTCAGGCAGGGAAAATATTCAAGAGCCCAAGACTCTCCCCAAGAAATCGCTGCATCTCTCTCAGGGTCATAATGGGCCATGCTTGTGAGTCAGTCCTCAGCTCTAAAATAGACTGTGTACATAATGTCTTATAATGATGATGACTATTATTTATAGCTTGCCCCAGCCTCCCAGGCAAATGTCCAGGGAAGAACAAAAAAGATGCTTGGTGTAATGAAAACAAAGAAAATATAGAGGTGTTGGCATAGGAGGAAAGGAAGTGTTTTAACATCAGAAGCTGAGAATAATTTTTTGGATTTGATCAACAATCACTAATGTGGATTTTAAGATCCCACAACTAGAATAGCAGGTTGTAGGGGTTTTGATTTATTCACCAAAAAAGCACCCTAAAATTGATCTTTCTATGAAAAGGGTCCTGTGTTGTTGGACCTCTTCCTATCTTGAGTACACTTTTATGCTTTACTTTAACAGAAGTAACTTGAAAGGGCAGTTTTTCTAATCTCTGGATCTTAAGGGATTCAGTTTAACTCTGATCAACTCAAGAGATACTTATTATTAAGTGTACATTAAATTTCAAGCACTGAAAACACAGACATTTTATTATATATGTAATTTATACACATACATATATATTAATATATGAGATCTATTATATATATAATTCATAAATTCCAGGAAGCAGAATTGAAATGCTGTGAGATAAAGTGAGTTAGAGGGCCTGGGTACGCTGAGGATCAGAGTCCAGAAAAGACTTCATTACAAGGTGATATTTCTCCCACCTGGAAGGGTAATTTGGAGCTCATCCATTTGACAAGGGAGAGTGGGACATTCCAGGAAGAGGAAATATCAATACGGAGGAAGAGAGGAGCAATCTAATACTTTAAGAGTGGAAAGAAATGTGGCAGAAAGAATAAGCAAGGACAGATTATAAGTGACCATATGAGTTCTCCAAAGAATGTAAGACTTCGTCCTGGGGTGATGGGGAACCACCGGGGGGTGTGAATAAGGGGGCTGCCGTGATCATATATGTCTCTTAGGAAGATCGCTGGACGGTGAACTGGATGAGCTGAATACGAAAGCAGAGGGACCAATCAGAATGCTGTCAAAATAACTCAGGCAGGAGCTGATAAGGAGTTGATCTGGGCAATGGTTCAAGGGAGGATAAAAAAAGAAGATAAGTATGAGATCTAAGTATATCAAGGTTCCTGCTAGCATCACTATTCTATGCCATTTCTCAAGTGATTAGAGAGTCAAAAGGCAAACACAATAGGATGAAAACCATTAAAATGGCCATTTATGTGATTGTCATGATGGGCATTTAAACATAAAACATTCATATATTGCTATCAGGGCTTGTAAAGAAACTCTGTAGGGTCAACCATTCTGTTTGGTGGGAATTTTAACATGGTCCTGGTACCCAGCTGTGTTTTTAGCTCCCTGCCTTTGACACAATCTCTGATAGCAAGAGAGAGAATCCTGGTCTATGTCTGAATCAACCTGTCTGCTTGCTCACTGATATATTTCCTGCAAAGAAAAGAAGCTATTTGTAAAGAAAAGGGAAATCTGGTTGTCCAAGGAATTCAAGGCTGGGTCCTAAACTGTAATCCATGACACCTATGTTTTATTTTCATGGCTGTGGCCAGGACTCAGCTGATGCCTTGAACAAGTTCCCCCAAGCTTTCATTTCCCCGGCTATAAAATGTGTATAGTCAGAAGTGACCCCTACTTAACTGTTTGTGATGCTGCACAGATGACTCGGCTATGCCTATAAAATGCTCTCAGCCTTTGCTCGAAGGCCCTCTTACACGTGTCATTACTTTGTTTGTGGTGATTTTGGAGATGGTGTGAGCTTTGCAGGGTGACGTTGAGTCCCCTAGACGGGCTGACTCATTTGGTCAAAGGTGCCAAAAGTTGATGCAATCAGCAATTTCTGGATTTACCTGGTCAGTTAAAGATACAGATCAACTGACCTATGGAAGAGTATCAAAGGGTTTGGACTTAGAAGAGAATGGAAGTCATTATATCCTTGCAAATCAGAGAAGTAAAAGAGAATGAAAGCAGAAATAAGTTTATAATGCAAATAATTAAAATCACTTTTAAAATTTGCTAGCTGGGTTAACCAGGCACTGTGCTAGGTACTCATTCATTGTCTGCACATTCATTGTCTCATTCATGTGTCTATCTGGCACCCAGTAGACACTCAGTAAGTATCAGTTGCATAAACAATCCTTTACGGTAAGTCCTGTCATCCCCCCGCCCCATGTTATATACGTGAGAAACAAGGAAGAGGGAAGTTCTGCCCAAAGTCATGGTACCATAAGTGGAGGAGAAGAGAGCAGATTTAAACCTGGCCTCACTGCAAAACTCCTGCATGGCCCTCGTGCCTCCCTGCCTCCAGGTGTCCATTTTCTTTCCCTATTATCACTCTGTATTTCACCTCTGTGCTCCCTTTCAGTTTCTGAACTATGTAATTTTTCTCCATTCTTGACCATCATTTGACACTATTTTTCCAGACCCTGAGAATTTATTGTTCCTTCTCATTTTGTGGGGGATGGGTGGATGGTGTTGTTTATAACATTTTACGCATCTTAGAAGTCAGTATCTGTATCATCCAGATATGCCACACGTGAGGGCTCCGCTTCATTTGGAATGTTCCTTGCATTTGAAAGCAGGACTATTCTCAAGTAACTGACAGGAACCTAATCAGGTCCTTGACATTCATATGGGAGAAGACTCGAGACGTTTTGCTGCTTTGTTAATAGAAGTTTATAAATGGTTGGGAAAATCTCTAAAGAAATGGACTGAATGTTTCATTCCTTCAACTGGCATTTATTATGCATCGATTTTTTTATGTATCAGGAGCTCTTTGAGGTGCTGGAAAGATACAAAGACCAATAAGACAGAGATTCTGGATGCAGAGTTTATAGTCTAGCCTGGAGACACATACAGCCTACGTTCATTATTTGTGGATTCTGTATTTGTGAATTTCCCGACTTGCTGATCTCAAAATCACTACTCTTGGTACTTCTGTGTCATTTGTCAACATGCACGAAGCAGCGAAAGTTTGAGTCACCAAGGAGCGTGTTCCTAGCTGAGGTTGACTAAGGCAAAGTTCTGCCTTCTTATTTCAGCTCTCATGCTGTAAACAAGTGCTCTTTTTGTGGTCTATGTAGTACCATGTTTTTCACATTTTTGTGCTTTTTGTTGGTAATTTCATGGTCTAAAATGGTCCCCAAGCAGAGCGCTCAAGTGCTGTCTAGTGTTCCTAAGTGTGAGGCTGTGATGTGCCTTACAGAGAAAATATGTGTGTTAGACAAGCTTCATTCAAGCATGAGTTACAGTGCTGTTGGCTGTGAGTGCAATGAATGAATCTACAGTATATATTAAATAGATGTTTTTAAGCAGAAACACACATAAAACAAGGTTATATACCGATGAGTTGATGAAAATGTTATCACCAGAAGCTCACAGGAACCTAACCTTGAATTTCCCCTAGGAGCAATGGTTCAGTATTTGCTAGGTCAGAGTTTGTGGTGACTTCATAGAACATAGTTACTGGGAATAACAGAAATCAACTGCATATAAATTTATCAGATCCACACAGCTTTATGAGTGATATGATAAAGGTATGAATGCAATACCATGAGAGCCAGCAAGAAAGAACATTTGACTAGGCCTTGGGGAGTTGAAGGAGGCATTATAGAGGGGTTGCTTTAGAGCCAGGATTGTAAAACTGAATAGAAGCTCAGTGAATGAACCAGGATGGAAGGTCATTTAAGGCAGAGGAGAACCATGTGCAAAGAAAAGGAGGTCTGAAAGAGCCTAACACACTCAGTGATTTAAAAAGTGATGAATTCAACTGTGTTAAGTCATAGGCTCCAATTCAGCCACAGGCAAGGATTTTCAGCCATTACCAAGTTTCTCTACGTAGTTTGGGCTGTGACGTTTTGCAACAAGGAAGTGTGCAGTGTGTCAGCCATGGAAATTGGCCCAATATTCATCATCAAATCTACTATGCTCCCTCTGAAGTCTAGGCCACGTTTCTGTAGAAACCTTTAGTTACATAAAGGAACCCTGGCCTGTAATTGGCAAGAAAACCCACCAGCTTTGGAAGCCATTATAGTAATGCCAAAGGGCAAGCACTATAGAATTCCTGGGGAACCAAGTGAAGTGGAAGGGCAAAATAAGACTCCTTCCCGTGGAGTAGCAAGCAGAGAGAACTGTAGGGGTTCAGCCTCCACTCTAAGTCCTCATCTATGAATCAACCCACCAACCACCAAGTCTGAAATGAGCACTTACTGTATGGCCAGCATTATTCAAGGCACTAGGAGGCAACACACACACACACACACGCACACACGCACACAACTATTCTTTCTTTCACAGCTACAAAGAGTTGACATCAGCCCTCACATCAACCTTCTGAGGTAAGTTTTATTAGTATAATTTTAGAGATGAGAAAACTGAAACTCTAAAGGCCTAAGTAACTTGGGTTCACACAGCTAGTGAGTGACAGAATCAGAATTTATGCTCAGCTTTGACTCCAAATAAAATGGGGGTTTTATCTGTGTCTCAGATAAGGTCCTTGTCCTCAAGAAACTTGCATATGTGATGAATTGAGGAGTAAGTGGCTCAGATTGTCAACTTTATAGGAATTCAGAAGGAAGAAGTGTGAGCCTGTACTCCACCACTGTCCTGAAGGCATCATTAGCATTGGAACCAGTGGTCTTTAGTAGCTGGAGATGGAGGAGGGAGACATCCGAGGTACGTTTATATTTATACACATGAGCAAAGGTTCAGAAGCAGAAATGTCTTTCGAAGGAAGAAGAGGAGCTATGCTGCGAAAGGGAAATCTAATTTGTCCAGGGATTTAGAAGGAATGTTCCACCTGTCCTAGGATCTCAGTGGATGGAGAGGAGCCCTGGATGGGATCAGCCCTTGTTGTTTTGTCTCCAGAGGGGATGCCCATCATTTGCAACCTTATTGTTCATTCAGTAAATATTATTGTGTACCAGTTTGTGCCAAGTATCATTCTCAGCACTGCAGATGCTTCAGAGAATGTGTTTCCAAATGTGAAGGAGCGGAACCTGGTGCATGGAGAGCGGCGCTCAGCCCCTGGTTCATGATGGTAGTTCTCTCCTGATCATTCTCACTGCTGCCTCCTTTTCTTCCCCCAGCCCCCTACCAGTCTCTTTACTTGTGGCTCCAGTCAAGGCTGTCTGGGCCCCGGGAGCTCCCAGGGTCAAGTGCAGCCTTCTCAGGCTGCTGTTCAGGGGCTCTACTCTCAGCCTCACTTTGTCCAGCCCTTGGTACTGTGACCACACCGGACCTCTTCCCACCTGAGCGCCTCCTTTGTCCCTCCACCTGGAGTGCCGTTGACCCCATTTCCTGCCTACTGAAGTCTTATCATCCCTCAAGGTTCAGCTTAAAAGGATGTGAATCCAATTTTCCCCAATCACAATGAACTCCTTCTTGTCCTGAGCCCACAGAGCAAATACCTCTATCTTAGCCTGTTTCCTATTCTGCCTTGTCATAAACTGGGCTGGCAACCAGTCTGTCTACTCCTCAGGCCAGGGACATGTGTCCTGATTCCATCGTTTAGCACTGTGCCTGACACTTTGTCCAAGCTCAAGACATCTCTTTAAAACTATAAATACATGACAAGGATGTCCTTGAAATTAGAACAGTTGGGTTTAAATTTAGTTTAATTACGACATTAAGGTTCATTTTAAAAAATGTATATTGTGAATAAAAACCACTGAAATTTAGTCTCAACCTACTTGCCCCCTCATTGACAGTTTAATTTCACTGTCATCTTTATCATGTATGGTGGTGTAGCAAGAAGGATTTTTCCACAGAGCCACCCAAAGTAAAAATGGATCGTCTTTGTGGGGATTCACAACAGGGTCTGGTCCAGGTACCGGCACCTTGATTGACACAACTAAAAAATGGGGACGTGTTCATTCTGACCCGAAAGACCCCTACCCATTGGGAGACTGTTTCATTCTAACTAGACCATGCCCTCCTGGCCCTTGTCTGAATTCTTGCCAAAACTCAGAGCATGAGCTGTGCTGAGCAGCTCATGGAAGCTCTTCAGACTGATTGTCAGAGTCTGGAGGAGGCTGGGTTGGCACATCAAGTCCTGCAGGGGAGCCTGGAACTCAGAAAGTAAAAGGACTTGGCCAAGGTCTCCTGAAGCTTTCTGCACTCCAGGACCTGGGCGCCTTATGTTGCAACCCGCACATTCCTGCAGCAACTGACACAGCCCCCAGCATATGGCTTGGCCCATTGTAGGGGTTTGATAAAGTTTCATGATTGACTGGGAAAGGAAGCAGGAGAGGCCTGGGCCTGCAGAAGGGCCCCCTCAACAGGAGCTCTGACTCACAACCTGTTTGGCACTGCGCAGCCCTCTCTGGTTTCCTGAATCTCTCTCTCTAATGGCAGATGTTTTAAAACAATGATCATGACAATGACACTGTAATCCCCTACTTTCCCTTGCCTCATAGAATTTTTTCAAGTGTTTTTGCAGACTTGCTCTTAAGGGTAATTACATTTTTTGGACTAAGTATTTGCAAAAACTTTTTTTGGTGGTCCCATCAGATAACGGCGGCCCCCAGGGCTGGGAATCTGTTAATAGTACGTGCGGGGAGGACAGGGCAGAAAGCTGGGATCAGGAGTCAGACTAATTAGGGAGTGGGGTGGAGTTTGGGACGGCTTGACTGGGTGCATGAGCAGTAATGTGAGGGCGGGTGTGCGTCCAGGGGTGGATCAAAGGGCCTTTCTCCCGTCTTTTTTTTTTTTTTAGAGGAAGAGTGGGTACGGAGGGATTCCGTGTGTAGAAGCAGCAGGGGCACATCCGGGCTTCCTCCTGGAGGGCAAAGCCAGCGGCCAAGGCCTAGAAAAGGGCAGGGGTTTCTGCGTGCGGAGATGGTCTGCGCAAGGGATCTGGCGCGGGTCTGCGGACCCTGCCTGGAGACGGCGGGGGTGGGGCTCCCCGGGGGCCGGGGCGGGGCGGCCGCAGCCGGCTGGGCTGGAGGCGGGGCTGGAGGCGGGGCGGGGCGGGGCGGGGCGAGGCGGGGCGGGGCGGGGCTGCGGGGCCGTCTCGCAGGCTGCGGCGGCCGCGGGAGAGGCGTCCACAGCGGTGGCGGCTGGGGCAGCGGCAGACCGGCGGCCGAGCAGGGCGGCGGCGGCACGGGGTGAGCGGGGCGCGGGCCCGGTGGGGACGCGGCGGGGAGCGCGGCCGGGGGCCTGCAGGGAAGCGGGCTCGGGAGGCACCCGGCGAGCACTGCCATCCTTCCCCAGCTCCGGACGCAGCCTTCGGGGGAGGGCGGGAGGGAGAGCCGAGGACCCAGTCCCTTAGCCCTTCTCCAGAGATCGCCGTCCAGATGTCCGACTAGGCGCCCCACTGCCCCTTCTCCCGAGGACAGCCTCCTGCTTGTGTTCCAGGTCACCTCCCTCGCCCCTCAGCCACTCAACCTCCTCCCCCAACCCCCAACGCCAGGTATCTTCAGCTCCAAAGCCATTCTTCCAGGAGACCCCCGATTTTGCTTCCCCATGCCCACCACCAGAGGCCCGGCTCCCCAGCACTCTCTACAGCCCCAGAGGCAGAGATGACCCCCGTCCCTAGGGCCTGCACACCTGGACTCTAATGCTGCCACCTGCCAGGGACTCTTCCTAGCCAGCCAGCCAGCTGCTGTGCACCGCACCCAGGCCTCCTTGCCATCACTCTCCTCCATCTCAGAATCCCAGTCGGAAGAAAGGGACTTGACGGATCCTGAGCTTTGGGAACAATTTGACCCACTTCCCAAAAGGCTGATTCCGGGCCAGCCCGGCTGTTTGGTGGAGACACCTGTCTTGCCTGCCAGCCGAAGGACCGACCGGTCTCTGGCAAGACGGGCCAGCGGGTCCCTGGGTCCTCCTCCAAGCTGTCCTGACTTGCTGACGAGTGACCCCAGAGACCAGGACCAAGAGCTTTGTCATTTAAGACCTCCAGGTCTCTTTGCTGACCCCACCCCCAGTTCCCCAGAATTCCGCCCCTGCTGGTGGGAGTGCAGGGTCCACCATCCTGGCCCTGGCCTCCCCTCCCATGCCCTTGTTTCCCGGCTGCCTGCTCCCGGGGGAACCCAGGGCAGAGTAGTGGAGCTGGGATTCAGGGCCTCGGTCTCCCCCCCAGCCCTCTGGCCTTCCTTCCTTTCCCTGTTAGAAACTTTTCCCCTCTTTTGCTGGTCACCATCACTCCGGTTGGGCCTGGGCCATCTGCACAGTGCTGTGTCCCCAGGGCACAGAAAGCTGGGCTGGGACCACGGAGGGCTGGGATGTGTGCTGGGCCAGCACGAGGAGGGTGGCTGCTAGCCAGGTCGGGCTGGGCGTCTGGGCCCGGGGGCCAGAGCTTTAGGGTGGGTCGTTGGCTTTCACTGAGCCCCAAAGGGGGTCCGAGGGCTTGCTTTGCTGTGAAGAGAGAGGGCAGAGCAGGGGCTGTTTTTCCTGCCTGCTTCTGTCTTGTGTTGCTATGGTGACAGTTTTGCCTCTCTTCCTTCTTCTGACTCTTCTGGGAGCTGGTTTTTATTGGTCTGTTGTTCTGTCTTTTATGGCTCTAATTTCTCCTTTCTATTTGCTCTGAAATAAACAGTCATAAACATGGGCGCTGGGCCCAGGCTGGGGGCTGGCAGAACTTCACCTCTTCCTGGCCCCAGGCTTCTGTGAGAGGAGAGTCGGAGAAAGAGGTGGGGACAGACCTGGCCACACTCCCTCCTGCCCCCAGCTCTGGGAGGGCGGCAGAGGCATCACAGTCTCAGGCACGCAGTGGGTAGCCCGCTGCCTCGGTGCTAATAATAGACCCAAGTGTGATGCAGAAGCCCGCTAATGTTGATTTCCTTTCATCTTCAAGGCAGCTCTGTGGGGTAGGGGCCGTCCCCACTCTGCAGATGACAAAACTAAGCTCAAAGTGAGCTATTTCCCTCAGGTCACTCTGCTTGTAGCACATCGTCCGTGCTGAGATTTTGTTGAATGGATGGAAAAGTGATGGAGCTGGCCTGCAAAAGCCCAGCTCGCTGCCTGGCCACCCCGAGGGCTTCCAGGTCCTGCTCCCAGAGGACCAACAGAGCTCCCCCAAACCCATGTGCTGGGAGACTCATTGAAGGGTTTTCCCCCGTTTCCCCGCTGGACTCCCATGGAGGCCACTGCCAGAGAGCGGCCTGTCAGGTCCCTCGCGCACCTTTGACCCCACTGTTGGGGACTCAAGTTGGGAGGAGAGTCAAGGCACTTGTGACTTCCTGTTTTTGCTCAGCACCCAGAAGCCTTCAGTTTGCTTTTACTCTCAGGGCTTAGATGCAGCCGGGTGAGCCGGGGACACTGAGAACCCAGGAGACCTTCCCAAGTCAGCCCTGGGCGAGGAGTTCAGAGCTGTCCGGCCCTGGGTCACCGGGGGTCAGCTGTCAGCGACACCCTCCAGAGAAGCTGCCCCCCTTTTCCCTTTTATTTTTCCCTTCACTACACACTCTTTTCTTTCCCATCCCTCCCCTTTCTCCCTTCACATTGCCAGTGCTCTAGGCCTGTTAGTAATGAGCTGGAAAAGCACCGTGGTAGCGTGAAAAAACCAGGGAGTCAGCAGCCTCATTGTCAAATTCCAGCCCTGGGGCAGTCAGTTCACTCACATGGGCCTCAGTTTCAACCTTTCAAATGGGGTTGATAGCATCTGTCTGAATGGTTACATTTGCTTGTTTTTGTAGGATTGAATGGAGTAGTTTACAGGGATTGCTTTGCAAAGTTGAAAGCCTGAGGGGCCATAATGTTCTTCTCCTGTTGGGAGGTGTCAGTGTTAAAGAGACCCCAGACCACTGCCCAGAGATCAAGAACTGATTTAGGAATAATTAAGCTATAAAATCTCAGGAGTAGAGGCATGCTCTAGTCATCTTGTCCAGAGTTGATGCTGAATCAATCCATTTCTTTATTATGCACCTTCCATTAACTGAGCATCTACTCTGTACCAAATACACTTTGGAGAACTGGGGATTTAAAAAACAAGAACACTATTCCTGCTTTCAAAGAATGTAGTCTGGGGGTAAAGACAGTCATGAAAAGAGATCTTTATGATACCTTCGAAGAAGTGGTGTGATCGGGAAAAAGGCAGGGAGATGTGAAGCCCAGAGATGGTGACTTGACTAGCCACCCACCCCTTTATGGTTGAATCAGGCAGCCTGTACTTTGCGGCTGAAATACATCTCTCTTAGCACCGCCCACCTGGCAAGCCCTCGGTCAGGCCCTCGCAGCGAAGGATGGGTGATGACTCCCGAGCCCCTCAGTTCTGTGAGCAGTGTCGGGGGAGAGAGGCATGTGGCAGGAGCCAGCCCTGCCTTCCTTGCTGAGTCTTCTTTTTTTTTTTTTTTAATTTATTGGCTGCGTTGGGTCTTCGTTGCTGCTCACGGGCTTTCTCTAGTTGCAGCAAGCAGGGGCTGCTCTTCATTGCAGTGCGCGGGCTTCTCATTGAAGTGGCTTCTCTGGTTGCAGAGCACAGGCTCTAGGTGCAGGGGCTTCAGTAGTTGTGGCGTGCGGGCTCTAGAGCGCAGGCTCAGTAGTTGTGGTGCGCAGGCTTAGTTGCTCCGCAGCACGTGGGATCTTCCCGGATCAGAGCTCGTACCCATGACCCCTGCATTGGCAGGTGGGTTCCCATCCACTGCGCCACCAGGGAAGCCCCCTTGCTGAGTCTTCACTCATCCACTCATAGTAGCCTCTGGCTCCTATTTCATCTTGGTCAAAATCCTTTCACAAAGGCTACATGAATTACCTGACAAGGCAACATGGTGTTTGGGAAGAAAGCGGACTTTGGGAACCAGCCACGAGCTCAAACTGTACTACTACTGTGTCCTAAGTGTGGGATCCTGAGGGAGTATCTAACCTGTCTGAGCCTCAGTTCTTGTACCTGTAAAATGGCAATAATGAGACTTGCCTTCTAGGAAGTGAATGATCTTATGTATTTATAGGGTCTGGCATGGGGCCCACTTCACACTTGCTGTTATTTAGTTATACTGATTAGGAAAGAGTTCTCAGTTACTGGGCCTCTGGGTCCTCTTAGAACCATGGTGGGGAGCTCTTTGGACTAATTCTGGCCTTCAGAGATCCATTCATTATCTGGGAAGGTTAAAGATTGCCCACGCTCAGGTTCTAAGCACTGCTGGTAATCTTTGAGTTATTTCTCACCAGATAAAACAATGTTCTACAACATGGCGATACTGCAAATCAGCAACACTTTGATTTCCTCAAAGGGGAACAAATTTGAAATGGCAACAAACACGCTGAGTTTCAAAGACATGTTACTCTGAGAATACTTTAATTTGATGTAATCCCACTTGCTTATTTTTGCTTTTGTTTTCTTTGCTTTTGGTGTCAAATCCAAAAAAATCATTGCCAAGACCTACATCAAGGAGATTACCACCTGTGTCTTCTTCTAGAAGTTGTATGGTTTTAGGTCTTGCATTCAGTCTATGTTTTGAGTTACTTTTTGTGTATGGTGTAAGATAGTGGCCCAGTTTGGTTCTTTTGCACGTGGCTGTCTTTTTCCCAACACCATTTATTGAAGAGACTGACCTTTCCCCATTGCATGTTCTGGCTCCTCTGTCAGACAATACTTTAACATGAATGCTTCACATTTTTTATTCTGGGCATGTTTAGCTTCCTGTTCTTTTTTTTTAAGTTACCCTATCTATGGATAGACATTTTCTCAAACCATCACTGCAACTCTGTGACATTGGTATTATCATGCCCTTTTGACAGTAAAGGAAACTGGGAAAGGTCCCTTGCACAGCGTCTGGCGGCTAGCAAGTGGCAGGGCCAGAATTTAAAACTGGGTTCGACTTGCTCTTCATACTGGCGTACACAGCCTTGTCATCTCTTTGGCTGGCATGTCAGTGATTTAAAATAATTGCGTTTGGAGTATGCAAGCAGATTCTAACGGCGGTGGAACCGGTCAGGGCTGTGACTCGGACCCACAGTAAATATTTAGAGACTTTATTAGGGTTTTGTTCTCAGCACAGCATGAACGAGGCTTTCGGCAGTTGACTGAGGCTTGGTTCCTAGAAGTGGTGAAGAGAAGAGGAGTTTGGCGTGTCCTAGTTCAGAAAACATGTTTGGTGATGCTCAAAGTAGCTTCCTTTGCCCAAGAATGGGTTGCTAGTTTGTCGCTGAAATAAATTCAGTTGATCTTAGAACTGAACGTATGAACGGAAAGCATGACAGGTGCACCCCAGGGATCTAGGAACAGAAGCAAGAAGGTCAGAAAATGTGGGTCAGTGGCCCTACAGATGCAGGGGTGGTTGGGATTCCGTCTGTCAGTGTAAGTCATGTCTAGGAAGATGGAGGTAGAAAAGCGATTACAGAATGGCTCACTCCTAGCCTTTCCTGGGTAATTTAGAAGCCGAATTTCCCTGGTCTGAGAACCCATTGTCCTGAAAACAGTGCCATGTTTGCCAGCAACACGCTTACCTGGTCCAGCTTAGCTCTGCAGACAGATCCATTTCTATTGGCAGTTATCTCAGGGCCTGAGTCTGGTGTCCGCTTATTTAGTGACTTCATTGAATGAAACTGGGGATATGGGGATATATGTATACGTATAGCTGATTCACTTTGTTATACAGCAGAAACTAACACACCACTGTAAAGCAATTATACTCCTCTAAAGATGTTAAAAAATAAATAAACTGGGGAAATGGGATGCCCCCAAAGAGCTGAATTGCAGTTTTATGATGGATCAAGCATAAAAATAAGATCATTCACTCATTTGCTTAGCAAATGTGTACGGGACAGGCTCCTGCCTTGTGCTGAGCTAGATGGAACGCAGTGATCGAGATGGCTTTGTCCCGGGCCTCAGGTAGCTCTCACTCCAGGCAGGAAACACACACCTAAAATGGAGCTTGGAGAGTGTCGGAGAGAGCGGGGAGGAAGGGGGAAGTCATTGTTTCACCTCTTACGGCAACACCGCCCCCTCCCTCCCCATGGGTGTTGTCTGTGGTGCACCTGAATCGCACCTGACACGTTGCAGGGAGAGGAAGCCTGAAAGAGAAAAGTACAAGCCTGGACGGCGAAAAGCAGGCTCTGCTCTCAGCCCTGTCCTCGCTGCCTGCGTGGAGGAGGAGGGGCAGGCACGGTGGTCCCCCCACCGCCCCGGTTTTAGGTACCCACGGTCAACTTCGGTCTGAAAATATTAAGTGGAAAATTCCAAAAATAAACAACTCAACAGTTCTTTCTCTGTTTTTTGCGGTACGCGGGCCTCTCACTGTTGTGGCTTCTCCCGTTGCGGAGCGCAGGCTCAGCGGCCGCGGCTCACGGGCCCAGCCGCTCCGCAGCATGTGGGATCCTCCCGGACCGGGGCACGAACCCGCGTTCCCTTCATCGGCAGGCGGACTCTCAACCACTGCACCACCAGGGAAGCCCAACTCATCCGTTTTAAATTGTGCACCGTTCTGAGGAGCGTGATGAAATCGAGCACCTTCCTGCTCCGTCCCCCCTGGGATGTGAATCATCCCTTTGTCCAGCGCACCCCTCCTGTGAGTCACTTAGTACTCATCTTGGTTATCAGATAGACTGTGGCCGTATCACGTTGCTTGGGTTCAAGGAACCGTTGTTTTACTTAATAATGGGCAAGAGTAGTGATGCTGGCAATTCGGATGCGCCGAAGAGAAGCAGTAAAGTGCTTCCTTTCAGTGAAAAGGTGAGAATTCTCAACATAATAAAGAAAGAAAAAAATCTTTGCTGAGGTTGGTAAGATCTAGAGTAAGAAATTCATGCTGGTTTTGCTGTCACACCTCATACGGCAAAAGTCACGGCTACATAAGGAGTGTTTAGTGAAGATGGAAAAGACATTAAATTTATATAATAAGATACTTTGAGAGAGAGGCCACATTTACATAACTTTTATTACAGCATATTGTTATAATGGGTCTATTTTTTATTAGTTACTGGTGTTATCTCTGTGCCTAATTTATAAAGTAAACTTCATCATAGGCATGTGTGTATAGGAAAAACCATAGTACATGTAAGGTTCAGTACTATCTGTAGTTTCCACTGGCGGTCTTGGAACATATTCCCTGAGAATAAGAGGAGACCACTGTACTTCACTTTCACTGTAGGTAATACGGGAAGGTTGGATTTGGTAACTTAGAAGCGTGCTTCCAACACCTAGCAGATGATTCTAATAAACCCTTGGGCTTCTGTCCCAAAGTGACAGGTGAAGAAGCAAAACCTGGCAGGCTTAGTCAGCAAGGTTTCAGAGACAGAGCTGGGATGGGGAGAGCCGAGGGTGTTTTCAAAAAACAGAGAAACCTTGCGCCCCCTCGTAGAAAGGGAGCCAAGTCTGATTGAGCATCCGAATAAATAGTTGAAAGTCAAGGCTATCGACAAAAGGGAGAGCCAGGAGGGATGCAGGAGCTCAGCAGCGGTGGGAAGGACCGTCACCAGCTCACTCCCACGTTCCAGGATCTCCACCGCCTGGGATGTGGAGGGTTGACCTCAGAGATGCTTTGGTCACTGCAGAATGCCCTTCTGTTTTAAGTTAATGTCTGTTTTAAAAAATCATTTGGTTTGATGATTTCCGGGTTTTAGAATAAATTAAAATGCATAATCGTTTTAGGACCGTGAGGAACAGTGCCAGACACACAACTATCTCAACACACCGTCAAGCTGTCTCATTCCCAGTGGCATCCAAACTCAGGCTCTTCCAGTAGCAACGGTGAGGCCGGATGCCTGGCACCTGGAGTAGAGAGACAGAGAAAACCCACTCGAGGCAGCCTGGGCTTTCGCAAGTTACGCCATCTCTTTGAGTCTTGTGTTTCCTTGTGTAAAATGTGGGTGGCAGCAAAACCTTCTGAATAATGAGCATTTAATATCCACTTTTAGCAATCCCCTAAAGAGCTTTAAAAAACAGATATTCCCATTCTGTGGATGGGGAAACTGAGGTCCACAGGTGTTAAGAAACTTGCATAATGTCACATCATGAGGAAGGTTGCACAGCTGGCACCTGAAACCATGTCTGTGTGCTTTCAAAGCGTGGTCTCTCCTTACCACCCACCCTAGGAAGGAGAGGATGCCAACGCTTTGAGATCCAGAGAGGTGACATGTGCACCCAGAAGTTCCGTGAGACCATCCCAGGGCTGCAGGGTGAGTGCATCTGAAGCCCACAGACCTGGCTGGAACCCTGGCTTTTCCCTTGGGCAGATGTCTTAGGCTTACTGAGTTTTCTAATTTTTGAACTGAAGTTAATAATATTTGTGACCCAGGAATATTGCAAAGAATACAGGCATACCTCATTTTGCTGCACTTCACAGATATTGCGTTTTTTTACAAATTGAAAGTTTGTGGCAAGCCTCAGTCGATCAAGTCTGAGCCATTTTTCCAACAGAATTTGCTCACTTCATGTCTCCGTGTCACATGTTGGTAATTCTGGCAATATTTCAAGCTCTTTCATTTTTATTAGATTTGTTTTGGTCATCTGTGATCAATGATCTTTGATGTGACTGCTATAACTTGCTGAAGGCTCAGATGATGGTTAGCATTTTTTAGCAATGAAATTTAAATTTTAAAAATTAAGGTATGTACATTTTTAGACACAGTGCTCTTGCACACTTAATAGTCTACAGTTTAGTGTAAACATAACTTTTATATGCACTGGGAAACCAATTCATGTGACTCGCTTTATTGCGGTGATCTGAAAACGAACCCACATGATCTCCGAGGTGTGCCCGTAAATGAATTAAACATTGTCAGTCTCCCTTTTTGCCTGATCTTTTAAGAAAACGTGTTTGAAAAGTTCTCGATCTACTTCCTTGAGGCTCCTTTTTATTTGTTGTTTTAAGTTGGAAACAACAGGGAACTTCTTTCTCTGACAGACGCATTCCGGAATTGCCCCGACAAAGCCCCCCAAATCCACTCTTCTGGACCTATACTTCTAGCTCGTAAGCCTTCATTTTAAACTTGAAATGAACCTGGCCGTGTTGCTTACTGGAGTGTAATAAGGATAAGAATTCCAGTCGGCATCCAGCATTGCACCTACTGTATGATCCGTCTCCCATCCTGTCTTTCCTATATTTTGTAAATGCACGTGTATGTTTTTTTTCCCCTGAACTGTTGAGGTTTGAAACCTGCGCCCTTGAGTACTTTCAGAAGTAATCAATGGAGCCGTAAGCTATTTTCTGACATTCCCTTATTTGCAATTCCAAAATCCAAAATGCTCTGAAAATGCAGTGGTTGTTTTTTTTTCATATCTCATCTGGAGGCAAAAGCTGGCCTGATGGTACCTGAGACTATTTTTAGTTTGTATTTATCCCACTCAGGATGAACAAGTTTTTCATCAGAAGGATGAGTGCTCCAGACTGGGGGTACATATAACATGCTATTATCTGTACTCTATTACCTTTCTAAAATCTGAAAAATTCTGAATTTGGAAGCACATCTGAGCAAGGAGTTTCAAAGCATTTGTGAATCTCCCTTTCTAAAAGCCCAAAGGAACTCACAGCACCCCTGGGATTGGGGCGTTGGGGAGGCACCAGAGGGACCCTCCAATGTCTACCTGATACCAAATGCTGTGGTGACATGATTCATCGTGTACTCATCAGAAGCCTTCATGGCCAGTTTTCTATTTCCTCAATTTAAATAATAGGAAATAAATGAGCAGGCTTGGCACAAAAACAAAACAAAAACAACAATAACAAAACCTTTTAAAAGCGTGGGTTCCAAAGTTTCATTGGGACAAAGTAGTTTTTAAAAAATTCCATAGAACTAAAATAAGCTGGGAATTTTTGATCTAGCGTGGCTTATAATCGAGTTTCACAACTGGCCTTTGGGGGGAAGATAGAAGGGAATTTTTAAATCCTACTCATCATTTTAGCCTTGGGAGGAGGAAGCAGGGCTTGGAGAGCGAGCAGGAGGAAGTAAAAAGGCCCGAGTAGGAGTGAGAAGGTCTTGGTTCTTATCTTGGGTCTGTTCTTGACTTGTTGAGTGATTTGGCCATGTTGCCTCCCTTCTCTGGGCTCTAGGAACTCCGTTTTGAAGTCATTTAATTCTTTCTGTCTCTCTCAGAGTCTAGGAGTAGAGGCTGGGGCCCCCAAAGTGAGTGAAAAGCACTGAGCTGCCCCCCTGGCTGCATTCTCGCAGCGTCCATCCATCTGGCCTCCAGCCAGACTGGAGGGAGGTGAACAGCTTCCTCGTGCTCTTCGTTGGTCTCCCCCAGGCCTTTCCTTTCTCCTGCTCTCACAGCACGACCCTCTGACACTGTAGGCTGGTTTGTGTGGGATTCACTTTGTCCCCAGCACCTCCCCTGATGCCCAGGGAGGGCTCACGGGATGTTTAACCGAGCATTGCAGGTGAAACTGCCCCGCTGGTGATGGCCAGCGCCGAGGGTTGCACTGGGGCTATGGTCAAGGCCATGCTAGGCACTGCTGAGGGGGTGCTGGGAAGGAGAGTGGCAGTTCCCAGTTGCAGAGCACAGGACCAGTGCAAGTTCTGCCCATGGAGATGGAATAGGTCCCCGCAATGGCCTGTGTGGGCGAGGGGTTGGCATGTAGCGCATTGAGGTAAAGGGCGTTGGGGACTCATCTACCTCCCTCTCATTTTCTCCCTCCCTCCCTCCCTTCCTTCCTTCCTTCCTTCCTTCCTCCTGCCCTCCCTCTCTCTCTCTCTCTCTCTCTCTCTCTCTCTCTCTCTCTCTCTCTTTCTTTCTCTTCGGAATTTACTCTTAACCTATCATAATTCTGACTTTTGCCGGGTTGAAAGTTTCTGGAGAATCTAACGAGGTTTAAAAAGTTGGTGATTCTGTCTGTCTCAGAGCCCCTGCCCTGCCCACCCAGGAGATGCTCACTTAGCAGTAACCCACGATAGGAACCGGGCCCCTGACCTTGGATGGGGGTTTGCACGATGGAGAAATGACCTTGACTTTTAGGGTCCTGAAGCCCTTCAGTTCGCACAGACTGTGGGATCCAGCGGGCAGCTGTAAATCTGGTTGACACCAGGGCACACTGAGAGGAGGGCACCTCTGGGGGTGGCTCGTCCTTATAGATTAGTGAGGCCTGGCCTCCTGTGTGTGCGCGTGTGAGTGTGAGTGTATGCCTGCTATGGGGGTGCGTGAGCGTGCACGATGTGTGGTGTGTGCGCGGCATAGGTTGTGTATGTGTGAGCAGGTGTGAGTGCGTGGATTCCCGGGTCCTTACAGATCCTGGGAGGCGCTACCAAGGCCCGGGCCTGGCGTTGTCCGGTCGCGGCTCCCTGCAGCCCGACCCGCGGCCTCTGTGTGGCTCCAAATGGAACTGACCACCTAGCGGCTCCCTAGGGCCTGAAGGACCTTTAATCTTTCAGAGACCAGTGGCCACCGACAAAGGCAATTCGGAGGTTAACTGGCAGGAAACAACTAAATTATGTTTTCTTAGGGAGAAATATCTAATCCTTCTGCTTTGGAAACCCAGAACCCTGTCAAAGCTGATTTTATACATATTTGAAAAGACACAAGTCATTTGAGCATGAGACTTTAAAAGTAAAGATAAACAAGAGAAAAGCCTAATATGGGTTTTAAAACATACAGGACTAGGGATACGGTCAGTTTCATTTGACAGCCGGGTGGAGGAAGGTAGGAAAGGATTATGAAAGCGAAAAGGAATGGAAGGAGAAAGAGAAACACAGAAGAGAAACCGTTTGAGCTGCCTTCGCCCTGTGACAGGCGCCAGGCCTGTCTCCTCGTCCGGACTCTTCCAGGCCAAACCCAGGCTGGGCTTAGCAGAGTCGGGAGGCTGGAGGGGAGGGAAGTGGATGGATAGAAGAAGGGGGCTGAGGATCCTTGCACAGTTTGCTTACTAAGCTCCTGAGATCAAGAAGACCTCTCGGGGTGGCGGACAGCACCCTGTCCAGGGAGTCCCCTGGGAGCTGAGGTCTCTCACTGACCCACCTAACCTTCTGTAATCCTGTCCCTCTCTGTGTCTCAGTTTCTTGGCCTGCAGTTGCTGGGGCCGAGAACTCTCTTGTCCGTGTGTGCAAATCGGGGGCTTCCTCCCACGTAACTGGGGGCGAGCGTGCAAGTTCCTGCTGGTGGGGATGAAATGCTCTGTGCATCTCCCCTATTGTTTCCTCCTTTTAAACCACCTGTGTGTGAAGTCCCCTTTCACGCTGTCCACTCAGTAATCTGCTAGTAAGGCTGTGGGTTGTACAGATATATCTGTTCCACCTCAAATTCAGGAAATGATTTGAGTAGCTCCTATCAGCTAAAATAGCAACAGTGTGCTCGCGATTTCGTAGTATGTGCGCTTCAGTTGTTTTTTTCTACATAGTTATTTCCAGGTTACCCAATACCGACACGGCCCCTGATTTTTCAAAGTGTACCACATTTTCAGTTGTGTTCGTGACACTGAATTGTGATCTGCAGCATGCTTTTAATACCTGTCAGTTCTCTTTTGCTAGTCTGTTTGTACACATCCCTCACCCTACAGACAACCTTGCAAGGTAGATATATTTCTCTCTCTTTTGCAGATAAAGACTGAAGCTAAGACAGTTTTAAAAACTTGCTTTAAGGACATAGGATTGGAAATGGGGCACCAGGATTTTGAGTCAAGTCTGTCTGGCTCTCAAAGCCCTACAGTTTCCCACACCACATAGTTCCCACTGCTTCCAGCCCACAGTTTTATTTTTTTTAGGAAAATCAAATCTTTTTTTTTTCCTGCCATGGTTCTACTTAAGCCTCAGAAAATGCAATCATAGCTGGAGTTCTTCGCCTCCTTGCAGAGTGGAGTCCCATGGTTCTCCCTCCCATAATGTAAACTTCATGCAAATAATATATTCCACATAACACACTTTTGCCATGCACTCCTCAAGTGCCACACACTGTTCTAGAAACTTTCATGTTTCATTGAATGGGAGATGTTGTGGACTTTATTTTATAGAGGTCAAAACTAAGTCTCAGGGCTTCCCTGGTGGCGCAGTGGTTGAGAGTCCGCCTGCCGATGCAGGGGACACGGGTTCGTGCCCCGGTCTGGGAAGATCTCACATGCCGCGGAGCGGCTGGGCCCGTGAGCCATGGCCGCTGAGCCTGCGCGTCCGGAGCCTGTGCTCCGCAACGGGAGAGGCCACAGCAGTGAGAAGCCCGCGTACCGAAAAAAAAAAAAAAAACAAGTCTCAGAGAGATGTAATTTTTTACCTGAAGACAGCACATGGAAGGTTGTGGCTTGCTTTGTGAATTAACAATTCAGAATATGGTTCTTTCGGGGGCTTGGGATTTCACCTTTGGCTGAGGACCGAAGCACCCCTTGTTGAATCATGAAATGGAGTCCAACTGACCCACCCAGCTCTCAGCCTCATTGTCTCTGCTGCGGTCAGAACCCGATCTGGTGGTTGTGGAGAAAGGCATGGTTCCTCTTGTATTTTCCCATCTTGCATCAGCCTGTACCATCCTTGGCTTATTTGAGCTGGCCCCAGCTCCTGTTCTAGTTCCACGGCTCATCACAGACTTACCAATGTTATGCATTAGCTTCATATTACAGAAGAGACCACGGTAATGCGATTTACCCAGGATCACACACGAGCTATGCATGCTCTTTCCAAGATGCTCTTTCCTTACCAAGACAGATTCTCTGAGATTTACTTCTGGTGTTACATTCTCCTGGAAACCTCCCCCAACTCCCCATCAGATTCATCCATCCGTCCATTCTTTCGTCCATCCATCCATCATCCAGCCACTTATTCAACAAATATTTATGGAGCACCCCGAATGAGTCACTTCTCTGGGTCAGTATCTGGAGAGTCAGCAGTGAACCAAACAGACAAACTCCCTGCCCCCGTGGAGGTTATAATCTATCAGGGAAAGATGGACCATAGACATATAAGCAAGTAAAATGGAGATGATGTTAGACATCACATGTTGATGAAGGAAGATGAGGCAGAGATGGGTGTACAGAGTGAGGGGTGTGGGGACAGGGTCTGGGGGGAAAGAGTTGCTCCTTTAGGTTGGGTGGTCAGGGAAGTCCTCAGAGAGGATGACAGTGGGGGAAAGGCCTGCAGGGAGTGAGAGGGTGAACCACACAGCTCGCTGGGGGAAACGTGTTCCAGGCGGAGAGTCGGCAAGTGCAAAACCTCAAAACCTGGCCCGGGGAGAGCAGCACGGAGGCCAGGGCTGTGGTTGAGTGGACAGGTGGCAGGTGGGGAGGTCGGGGACACAGCCAAGGGCTGGCCAGGGACTTCAGTGCTCTCCTGCTGCCCCTTCTGACTGAGAACCTTTGCTGTATGTCTGCAGCCTCCTTTTCCACTGGTCTGTCCTCACACTGGCCTGTGCACCCTGGAGGGAAGGCCTCACATACCCTTAGTTTTCACATCCCCAGCACCTCGCGCCAGGCCTGGAGTAGCAGGAGAGTGCAGCATTTATGATAACTCTGCTCCTTATTTTTTTCTTTTTATTTAAGTTTAAAACTTCTTTTATTGAAGTATAGTTGATTTGCAATGTTATGTTATTTTCTGCTCTACAGCAAAGTGATTCAATTATACATATATACATTCCTTTTTTAATATATTCTTTTCCATTTTCTTTTTTTTTTTTTAAGCCAAGAATGTTAATGAGGGGCTTCCCTGGTGGCGCAGTGGTTGAGAGTCCGCCTGCCGATGCAGGGGACGCGGGTTCGTGCCCCGGCTGGGGAGGATCCCACATGCCGCGGAGTGGCTGGGCCCGTGAGCCATGGCTGCTGGGCCTGCATGTCCGGAGCCTGTGCTCCGCAATGGGAGAGGCCGCGGCAGTGAGAGGCCCGCGTACCGCAAAAAAAAAAAAAAAAAAAAAAAAAAAAGAATGTTAATGAAAGTTTATTTGTGATTCTTTTGATAACATGGGGAGTTTGAAGGCATGCCACTTCTAAACTCCAATTAGCAAGTTCCTTTTTGGACAACCTTCAAAGGGTTGCTAGGGAAAGAATGAGGTGCCAGGAAAAAGCTGGAAGTGGAAGCTGTGGCGAGGAGGGTGTTAAGTGGAGGAAGAGGGCTTCACCAGAAAGCCTGGGATTAGGGGGGCTGCCAGGACCCCTGCTGGGGACCAGTGTTTACAAAGAGTGGCCAAAGGCTGGAGCAAGGAGCTCTCGGGAAACCCTCAGAGTGTGTCGGGAGTCCAGCCAGGACTTTCCACTTACCACTTTGCTGACTCAGAGGGACCTGGAAGGCCTTGTCTCTAGAGACCTTTCAGGAAAGAAAAGAGCATTCTCCCTGCTGGGGAGTTTCCCTCACAGAGCTGAATACTGGTCTCAGAGGACTGGGCTTCTTCTGAGGCAGGGAAAGAACCTAGGAAATGCAGATCAGCTAAAACGGGGGTGAGAAGAGGGCTGAGCAGACACACTTGACCTCCGTGTGACTCGTCAAGGTCAGGGACCTCCTCTGGCTGTCAGCTCCCACCTTCACATCTGCTCCCAGTCCCAATCCTGCATCCTCAGGACAAATGGAGGCTCACACCTTCTGTGCCAACTCAGAGCAGTTGGTCCAAGTAGCTCAGTAGGGTCGGAGCCCTGGGGGAAGGGGTAGCGATTAGTGGATACTGAGGCTGGAAAACATTCTGAAATCCTTGGGAAGCCATTAGGGCATTTCAACGAGGCAGTGATGAAACTGGGTTCCCAGCCAGAGGTATGTGTGTGTCAGAGTGTGTCTGACATAGTTATAAAATGATGGAGTGTCCGTCATGGAGAGATGGGGAGGGAAGCGATTCCTTTTCCACTGGTGTGTCAGGTGATGGGTTGGTTTAAAAATTAAAAAAAAGAAAAAGCAAAGATTTGTCTTGCCATTATTGAACAACTCTCTTGACGATGGGCTGTGCACAGGTACCGAACTGGATGCTTGTATAGACACAGCAGATCAACACAGCCCTTATGAAAAACCATACTTCAGAGCACATGGGATAAGATCCCTTGAATGACCTGGCTGCAAATGCATGTTGCAAAGATTTAAAGGTGGGGAAATAAAAAGTCACAGTACCTGATTTTTAAAGGATGGCGAGTTACTTCTGTACCTGCCAATGATCTGTGTAAAGCAAGTGACAGTCTCTCTGGACCTTCGTCTCCTCACCCACCAATGGACTTGATCTTCAGCCCTCCCAGGGATATTAGAACACAGCAAGCTTTGCCAACACGTAAAAAGCTCTGTACGAATTGCAAGGTGTTGCTTACATGGCCGTGAGGGACTTCTGTTAGCAATGTGGTACCTACCCGTGAGAGGTCTGGATGAAGTCTAACATTCATTCACAACTTAATTTTTCTAAACTTTGCTTCTCCTGGTATGTCTCTGACTGCCTGTTTGGGCTTTCTTCCAGCTTTCAGAATTGTTTTTCCTGATTTTTTTATTAGTGTCTGGTTTCTGCAGTTCAGTGCAATGCTTTAAAAATGTATACGTGTGTTTACCTAAACACTATGGGGCCGATGGTTTTCTTTGGCTGATATTACACTAATGGAAGAAAAAGGCCAGGATAGTTGCTCAGGATATGAAAGGCCTTGGGTGCTGTATGAAAACAGCATCTGTGGGTAAGATAGGAGGAGGGTGTCAGAAGTTGGCCTTGCATGGGTCAGGGTAGGAAACCGGCAGTGTGAATTACCATGAAAAAGCACGCAGGGTGCCAGCTCTGTCAGACCCCCCCACACACACAAAAAATAGCTGTTGAAAATTGAGCTGTCTCGTGAAAAGATCAGCTGCTGCAGAATGTAGAATGCTTTCCTTATATGTCAACAAGCTGGGACAGAGCTTTGAGCCAGCCTGAAATGTGTCTAAATAAATGATTAAGGTGACTCACTCATTCGCATTGAAAGGAGCTTTTTTAAAAAGTGAAAGTAAGAGGGAAAGAAGGGAATAAAGCAGAGGCAAAGAACAATAGGATTTGAATTTAAAACAATAGGAACGAGAAAATGGAATTAGTCACTTATGTCAGATCCTGTGAGCCTCTGTCCTGAATGAATACCTCCCCATAAAGGTTTTAAGGTCAGGGTCTCTTTATGTTTGAATTTCCTGGTGAAATAACACACCATTCCCTGGGCAGGTTCCAGGCCTGTGATGGGCATTCTGGGGATATTTGTCACGTAGCTGCTGCAGAGCTACACTGTCCAGCTCAGGAAGCCTTCCTACAGCCAGGGAACAGCCTCTCAGCCACCGGCAGAAGGTCTGAGGCTAGGATCCCTGTCAGTTCAACGGAGATGGAAGCCCTGCCCTTCAGTTCTGCATTTATTTTATTAAGTGTCTCAAGTACTTTTGCTACATCATCCCTGATACCAGGAACTGACCCAGAGACCAGTGAAATCTTTATGATTGGCTAGCGTTTGAATTGATCTGTAGTTTGCAAAAAAAAAAAAAAAGAGAGATTTTTACACTAAAGATGAGCCAGTCTTGTTTTTAATTATAATCAGGTATGATAAAGTATATAGTTTTGTTTCCATGGCTTTCATCTCTTTGCTGTTTGATTCTGGACCATCACTTAACCGCTCTTAGGTCTTCGGGACCTTAGTCATGGAATGGATGTGATTCCTTCTTTGCTGACCTCAACATAATATCTGTGAATATGAAATGACTTAATATGGCGTCAGGTGGTGTATTAGTCAGTTTTGCCGCAGTAAGAAATAACCCCCAAATTTCAGTGGTTGGTAGCAATAAGTCTCTCACTTATGTCACATGTCAGGGGCTACTGGTTGGCTTCATGGTACTGCCCCACATTTCTTTTTTTTTTTTTTTTGCGGTACGCGGGCCTCTCACTGTTGTGGCCTCTCTCGTTGCGGAGCACAGGCTCTGGGCACGCAGGCTCAATGGCCATGGCTCACGGGCCCAGCCGCTCCGCAGCATGTGGGATCTTCCCGGACCGGGGCATGAACCCGTGTCCCCTGCATCTTCAGGCAGACTCTCAACCACTGCGCCACCAGGGAAGCCCCCCACATTTCTTATTCTGAGACCTGGGCTGAAGGGGTAGCTGCTTCTTGGAAAGTGTCCTCCTCATGACAGGGAAGAGAGTGACCGAGGTGGCAGAAACTTGAGCTGCTTCTTGAAACTTCTGCTTTATTCTACTCACATTCCATTTGCTAAACAGGGCCAATGGCCAAGTCCTATATCAATTGTGACCGCCTGCCACGGGAGGGGAGGAGGTACATACAAGTCACATGGCAGCCAGAAATATATTCTTGTTACAACCCATATACTGTAAACATGTTAAACAGGATGTGAATGTTCTTAGTAAAATAATATTTGATGGCCTAGTAGGAACTGAGCTCATATCTGATGTTGATATTTAAGTCAACTAGACTACACTGCACCAGCCAACATTCAATTACATTCGAACGTAGCTTCTCCAGGATGGAAGAAATTTGGGGTCATTTGCCTACGCTAGGGGTAAAACCTAGCAGTGTACCTGGCAAATAGTAGGCATTGGATCCATGCTGGCTGTTCTGAGTAACTCCATGAGGTCACAGCTGCTCCAGTGCTCTGGGAGCCCAAGAGTCAAATAGAATTAAGGTTTCCAGTCTGTTTAAGATGGGAACATTTGACAAAGCATGTATTTTAACTGTATGCTAGATAAACAGGTTTATCAATTTAGTTCTTAAATTCAAATATAATTACATTTCTGAAGCCTTTTTGCCCCTCACACTGGAACTCATATCATGACATCAAAGAACTCTCAGGGTGCAAACGTAACTCAGGGTCCCCAGTATTGTTGATGATCACCGTACTTGTGAGGGACAGTAATAACCGCACTTTTGACTGTTGTTGTGTCTCTCTTTGGAGCTTTCCAAAACATTTTATTTTGTTGTTGTTATTGTACCTTCCTGTCTTGCTGGGAGCAATGGTAGTCTCTTAAATTTAAAGAAACAAAAACCAAGGCACGAAAATGTGAGGGCAGGGCCAGAGGCCAAGCAGGAGGCGTGGACCACCACTCCTCCCCTCCACAGCTGTGTGACCTTGAGCTAGTTACTCAGCCTCTCTGTGCCTCGTTCACATCTGCAAAATACGGATGGTAATAACTCCATCTTCCTCCTGGAGGTGCTGTGACAATTTAATGGGGTGATGCCTGTGGTGTGTTCGGAGCCACGCTTGGCACACAGTGGGGGCTCAGGATCCGTCTTCGTTGTTAGCTCTGGGTACAGGAGGGAGAGCGGCACGCAAAGAGCAGCCGTCTGCTCCTCGGGCACCGTCCTCCGTGTCGCTGGTCTTTGAGAAGGGAGAGCACAGGTAGCGGGGAGGCCTTGGATTGAGGCCGGGGTGTGGGACTCCAGGGATGGTGAGAAGGAAGGGACATGGCCGCGCTCCTGTCCTGATGTGGTGCAGAGAGTGGAAAAGTCTTCAGGGCCCTTGCCCCTGCTGTACCTGAGCCTGAGTGGTCAGGGGCCCGCTGGGCTTCCTGGTGGGCAGGACTTCTCGTCAGTTCCAGTCAGGGGCCTCAACCTGCTGCGGTGCTGACTCAGGCAGGAACTTCCCAAAGCAATGCTCACTGGAGACACAAGGGACATTCATAGGGACGTTTGTCCGGGGCCCCTGATCGTGTCTCGCTGACGCCGTGCCGGGCCAGCCTGTCGAAGGCATGGGGTCTCTATGCATGAAATGCAGCTCAGGAAACACACTGCAAGCCAATCGCAGGCGAGAGGGGACCCACCGGACCCCAGGGGGCGGTTAAAACACAGGTGAGCGCCCACACAGCAGGCGGCGCTTCTCACGTGTATAACATCCTCTGGGGGTCCTGGCAAACCATCATCGTCTATTTTCCCCTCAGACCTCGAGAAGGCACCTTGTGAGAGGCCAGTGTAAACTGCATTTTTAACTTGCAAATAATGAAACGTCGTTTTGCTTTTTATTCTGTAATTGAAATTTACCTTTTCTCTAATGCCTTTAATGTAAATAATTTCATCCTGAGTGTCCAGGAATTTCACAATCCACTTCAGCATCTAACCCTTTCGTCACCAGCATTAACAGGTTTTCGCAAGACAAAACAGCTCGTTTAGAATGCTGTGTTCTAGTAATAATGGGGAAAATATAGGCCTTATTGACATCTTAATCGTTTTCCTTTCTGGGCGTTAGTGGGGGAAGACGTTCTGTGTGCAGCTCCGATATGTGTCATTCAAGTTAAAGGACATGGATTTTCGGTTTCCCACCTGCATGGTCTCCCTTACTCTTCCTAGAAAGCACACCTTATTACTTATGCCCATTTTATGGAAGAGGAAACTAAGGCTCAGGGCCTCATAGGAGCACTTGGCTCAGGTTATGATAACTGGTAAATGGAGCAGCCAGGACTTGAACCCAGGTGTGTCTGACTCAGAGCGTGTGTTTTCAGCACCACATAGGATAGTGGTCAGTTGTGTGATGACTGGACCAAGCTTTCTGAGGACACATTATCTCCCTGGCTGCTTAGGCCAAGGAGGGTGAGGATGTGTGTTTATGAAAACCTTTCCAGTGTGGCTCCAAGTGCTTGTGTGAGGGTGGTCCTCGTGCTCAGGAGAGGTGGTCCCCCGTACAGAGGCCCTCTGCACCCAGCCGTGGAGAGCAAGGAGAGCTCAGCGTTAATTAAGCCAGCTGGGGCTCCCCAGTGGGTGAGTTCCTCCCATCCACACCCTGTCATCAGCTTCGATCCAAGACTGAACACCTTGCTTTTGTACTTCTGCACATGTGCGGTGGCAGCGGGCTGTGATGACTGAGCCTGACTCCTTCATTCCCTCATTCCATTCTGTCAACAGACATTTATTGAGCACCTACTATGTTGCTGGACTGAACAGTACAAAGGCCCTGCTGTTAGCTTGCATGCATGCATACACACACACACACACACACACACACACACACACACACACACACACA